>NC_080474.1:12862500-13183125 GCF_030265055.1 Doryrhamphus excisus
TTTGCTACTCACGCTGAGGAAGGAACAGGAGGAAGAGGAGAGGGATGAAGAAGATGACGATCGACGTCGTCTGCTGGGAGCTCCGGCCTTCGTCTTCTCAGAGAGCCATCGTTTCAACGTTTCATCTACAGAAGAGGCCAATGTTCTCAACTAAAACGCTTGGTAGTAGGTGACCATGTTACGTCACAACACAACCAATGTTGTAATAACGATAAGCAACACACTACACACTATTTCTGGACTCAACTGTGTCTCCTAGAGTGTCGGACAGCCTTGTAGGAGCTCAGCATGGCCAACGGATGGCAGGAGAGTGTGAAGGGACACACGATTGAAGCCTGCAGTAATGGAAACATTTATTTATTTCAGGAGTACCCAATCCTTTTCCACCGAGGGCCATTCATTCATTCATTCATTTTCTGCTGCTTTTCCTCACGAGGGTCGCAGGGGGTGCTGGAGCCTATCCCAGCTGTCTTGGGGCGAGAGGTGGGGTACACCCTGGACTGGTGGCCAGCCAATCACAGGGCACATATAGACAAACAACCATTCACACTCACATTCATACCTATGGACAATTTGGAGTCACCAATTAACCTAGCATGTTTTTGGAATGTGGGAGGAAACCGGAGTACCCGGAGAAAATCCACACATGCCCAGGGAGAACATGAAAACTCCACACAGAGATGGCGGAATTGACCCCTGGTCTCCTAGCTGTGAGGTCTGCGCGCTAACCACTCATCCACCATGCCGTCCACCGAGGGCCACATAGCAAGGATATAGGCCAGTTTCATTTATTTTGTTGTGTTTTTGAAAAAGGCTAAAAACCACACAGTAAACTCTCATGTATTGAGATTAGTTGGTTCCAGGGCTGCACGGGTAGTTAGTGGTTAGCACGCAGGTTCAGTACGAGTTCAGTTCCACCCTCGGCCATCTCTGTGTGGAGTTTGCATGTTCTCCTTTTTTTTTCCGGGTACTCCGGTTTCCTCCCACATTCCAAAAACATGCTAGGTTAATTGGCGACTCCAAATTGTCCATAGGTATGAATGTGAGTGTGAATGGTTGTTTGTCTATATGTGCCCTGTGATTGGCTGGCGACCAGTCCAGGGTGTACCCCGCCTCTCGCCCGAAGACAGCTGGGATAAGCTCCTGCACCTCTGTGACCCTCGTGAGGATAAACGGTAGAAAATGAATGAATGAATGAATAGTTGGTTCCATGATAAGTGAATTTCTGTAAAGTTTGATTCCTAATTTATAAATATAATATTTTTGTAGTTAGAGCATAGAAAACCTGTTCACAGCCTTCTAAATATGTTTTTTCAAACATTAGACCCTTCTACACATGAAATAACACCACTTATAGTCACCTTTACACTCATATTACCCAATATAGTAGACATAAGAGTAAATGAGCCAATTAAAACATAAATAAGACTCATTTATCTCATTTATCAGATTATTGTGTCTATTGTAAGATAATAAAAGGCCTGTTGTTCCAGTGGTCAAGTCTGATTGTGTGTGACTGACAACTAGTGACCAGGGAAGAACTACAGTACTACAGGATGATTGAAAAGGAACTCCCTGTTTTTTTTAAATACTAAAAGAAGACATGTTCCAGTTGATGCTAAGATGATCAAGAATGGCACGCCATGTAAGATCATTTTTGAGCAGAGTTTGTACACAATGAAAGGAGAGTCCACTTTCCCTTGCTGCTTGTCCAATTGACTTAGAGTAAACATGAGGAGCAAACATTTTGTTAACAACTTGGACTACTACTTGGAAGGATGACCTTCTTTGAGCATCAGCCACAGATCCTGTAGCAATGACTTGGAGTCAGCTTGAACATGTCTTCCTTTAACAGTCCTCCATCTTTGCACTTGAACAACGGACCTCCAAACTTTGTAACTTGTAAAGTGTAGGCTGCAAATGACCCCTATGGTGCACTTTGGACATCCTTGGTTTAATTAATGAATGAAAAAAAACTGTTACCTTAGAGTGCGGGTCTGGGAACGAGGCAACTGGTTTGCACCTGTACAAAGCCAAGATGTCCTCCACTGGCAGGCTGCTCTGGAAGGCAACACGGGACTCATGTTATTGGTTTGTAGGCATACCCAGTGAATAATGAGAAATGTTTAATATTATTTATGACTATTTATGTATTTATTTAGGCTGCACGGCGAACGAGTGGTTAGCGCGCAGGCCTCACAGCTAGGAGATCTGAGTTCAATTCCACCCTCGGCCATCTCTGTGTGGAGTTTGCCTGTTCTCCCCGTGCGTCCGGGTACTCCGGTTTCCTCCCACATTCCAAAAACATTCTAGGTTAATTGGTGACTCCAAATTGCCCTGTGATTGGCTGGCCACCAGTAAGTACAGGGTGTATCCCGCCTCTCGCCCGAAGATGGCTGGGATAGGCTCCAGCACCTCTTTGAACCTCGTGAGGATAAGCGGTAGAAAATGAATGGGTTTGTATGCTTACCATAATGATGCCTGCAAAGGATGACAAGATCATGGCCTCCCGTTGCAAGCGATTGCGATAAAGTGCGGCGCTGACTGGAATGTGGTCCCGTCCACTGTGGCCGAGGGGAAATAAGTTCACGTTTACAACTCCAGGTGGAAGATGCTCAGGGAAATAAAGACTTTGCAGATACTGTAGTAGTTTTGATTAAAATGCTGATGTCATACGTGAAGTCTCTGCTAAGGGTTTTCTGTCCAAGGTCTTTCTCCATCCTAAAAATAGCGACACTGATGGCAAGATCGTAGTGGGCCTGAAATACACACAATCCAAAACACAGCAAGACACATTTAGACAATTAGCAGTCATGTGTGGTGAGGTTCAGTCAAATTCATTCATTCATTCAGCAGAGCATTTGCCTTTTTCCTCTCCAACTGTGAAAAAACAGTCTTAGAAGAATAATGACATCACATTGACATTATAGACACAGGCTGTAGAAAGTCATGGTGTATAATAAATGTTTCTGCAACATTATATTATTGTCGACATGCTGACAAACAGAAGCTGGCAGGCGCCATGATCCAACTTAGTGTGCAGTGATAGCAGGTTTAGTTAATTTTACTTCAAAAAATGTTAAAAATGAGTTGACTCATACATAAAATACATTGAGAATATAATTAAATGGTTTAATGTGTCCTGGGTCTCCCCGGTCACTACACTGAAGGTAAAATTATACTCCAGATGCATTAAGTAGTATATAGGTCAGTTTTCCTCATACATATTGTGGCTAACTATTATTCCCTGTTTGTGTAATATCAGTTGATCAAGCCTATGCTAACATTTAAGACTACAAAATACAAATCTAAAATAAAAGTATAATTCGTGCTGATATGAGATCAATATATATGTATAATATATAATAATGGACTGCATGGTGGATGAGGGGTTAGCGTGCAGCCTCACAGCAAGGAGACCCGAGTTCAATTCCACCCTCGTCCATCTGTGTGTGGAGTTTGCATGTTCTCCCCATGCATGCGTGGGTTTTCTCCGGGTACTCCGGTTTCCTCCCACATTCCAAAAACATTCCAAATTGTCCATAGGTATGAATGTGAGTGTGAATGGTTGTTTGTCTATATGTGCCCCGTCCAGGGTGTACCCCGCCTCTTGCCCGAAGACAGCTGGGATAGGCTCCAGCACCCCCGTGAGGATAAGCGGTAGAAAATGAATGAATGAATGAGTATATAATCATGTAAATTGTAATTAATAACACAAAAATTTTTACCAGGTCATCCAGCACGGTTGAGCATCCTTTCCCAGTGGGGTCAAATGAGTTCTCTCTCAGTTTCTGCCCAATGTATTCAGCCCTAGGATTTGGAAATCAAACAATAAAATCCATGCAGTCATGTTATAATTTAATGTACTTACAGGAGGACCTCAACATCTCTCTTCAGCTGCTGTGCCTCCATCTTGGCACAGATTCTTTATAGCAGCTGCAGATGAAGGTGGCGAGTCGTGCTGAAAGATGCAAACAAAGTACAACGGGTACCAAAAAACATATTCAAAAAAAAGAGTCCATCAAAACTCCTGACGAATGTTTAATGAACAAAAACATACAAACATTACCGTCTTATGCAAAAAAAAAACAACAACAAAAAGTATGCATGTGTACTTACCAGACAGTTCTACACAGGAAATACAGAATGTTTACATGTTAGATAGGTTGTGTGTCCAGCAGGACTGGACTGAATGTGATGACCTTTCCAGGAGAGACAAAAGGCGACGTCTCGGGTGAACAAAGTGAACTGAATCATTGATGATGGAACGACCTCTTGGCGGTCATGTTTACTAATAAACAAGAGTCCAATCTAAACAGCCATCAAAATAAATGTTTGAAACCACACATTTAATAAAAAGTAAAAAATCAGTCTTTAGACTTTCTCTGCTTCTTCTTCTTCTTCTTCTCATTTTTATAAACAGGAGAGCTCAGGAACATGGTGTCTGTAAATTTGTCTCCACGCCTTACTTTGCTGCAAAAAAGACCAAGAAAAAGAAATTCCTATCTTTTTGCCAAAAAAAAAATGGACGGCCATGAGGTAAAGAGACACTCACCTGTTGAGGGCCGGCTCCTTGTAACTGACCACGCCCTTGTGGCGTCTGCTCCTGCCTTGGTTTTCCTGATCTGGAGTGGCAATGGTATTGGTGAGTGACATTAGGACTCGTCCTGCTGCAACACACAACACCAATTGCCTCATTCGAGTTGGACGTCATATTATTCTACTTCTGCGCAAAATGAAGCGACCCCCGCCAGTGTATTTTACACATGATGAACAAGTTATTATGGATCATTATCAGGAATGAAAGATTATTACTGCCAAAAGCAACACTGTCTCCGCCAACAGAACCAAGGCAGACTGCTGGGCGAATAAAGCATGTAAATGTATAAGTTAATATTGCCTATTATATATACCCTACTAGTATTTTCATTTATCAACAATCAACATTGCACAACTTTGCCATATTAACACTTTTACATAAAAAAATAAACTGAAGCAACAATTGTCGTTTTCATTCAATCATTTTCTAGTCTATATGATCATATTTGACTGCTAAATACTATATCTATTAGTTGCCACGAGGTGGCAGTGTTGTCATATTTTGTGGCGACCAATAGACTGATGCCACAGAGCGCTTATTCCTCCTTAAAATATTGTAATAGTAAGGATAATTCATAATGCCGCCTACAGAGAACATACTAACTCCTTATTTCTAAAATCACAAATACTTAAACTTGCTGATAGTTAATCTTCAAACAGCTAAAATAATGCATAAAGCTAAAAACAACCAATGACCTAAAAATGTCATCCAATAATTACAGAAATGGAATTGGATGGATTGAGTAAGGACCTGAAACAATGCACAACGATGAGCCAACTCAAGAAACAATACAAGCAGTTGATGTTTGCTAAATACAAGGATGAAGAGTCTTGAACCAGTCATGATGTGCTATATATATCACTATATTGACACTTACTATGGTACACATTATGTCATTGTATGGTCATATCTGTTCGGTACGTGACAAAAATAAAATAAAAAAAACAACTTATTAGGAAAGCAGGAAGTGAACAAATGTAACAGTTACTGATTGTAAAAGTACCAGATGGAGGGGTAGGATTTAATAAGCTTTGCTTCTTCCTACTCCTTTTGGACATGTGGAACTGTGAACTGATTATGTGATGCATTCAATTGTAATCTGATGCATGTTCAAATGAAATAAAACCATTACCATTACCATAATATAAAAAGGCTAACAGGACTGCTGTGACATCTATGTCTACAAACAATGATTGTTAGTTAGTATTTCATACTGCAATTAATCAATGGCAACATTTTAAAGTGCATGCAGAGACACCGGTGGTTATTTGCTTTTGTAGACCACGCACCCAATGACTATAGGAGACTTATAGGAGAATAGTTCATGGGAGCATGTCCTGTAAATACGAGTTGCGGATGATAACAATACAACATTTCAAGCTCCCTAAATTTCACAGTGCACTCACCTGGAGAAGATTCAGGTGTGATGGAGGGGATCTCCATTGTGACTCCGCGTCCGCCTGGTGATCGCCATTTTGGACTACAGGGCAAAGACTCCGGTTCCGTGTTGGCCACGGAGATGTTCAACCACACCGGCTGCTCATCGGTGATCAGGTCTCCCAGATGTTGACAAGCTGCTTCATCGCCCGTCTCGTTCCGTGTTCTCGTGTAGCTCAGTGCAGCCCAATCTGGTGTCTTTCGCCTGGAGATGACAAACCTCTGTCTGGGATTTCTGGTGTCATCCAGCACAGGCAGTTTGGACACCTTTTGCAGCGGTTTAGAATTGCGATTCTTCGTGGACTTTGACTTGGTCTGTTTGGACTTTGGCGCAAAAATGTCATCCTTTTCAGCATGCAGGTTGGCAGGATTATCCAATAATGCAAATTCTTTAAAGAAAAGATCTTCTGTAGGATCCGGATGACAACCTACAACATCCGCTGGAGAAATATTGCTGTCATAGCAATGTTTGGTCTTGTGTTTCTTGTCCGCGGAGTAATCTTCACATTCATCCTCAACTCTCTTCCTCCTGGATCCACTTGTAACCTCTCTCCTTGCTTTTTGGGGCTTCTGAAACTCAGAGCCTGCAGCAAAGACCTCCTCCAGAGGTGGGATGTTGTCATGGTGTCCACTGCCATGCAAGTCCACCTGAAGGCTTTCCGAGACAGGTCTTCTGTCTCTGCTCAATCGATGTTCCGATTCCTGGGTGGTTCCTTCGCAAGAAATGAAGTCATCAAGTAACTTTTCTGATTCCTCTCTAGCAAGTGCAGTGCGATCCACAGAGATTACAAATGTCCCTCTGCATCTTGTGTTGTGACGCCCTGCAGACATCGCAGCATTATTCAGTGGTTCGTTGGCAGTCGCCAACTCTCCAGGTGAAATTATACCGACTGTTTCCTGCTCGTCATGATCCACCTTGGACCTGCCGCTCTCTGTGTCATGAGGTGACAACACCAGCCTTGTAACTGATGATAGCCTTTTACTTTGCTTCCTGGGCCTCTTAGTAGTGATGGTGAATCTTTTTATTTCTGGGGACTCTTTCTCTGCAGTTAACTTCTCGCCTTCTTTGGATTTGGAAGAAAGGATGTCATTATTGGTGAAAAAATCATCCCAGGCACTACTGACCAAATCCACAGCATCCATCTTGGGCTTGGTGCTTTTCACCTTCTGATGGTCGCCACCTTTAGACTTTGTCATTTTAGGAATACGGGAGGTGGTTTCACTGCAAGATTTGGGTTTTCCTGACTGAGGAGGACTTACTTGAGTGTTTTTAGAGCCTTTAGATGCAAGGTTTTCTTTGTTTTTGTTCCTTGACATTGCACTGTCCTTGAGATTTAACCCCCTCTTCTTGCGTTTTGATTTTACAGGGTTTTTTTCCACCGCTGCGTCAATGGCTATAATCTCAGCAGTGTTAGTACAAGTTAACTCCATGGTTGAATTGAAGACCACAGTGTTTTCCTGTAGTTCTGCCTCCATTACAGAGACACAAGGAGGGATGACATCAGCGGAGTTTGTGGGCATTTCAGCCGCAGTGACATCTGACAATGTTTGACATGGGACAGATGATGTGTTGTCATCGTTGGACTGCGAGAACATAACTGGGAGCTTCTCCGCGTAATTCCTTAAGGAGCTGGACGGGAGAGATGATTTCAATTGGAGGACTTCCTGGTTTGATTGCTGTTTCTCGCTGTTGATCTTTCCTGCAGAGTTGTGGAAAATGATATAAATCACTATTGCCTAGGCTTTAAACACAATACTTTTACTATGTAAGGGCAAATGTATTGGGACATTCCACCAACAGGAAATGAAATATTAAGAACATACTGGACAGTTTCCACTTTTATGGGAAGACTTTTTTAGAGTGTGTCTGTGGGAATTTCCTGTCTGAATCTGACATTGTGACCAGTTGGCTCGCAATTAATTAAATATAAGTATATCATTATATATACACTCCAAATAAGTGTAGGAAATAATCTACAAAGTCAGTGAAATTGCAGAAATACAGCAGAATCGAAGTGATACAAGCAAACAGGCCGTGGCATCAATGCTAAGTTTAAGCCCAGGCCAAGAGAGGGTAGGGGGTAATCATACCCAAGTCCAGCGTGGTACAAATAGCAGAGTGTGACTTTGCCAAAGCTAGTTCAGACTGAACGAACAGTGCTTCTAAGGGCTAGTGGCCTCCTAGTAGTGCACTCCCCTTTTGCATCAACAATCAATCCCAACCTTGTGCACTGGTGTACAGTCATGCTGGCTGAAAAAGAGCCTTCATAAAACAGTTTCAAAAGTGTTTGATAGAACAAATCAAACCCTGAGGTGTGACCCAATACTTTTGCCCATGTGGTGTGGTGTTGCTTCCCAACCGTTGCAATTAGTTGAATTTTCGGATCTGGAGAGGACGCCCCAAGACATGTCATCCTTACAAAAGTCTGCTGGTGTTTCTGGACAGAGGTACACTGAATCCTTCACGACTTCCTGAAGAGCTGGAAGGCTGTGAGGAGGTTTAGGAAGAAGCCTCAGTCAGATTACAGTATAAAATACAGTACACCCCCATGTATCTGTGGTTTGGCTTTTGCGACCCAGCATATTTGCAGAGGTCTTTGCTTTGCTTTAAATTGTAAAGAAATAGGTGTTTTTTGGTGCAGGGTAGTGTTTGTTTGTCTATAGCAGGGGTCAGCAACCCGCGGCTCCAGAGCCGCATGTGGCTCTCCAGTCTCTTTGTTGCGGCTCCCTTTGCAATGCTTGAATATTTTTTAAGCACCCGAGTGGTGAAAATGCACATCTTCGTTATGAGTTTACAAAAATCCAACTTTGTGTGAGACCATGAATGCATCCTGACTGAGTTCTGACTGGTGACTGAATGAGCAGACAGGATGCTATCCAGTTCTCTCTGACAGGTTAACATGAAGGGAAATGAGTAATACTTTGAGTTATTTGAGTTATTAATTATTATTAATGAGTTATTTGACGATTCTAAAAAATAAATTAGAGCTCATTTAAAAACAAAAGTTTATCTCCAGTACTAGCAAGAGTACTCCAACTCGTCTTTTTTTTTTTCCCTCCAATGTTGTTTTAAACATACAACGTTTTGCGGCTCCAGGCTATTTTTCTTTAGTGGGCAAGTGGGTGAAATGGCTCTTTTCATAGTAAAGGTTGCCGACCCCTGGTCTATAGTGTAAAAAAGTGCTGCAACTAAGTCCAGCAGAGGGCGCTGGCTCACAAGATTTTCCAGCAATTACTTAAGATGTTTTGACATGACACGGTATAATTGTTTCTTAGTGTGTAAAAATGAATTTAAAATCTGTATAACCAAAACTTTGATTGATATATAACATATATGGAAAATATATTTCACCTTGCAACTAGTGGTTTGTTAAGATCATCAGCGAGGATGTTGTGGTCGTCAGATAGTTTGCAGACATCCTGTGGGAGATAAATACAGTCACATTATGTCCAAAATATATTTTCATTAATATATTGCATTGATTTTTAAAAAGCAGTCCTACTGTGTCTTATGTAGTCCAACATTATGACATGTTTGCAGAGCTGCAGGAAATTTTCTTGGATATTAATAAAGTATCTATCTGCTAATCTACGTGAGGTCGTATGAGCCTTTGAAAAAAAAAGTATGTGCGAATGTAGCACAAAAACTAAAGATACTACTTCATTTTTAGGCAGCTAAACTGTATTTGTTTAAAACCCTGCTCTTAAATATCACACAACATGTCTTTTAAAGTTAATACCCCCAGGTCTGACTACGTCATGCACAAATATTATAGGAGACAACAAAACTTGAGTCTTGTCACGTTCTTTACATTTCAACCTTTAAAATTACTTATCCTGTGTGTTTCTTGCAGTAAAAATGTGCTGTATTTAGATCCCTTGGGGAGGGGGCGGGGTCTTTTTATAAGCATTGATATTGTTTGTGTTACTGGCAGAAATTCTGGTTACACAATACATTAACACAGAGCATCCAACTTTGTCCTTACGCTGTCATGGAATAATTCTGTCACCATGTCCAAGTGATGCAGCGTGTTGCTGTGCAGATTCTTCAAGATGACAAGCTATGAGGGAATACAGAGTTAAAGAACGGTAAGCTTCTGGGCATTTTAGCACAGAAATGCAACACAGTGGTACATCCACCATCCAATGCCATTAAAGTTGCACCATTTGAAGTTCAAACAGAATGGCTGTTTTGACAGATGAGGAAACACATGATGATAACCACGGAACAGGAAGTGGAACTTATTGCCACATGTAGAAAAGCGGTACACAAGCCTCTGTCCTGGCTGCTCAGTACAATACGAAGCCAAAATGACCAAATTAACAAAAGAAAAACCACAAAATCAGGTGTGTACAATTAAAGATTAATTAGACAAACCACCCAGGCACATGCATGCCTTCATGTCCCTAAACGTCTGCCGTACATCAGTTAATTGTGGAGAACAGAGTTTGGATAACTTATTTTTACCCTTGTACAACTAAGCTTCCCTAGTAGATCATAATTAAAAATTATAATAATTGTATTTGTATGGCACATTTTGTCAATCTCAAAGTGCTACACAGTAAAAAACAGGACATTTTTTTTACTTTGTCTTATTATACATCAGTTAACTCACAGTTTGTGCATACATGTACAGTACAAGAATGTTATGTTAAGAATGGTAAAATGTTCTTAAAACACTGGCGACACACGTATTGAAAGATTTTATGATGGGGACAGTTTGAACCCAAAATGGATTCATATTATTTCTATTGTTTCTTATGGAAAATGTGAGGATTGTGTTTGGCTTGAGATGTTTCACTGCACTTTTTAACTCCCATGTGTGTGTTTTAACACAAAATCTAAACCCACCAGTTTCCTGTGCTTGTACTTTCTGGTGGCTAGCTCAAAGCACAGCGACTCCACTTGCTTCCTCAGCTTGACAATCTCCATCTCCAGCATCATGCTCCTCTGTTTCTCAGCCTGCAGGGCTAGGGCCAGGGCCTTGTTGTTGGTCTTCAGGGAGATCTTGAAGAAGGAGGAGGTGTCTGAGACAAACCAGTTAGTTTTAGGTATAAAACGAAGCACAATGAGTGAAAATTACATTCAAGACACTCACTAAGCATCTTATGTTTAATCTTGGATGCTGCTGCTGAAGCTTGCTTAGAAACCTTGCCAGGCGTCATATTCCTTAAATGCAACATGACTGGCGTTCGCTTGCTTTACATTCACAAAAACAGTAACCTGAAAGACAACAAAACAGTGGCATAGTCAGTAATTTGCGCCTTCAAGCCATCTTGTTTGCTAGTAAATTAGTAGCAGTGTAACTTGACATCAGAAATTCAAAAAGGGTGCGTATTTATTATTCCAAATGGAAGATAGCGGTGGTATAAATGACGGTAACAGTAGCATATATCTTCAACGGGTGTATTTAACGCGATTAAACTACAACCTTTGCTAAAGTGATGACTTTCGTAAATTCAGAGGTCAGATATCAGCGTTATGGTTAGCATTCGATACCATCCTTCGAAACTCATTTAAATTAGCTCTTTTGTCTAACAAAATGTATTACATACTTAACGGTTACGGGTCGTTTTCGAGTGGATTATCTTAATATGAAGCGAAAATGTGAACGATATACGCAATCGCAACAAGCAAATAAAGAATAGTTTTCCTAACAGACCCGTCCTCCGTTTTATTTTTTTGAAAACTAACACACTTCACCGCGCTTCCGGTTACAAGAGTCGGCGGAGCCAATCTGAAAGGCGCCACAAATTATTTTGCTCCTGAGTTTGTCTGCTTAGGCTATGTCTGCCTTCACGACTGCCAGGGGGTTACCATATTTTGTTTCTAATGGTTATAATATTTATGAATTGTATTACTGGTACAGTTCAGTGAAATATTTTCAAAACCTAAAAGTGTATCTTATAATACAATAAATTCCGAATTGATAGAAGATTAATATTAGCTACACACTACTGTTAGTAGTGACACATTGGGTTTCTTATCCAAGTTACTCTATAGGTTCATAAATTATGTTGATATAGATATATAGATATATGTACGTCAACATGTATTTGTATTCAAAGCAGATGACACAAACCATTGCATTCAATCGATCACCGACCGTGCCGGCTCAGCTTGTAATGCCTGCCCATTAAGCATGTATTAATACCTAGTATCAGTGCCTTGTTCCGTCAAACCTCTTTTTTGGGAGTATGTAAATGTGTTTTACAGATTTATGGCAGTGCGGAGAAAGCTTCGAGCACCGATGTGGAATTCATAAGTAAATGGGTAAGTCGAAAGCGGGATCAAACATAGCTTGTGACGAGGAGCCGGCTATTTAGCATTGGAGGCTAACGTGAGCTACCTAGCTTGCACTTGCTAACTTGACATTTCGGTAGGGAGTTAAAATTCATCTGAGCATTTATATGGGTGGTTGTTGTGTTTTCCATTTGTTTAGCTTTAGATGGAAAGGCAAAAACATTCAAGGTTGTCCAAAGCTGGACTGCCATTGATCGCTGTTTGTGATCGCTATTCAAACTTTGCGGCTCAGACCGACTCTTTTTTTGTTTTGTATGTCAATTATGTTAATGTTGGGCTTGGTCTCAAACTGTCAAACGGTACACACTCACAGACAGTGCCATCAAGCAAAGGGCCTGTTATGGTCACATGACGAGGTGGAGACGTGATGCTAGCACTTCTGCTATTTTCGCTACAGATCCCACATGACATGACATAATGTTCGGCCAGTTCTTCAAAGAGTAAGTTAAATCAATCCTTTTTTGTTTAAACGTGAATGTGCGACGTGTTATTGTACTGTTTTTCTACCGTGGTGAAAGTTAGTACTCGCTCAGAACATCTCACAAGTCAGTCGATACCGAACTAATCGATTGCACTGAATTTGGAGGATTAAATATTAGCATTCTAATAGCTACAAGTTAATCTAGTTTTTGTGTTTTCGGTGTTGGAAGTCGACTCGACGAGACTTGAAGTTCAGCAACAAATAGTGACGTCATTTTTGTAAACTATATAGCTTTCGCCATATATTAAAACGGTAATCGATTAGCGATAGTAGTAGTAAATAGTAGTAAATGTCATCTGTTACCTCTTATTAGTAACACACTATTCAGTTTTATGTTAGCTATACTTAGTATATCAATTTCTCCCTTTTGTAACATATGTCAGTATGAATGTCATTGAATGTTGACAATTTCAGCGATTAGTGTGGAACTATTGTTTTATGGAGTAGGACCAATGGACCATGAATGATTAATTATTATTTTCTTTTCTTGCCTATCCCAACATCACAACACTTTTAGCCAGGACACATACAGACAAACAACCATTCAGACTCACATCTACAGGCAATTTACAGTGTCCATTTATCCCAGTGCTATTCGGGTAGGCCCTCCTGGGTGGGGCATGAGAGGCAGGTTAGCACTTGAAATATTAGTCCAGACCTGCCAACATCTATGAATTAATGGTACTGAGAATGCAATTTTACTCTTGAATACTGTTGCATGCTTTGCTTGTTTTCATTTTGTTTCATTCCATTGAGTCTGTACAGTACAGATAAATAAATAGATAGTAGCAGTTTCTCAATACTATTTCAATTTGGGGGGAGGGCGGTTAGCACATGCTACCCAAGTACAGTGGGGTCACATTGTGTGCCGTGCCTTTGCCCTTGTAGGAGGAGATTCCGGGACATGGCCGCCGACGACAAGCCCTTGCCATCAGACTGGAGCGTAGATCCACCCATCACCTCGCCCGGCAGCCCCTCCCAGCTGACCCACTTCAAGCCGCTCACCCCGGAGCAGGATGAGCCTCCACTACGCTCGGCGTACAGCTCCTTCGTCAATCTGTTTCGCTTCAATAACAAAGGTCAGCCACCGCCTTCTGCCATTTGAAGGGTTATCAATGTTGCTGATTCGAAACAAGTGATAACTGCGAAGAGGCTGTTATTTTTCAAATGTGAAAACTTGTATATAACAAGTTATTTAAACATTAATAATGATTTGCAGAGCAGCTATCTTTGATCTTTTGACATATATTACACAACACAGCAGCAACAGAACCAATGTTGTAATAGCGATAAGATGCAAAGAAGCAGAGGAGTTTGTTGTAAACATCAGTACGGTACTCTAACAGTTTAACACCAACATCTGAGGAGCGCTATCAGCATTTTGAACGTCATGCAGAGGTCGGTAAAGCTGCTGGAAGCTGACCAAGCATTCAAATACAACTATAATACAACTCATGCTAATTTTCAAACACTTTCTGGCTACCATTTTCAAGACGAAGCAGTTGAGCAGCAGTTGTTGATGACGGCTGGACACCAGGATTTAGGAGCAACTTAAAAACACACCAACTTTATTGTATGGCACTTCCACATCATGTAGAAATCTGAAACGTTGTGTTGTATCCGCTTACAGTCTGACCTTTGAGAATGATTTAATGACACTAAGGAAGTTTCCACTGTATCTTGATAAAGTATGGTTTTAAGGAGAAATTGTTGGAACTAAACAATAAATAGTAAAGGCACATAGAAGTTTCTCCAATACTGTATGTATGCATATGAGAATCATGTGTCCGAGGACATTATTGGAAACCTGCAGTAGCAGCTGTCACTGTCTTGTGAGGTCGTGAGGGGAAATTGCGTCTTTTTCATGGTCCCATGCTGGTATTTGTCGGATCACATGACATAACTGCACAGCAAGATCCCTATACGGCACTGTATTAGCACATTAGTGGCATTGGGCTCCAAATTGGGAATCAATTTGCCCTCAATACCTTATTTCCTTCACACGGTGTTGATATTAGCCACTTAATTAGGTTCACTTCCACCTTTACTCAATGATATATGTTGTCTTTTACATGCAGCTTTTTTACGTGCCTTTCAAATGAACAGGCATTACAATAATTGTCCTCTCTGCACAGAGGAGGTTCGTCCTCCAATCGCTACTGCAGGCAAGCCGGATGAGCCATCCCCTTCCCCACAGTCGGAAAGGAGAAGCTGGTCCAGCTCTTCCTCCTCCACATATGGCTCAAGGGCACACCGGAAGTCGCATCCTGAGAACCTGCGACGAACTTCCACTGCCTCAGGTAAAAGCACACTTAATGTAGATGTTGACTGTGTTGCTTTTAGGCTATTTTTATTTGTTGCATTCTAATAGCCATGTAAAACTATTTTTATTTAAAACAAAAGGAAGGAAATGATAACAGTAGTGGTGTTCCCATTGATCGGGAACACCAATATCAGTGATAAAACACAGTATCGATATCGCACGATCACCGCCGAGCAGCTCCGCCGCCAGCTGCAGCATTTAGAACAACCATGTCTGCTGTGTGTGGGACTTCCTGTCTTTGTGAGAGTCATATAAATTTTGCACCCTACAAAATGTGCCTTAAAAATGTTTCACCGGGGTGGCGCTTGTGCGGCATTTGGGGGCAAGCCCTTGGCAGGGTGTGGTGAGTTTGAGGCTCGCGATGTGATCATCCTTCAGGCAGCAGCTATAAAGCCCACATCCCAAACCGCTGTACTTGCAAGTGTGGGCAAAATTTGGGAATAAGTACCGCCTCAGTACGAATATGGGAGCATGCAGATACTATGTAGCACTTATGTAGCACTTATGTACTTATGTACACTATGTAGTGCAGGAGGATCTTTCATCCAATAATTAATTGAGGCATGCAATCTACCACAGGCCACTATTTGAGGCACGACAAACTGTGTGGCGTATGCTTTGAGCTTTTTTGGTTTACTGATTTCATCTTTTAAGTGTTTCTGTTACTGTGGTTTCACAGTATTTATGTATGTGGTCTGTGTTTTTTTCTTCTTCTATGTTTGCAAACAAATGCCCTTTCAGATAGCAGCAGGAAGTCTGATACGCCACTAAGCAATCATGACCCCCGCACGGCTGTGCAGCTTCGGACGGCGCTGAAGCGACTCAAGGAAATTATGGATGGAAAAAGCCAGGTAAAATTTCTCCCAACCATTATTGAGCCAAGGCACATATTTGACATTAGAACATTAGAAAACTGTCACAGCAAAATACCAGTCAACAATATATAAGCCAGTGTTACAATAAGTTTACAAAGATTTGTAGTATAATAAATAACAAAGTAATAATTTTCAGAACCATTGAATGAAATAAACTTTTTAACCTCTCCAGGACAGCGACCTGAAGCAGTACTGGATGCCTGACAGCCAGTGTAAGGAGTGCTACGACTGTAACGAAAAGTTCACCACCTTCCGTCGGCGTCACCACTGCAGGTTATGTGGTCAGATTTTCTGCAGCCGCTGTTGCAACCAAGAGATTCCTGGCAAGTTCATGGGCTACACAGGTAAGCTGTACTAAAGCGTCGCGGTGATACCCACTGAAACCGAAGCAGACGAAAACGTGACACATTTTTCTTCTCAACATGTTATCTAGGAGATCTACGAGCCTGTACGTACTGTCGTAAAATAGCGCTAAACTACGCGTACTCGGCTGAGACGGGCTCCATCGGTGAGGATCTGAACGTCTTGTCTGACTCTTCGTGCTCTGTGTGTGTGTTGGAACCCATCGAACCACGGACACCTGTCGGGGTGCGAAAGGCTAGCAGGAACATCTTCCTTGAAGAAGACTTGACCTGGCAGAGGTGAAGCAATCGTGACATCCTTTTCGTACCTTTTTGAAGGCTCACACCATCAAAATCTGGCTGAATGTATGGGCTCATCTTCATTTACAATCTCTAGCCATTGCCTCCATTACAAAAATGTCCACATAAACATCAGTATTTAAAAACGATATATATTCTGCTATGCAGTTTGGCCTTTTGTCCAAAGTTCCTTCAAACCCTTAAATGGAAACTTTACTTTTTTGGAAAGCTCCAGCTTGTCTTTTTGCATTTTTTCTTACATGAACCAATTAAATATTGTGTTTTGGTCATTATTTTTAAACAAATTGAAAGTACAGTATACTGTCAGTCCACACGCATGATTACGGCAATTTAATCAGTATTGGTTTACACTAAAAATAAAACATACCCACGAAAAAAAACATGAAGTGGGATTCATTGAGCTTTTTTGTGTACAAATTTGTTGTAAAAATATATTGCTGTTTCCATCTGATAGCATTGGGGCCATGTTGGGTAGATACCCACCAATTTAAGTAGATGGAACATTGACACCGACTTAGTAATTAACGCATATTAGTGCTTAGAAAATCAAGATTTGACAAATATATATATTATCATTTATTATATTTGATTCTATTATTATGTTATGTGTGATATTAAATTATATTTAAATATATATATAATGCTCACTTGTGCCCATTTTATTTGTTATTGTGCTTTTTCCACTAAGGACTTTTTTCCGGTTTCTTAGTTATTCTAGCATCCCTTGCTGAGTCAGAAGTATAGCACTGCAATGAAGTAGAGCGGTGACCCATCACATCCATGCTCAGTAATTCATGCAAATTATCTGTATTTACGAGACATGTATAGGATCAGTCGTGAATTGTGTTTATTATGGCGCTTTTTCCGCCAATTACTTTCCCTTTTTTTATTGGTGTTTATTTCACTGCAGAGTAGTTTTTAGAAATACCAGTGTATGTGTGGACATATCTAATTTAACTAACTCAAAAACTAACAAAGTAACTAACTCAAAAAGTATGTTACATTTTATGCTTGTGACTATGTTTAAAAAGACGTCCTCCTGTTAGGTTTAGACTCAGCTAGCAAAGTGGCTATATTATTCATAAAGAACAAAAAAAGGTCCAGAGAGGATGACTTAGGCATAGTTTTAGTAAAGAATCTTCAACCACTCTTCAACAATCCAGCAATGACTTGATGTTTCCATCATCACGCTTGTTGGCTTTGCTTGCATTGCCGCTTGCTGCTGCTTTTGTTTGTTTTGTTTTCTATCTTCTGTCAAAATACCTCAAAGAAAAATATCTTTCCTCTCTCCTGGCATAGAAAAACTCCCATTGGGATGAGAAAAACGTGAGTGTCGCTATTTGTTTTTTTTCCCCCCTCCCTCCATGTCATTTCTCAGCTTTAGCCGTGTTCTCTGTAGATGAGTTAGTGTTGTGCATGCTCATGCTTAAATAATGATTACCACTCGATGTGATGGTGATGGCAAGATGATAATGACTACAATATTATTAAGGCCTATCTATTTGTTTGTTTGTACACGTGCACTAGAATGATCCATCAGGAACCTCAGAAAAGTGGCCTACCTTCCAGACTGACGACACTGCAAGAAGATGTGTGTAAAACCCCCACTAGGAAGAGGTGGGTTTGCACGCCTCACTCATTTAAATAATAATAATAATAATCACATTTATTTATCACATTATTCACATCACTGCAACTAAAAAATACTGGAGATCTAACCTCTAAAATATATATTTTTTAATGTAAATAAATGTATCAAATATAATAATAAAAATACATGCTTTTTGCTGAACGCTGTATATTTTATTTAATTTGGGCTTTTTCATTATTTTATCCCACTTTATCCAAGATTTTATTTTATTTTATTTTACAGTACAGTACAGGCTCCTTTGGTGAAATTATGATTTTCACTCATTTAAATAATAATAATAATAATCACATTATTCACATCACTGGGATTCAAAAATACTGGATAATACAGCCAATACTTCAGTTCAAGAAATAATAATAATCAATTTCTAATAATGATTTATTACTACAACATCACTGTTTTTTATATGGCAAACCTCTAAAATATATATTTTTTAATGTAAATAAATGTATCAAATATAATAATAAAAATACATGCTTTTTGCTGAACGCTGTATGTTTTATTTAATTTGGGCTTTTTCATTATTGTATCCCACTTTATTTAAGATTTTATTTTATTTTATTTTACAGTACAGTACAGGCTCCTTTTGAAATTATGATTTTTTTCCCCTCATAGATTAATGTCCATGACATGTGATCATCTGCAACCAAGCACTTTTAGTTTTCATTGTCTTTTTTGTTAAGTAGACAAATAGGGTTCCTTGTTCAAAACAAGCTACTCATTAGATGTCTATGATCCTCTGTTTTTTCCCCCACCAGGTCCGCCAGCGTCACCAACCTGTCTCTGGACCGCTCCGGATCCTCCATGGTTCCTTCCTACGACAGCTCCATCAGCCCACCCACCACACGGGCCTTGTCGGGTGCAAAGAGCATCACCAAGCTGGACCACAGCGAGGAGGAGAGGAAGAACATCCTGGTCGTCCGCTTTACTTATGCTGACTCCACTTTTGTTAGATGCTCGCTCACAAGGGAGGAGAGGTTGCTGATTTTCTTCCATTGGCTTTTGTCTTGCAGGACTCCTCCCAGCTTAAGGACCTGTGGAAGAAGATCTGCCACAACAACACGGGGATGGAGTTTCAGGACCACAGGTACTGGCTGAGGACTTATCCCAACTGCATTGTGGGGAAGGAGTTGGTCAACTGGCTACTGAGAAACGGCACCATCTCCAACAGGTACCACCAGAGCGTTTGTTTAGCTAAATCACAAATTTGTAATGGCAGTGAGGAGCATGCATGCGTTTCACAATAGTAGCGTGTTGAGGTAGATAGATCTGCTGGATGCTCACCCTGCTCATTGAAAGCTGTCCATGCGTGTTGCCTACAGCCACAGCAGTTGATGGCAATGTGTTTTGACCCAGCGCTAATTAGAGACCCCAGCGGTTATTTGATTTTGTAAGGAGGCTCTGCGGTTAATTGAATTCAATACTTCCTTCTTGGAATTTTGTGTTCCAGGGCCCAGGCGATTGCCATCGGGCAGGCACTAGTGGACGGTCGATGGCTGGACTGCGTCACTCATAACGACCAGCTCTTCAGGGACGAATACGCCCTCTATCGCCCCCTGCAGGTGACAGCCCTTGGCGGATGGAGAAACATCACAGGTGATTCTTTCTGGAAGGTAAAACACTGATGGTGCCTGTTTGGTCTGCAGAGCACAGAGTTCTCCGAGACACCGTCTCCGGACAGCGACAGCGTCAACTCTGTGGAGGGACATTCTGAGCCATCTTGGTTCAAGGACATCAAGTTTGACGACAGCGACACAGAGCAGCTGGCAGACGAGTCAGACTACAACATACCTAGTAGGTGTCACAGAACATCTGTTTTGGAGGGGTGTGGCATTGGGTCAGGAAAGAAACATTGTTTTGCAGATTGAGGAAATGTACTGTTGTGGTTCGCGGACAGTTTTTACGGAGGTCTGTATGACCACACAGAACCTCAGATACCTCAAATAGTGGGCCTCCACTCTAATAGACAAGGCATCTCAATCAATCACTGGTTATGTGGTCAATTAAAAACAAATACTTTCAAGTTTCTTAGCTGTGTAAGTGTTATTTTTGTGCATGTTTGAGGAGAAAGGAGGCCATATTCCAACCAATATGGCCGTATGTGGAAGAATTGATCGCCCCCTAAACCTAACAACTGGTTGAGTTATGGTAATGGTAATGGTTTTATTTGATTTGAACATGCATCAGATTACAATTGAATGCATCACACAGCCACAGCATCTCAATAGGAATTAGGTCAGGATTTTGACTAGGCCTTGCTGGTGTGTTTGTTTTGTTTGTTTTGTTATTGTCATGCTGCACAACCTATCCATCCATTTTCTATACCGCTTACCTCACTAAAGTCGCAGGCATGCTGGAGCCTACCCTAGCTGTCTTCAGGCGAGAGGCGTGGTACACCCTGGACTGGTTGCCAGCCAATCACAGGGCACATATACACAAACAACCATTCACACTCACATTCATACCTATGGACAATTTGGAGTCACAAATTAACCTAGCATGTTTTTGGAATGTGGGAGAAAACTGGATTACCTGGAGAAAACCCATGCATGCACAGATTGAACATGCAAACTCCACACAGAAACACCCAAACCCAGGTCTCCTAGCTGTGTGGCCTGCACACTAACCACTCTTCACCGTGCAGCCTTTTTCCAAAACATGTAAAAATTAACTACTTAAGCTATTGCGATTGCTACCATTGTCTTGTTGGTCCAGCTACAATTCTGCTAATGGTGTCTAATCTGTCCAGGCTCCGCCAGCGCCAGTAAGAGGACATCCGTCAGCAGCTCCCAGTCAGTGGTGGACAGTGACTCAGCAGCCTCCATCAGCCTCAACATGGAACACAACAACGTCAACTTCCACATCAAGAAGCAGTCCAAGTATCCACACGTTCCTCCGTCTACTGAGCAGAAAGGTTTGGACTTCTGATGCTTACATATGTTTACATATAATATTTTCACTGTAGCTCAGAGCCTTGTTTGGGCTTGTTGCAGCTGAATTTCTGATGTCAGAAGATGGAGGACAGAACATTGTGATCAGTGATGCCTTCATTAAAGGTAAGACTGTCAGCACTCATTGACTCAATCAAGGAAGCCTCATTGCCAATTGTCTTCCTGTGCGACTGCAGAGTCTCTCTTCAACCGGCGTGTGGAAGAGAAAGCAAAAGAGATGCTTTTTACGCCACTGGGTTGGCACCACAGCTCCCTGGACCAGCTCCGAGAGGAGAATGGAGAGAAGAAGGCCATGGAGAGGCTGCTGTGAGAACGGATACAAGAGCTAAATCTAAATATTCTGTCCTTATTTTGTTGTTGTTACTCAACATTTCTGTCCTCAGCTCGGCCAATCACAGCCACATGATGGCACTCCTGCAGCAGCTGCTCTATAGCGAGTCCCTGTCACTGTCCTGGCGTGACATCATCGTCCCCGTCGTCCGCCAGGTGGTCCAGACGGTGCGGCCGGATGTGCGTAACTGCGACGACGACATGGATATCCGACAGCTGGTTCACATTAAGAAGGTGGAGGAGGACAAGCTAATAAGGAATCAAACACACACAAGGACCTTTTAATGGATGCTGTATTTTTGGGTTTAGATTCCCGGAGGGAGGAAGTTTGATTCAACCGTGGTGAATGGCTTCATATGCACCAAGAACATCGCTCACAAGAAGGTAGGTCAGGTTTGTTTTGGACTCAATTATGCTTGAGCTTGCTAATTTTGCCATTATTTTTAGTTTCTCTTCCACTTTCACTGACTGTTAATATCACCTGTGTTTTTAGATGAATTCCTATATCAAGAACCCCAAAATCCTGCTATTGAAATGTTCCATCGAGTATCTATACAGGGAGGAGACCAAGTTCACCTGCATTGATCCCATTGTGTTACAGGTGTGTAGGTTCACACTTACAGTACAGGTTTGCTGCAACTTTATCCCCACGTTTTTTTCCATAAAAGATTTGTGTCTATTTCAGGAGCGAGAATTTTTGAAGAACTATGTCCAGCGGATAGTGGACGTCCGGCCAAACCTGGTCCTGGTGGAGAAGACGGTGTCTCGTATTGCTCAGGACATGCTATTGGAGCACGGCATCACTCTGGTGATCAACGTCAAACCGGTCAGTTTAAAAACTGACTATCAAATGACAGGCTACTTAGCTGACAGGAAGCAATACGTACAGCTAGGAGAATACACATCTGCAAGTTCATATATTACGTGCGGAGTTCCCCAGGGGTCAATACTGGGGCCAAAACTGTTATCAATGACATCTCCAAAGTTACTTTTAGTAAGACTTAAAGCTGGTATTATTTGCGCATGATACCACTGCTTTTTGTTCTGGAGGGAGTACAGACGAAATCATTATAAAGGTCAGAGAAGAAATGGTCACACTAAAAAGATGGTTTGATGATAATAGATTGTCCTTGAACCTAAGTAAAACTAAAATCATGCTGTTTGGTAACTGCAGAAAGAACATGCACCAGCAAATACAAATAGACGGTGTAGACATTGAAAGGGTTAACGAGAATAAATTTCTGGGGATCACAATAGATGAAAATATGAGCTGGAAACCTCGTATTACAAATATACAACATAAGGTGGCCAGAAATATTTCAGTATTGAACAAAGCAAAATTTGTTCTCAATCAGAAATCACTCCACACTCTTTATTGCTCTCTGGTTCTACCATATCTTACTTATTGTGTGGAAATATGGGGTAATAACTATAAAAGCAATCTTCACTCGCTAAATGTACTGGAAAAAGGTCAGTAAGGATAATTCATAATGCCGCCTACAGAGAACATACTAACTCCTTATTTCTAAAATCACAAATAATTAAACTTGCTGATTATAGTTAATCTTCAAACAGCTAAAATAATGCATAAGGCTAAAAATAACCAATTACCGAAAAATGTCATCCAATACTTCTCTACAAGAGAGGAGAAATATGATCTCAGGGAAGAACTACATTTGAAACGTATACTATGCTAGGACTACGTTAAAAAGCCATAGCATTTCAGTATGTGGAATCAAACTATGGAATGGATTGAGTAAGGACCTCAAACAATGCACAACGATGACCCAATTCAAGAAACAATCCAAGCAGTTGATGTTTGCTAAATACAAGGATGAAGAGTCTGAACCAGTCATGATGTGCTATACATATCACTATATTGACAGTTACTATGGTACCCATTAAGTCATTGTATGGTCATATCACCTCGGTACGAGGTATACATATTATTAAAACAAAAAAACAATCTTAAACTGTATTATGGAAAGCAGGAAGTGAACAAATGTAACAGTTACTGATTGTAAAAGTACCAGATGGAGGGGTAGGATTTAATAAGCTTTGTTTCTTCCCACTCCTTTTGGACATGTGGAACGGTGAACTGATTATGGGATGCATTCAATTGTAATCTGATGCAAATTAAATAAAACCATTACAGGCAGAACTGTGGTATCATGTCCAAGGGGAAGGTGGCTTTTCCTTCATGATGTCATCAAAAGCGAGCATTTTGTTTATGTTTGGTGTTCATAAACAGGTTCTAGGGACACATATTACTGTTAGAACATCATCAGTTGCTACCATATCATAATCATAATCAAGTTTCCCCCCCAATTTAGCAAGTCTTGGACCGAGTGAGTCGAGTGACCCAAGGTGACCTGGTAATGTCAATGGATCAACTCCTCACCAAGCCTCGTCTGGGTACCTGTCACAAGTTCTACATGCAGCCTTTCACCCTGGCCAACAGTGAGTGAGCACCTCATCAATCTTTATGAACACAGTATGACGTCATGTTTTTTTTTTTATTTCAGATGACGTCAAGATGCTGATGTTCTTTGAGGGTTGCGCCACCCACCTGGGCTGCTCCATCAAGCTGCGTGGCGCCTCCGAATATGAGCTGGCCCGAGTGAAGGAGATCATCATGATGATGGTGTGCGTAGCCTACCACTCCCAGCTGGAGATCTCCTTCCTCATGGACGAGTTTGCCATGCCGCCCAGTTTGTCCCAGAACACCTCCTTCCCTTGCCTGCTGGAGGGCGCCTCCGCCGAAGGGCAGGTGGACAGCGAGCAGAAGGATGATGAGAATCTGGACACAACTGTCGAACCTTATCCTGATGGTTCTGCACCACCTGGCCACCTTGATGAGGACACATTTCCTCCTTGGGTGGAAAGCAGCCAGGACCATCCACATTCATCAGCTTCATCCGTCCACAGTGAGGAAGCTGGAATCAAAGAGACCAGGACCTCATCGCCGTTTTCTAGCCCTCCTGCTCCTCCTCTGTCAGTATCCCCACCATTCCTCATGGAAGACAACCAAGTGATGTCTCCAAACACATTCGGCAAGGAAACAGAGGAGCAAGACAATGAAGAGCCGGAAAGCACGGAAGATAAGGGATCAGAAACACCGCGGTTGTTCCGAGACCCCCTCCAGGACGACACAGGCGTGTTTGTCGCCGAGCAGGTGGCGTCAACGGATGACCAACTGAAGTCCATCTCAGCTGTCTTCAAGCAGGAGCTCAAGGACATCATTTTGTCTATCTCGCCTTTCATCACATTCCGAGAACCGTTCCTCCTCACACCTGCTGGAATGCACTGCCCCAGCAGGGACTACTTCCCCGAACAGGCATGTGAAGTTTGCATGCATCACACAATGCATGTTACAAAAACACACCACAAACCAAAAAGATATATTCATTCATTTTCCACCGCTTATCCTCATGAGGGTCGCACGGGGTGCTGGAGCCTATCCCAGCTGTCTTTGGGCGAGAGGCGGGGCACACCCTGGACTGGTCGCTAGCCAATCACAGGGCACATACAGACAAACAACCATTCACACTGAATGGAATGTGGGAGGAAACCGGAGTACCCAGAGAAAACCCACGCATGCACGGGGAGCACATGCAAACTCCACACAGAGATGGCCGAGGGTGGAATTGAACTTGTGTCTCCGAGCTGTGAGGCCTCTGTGCTAACCACTTGGTCGCTGTGCAGCCCCAAAAAGAAATATGTATTTACTTAAAACCTCAATGGTCCCATATTATAATATTCTTGAACAATACTAAGTCCCACAATAAGGTATTATCCAAAAAGTGCTTTTAGTAAGCCCTACTGGGAACACTCCACATTTTACATTCATTCATTCATTCATTTTCTACCGCTTTTTCCTCACGAGGGTCGCGGGGGTGCTGGAGCCTATCCCAGCTGTCTTTAGGCGAGAGGCGGGGTACACCCTGGACTGGTCGCCAGCCAATCACAGGGCACATATAGACAAACATTCATTCATTCATACCTATGGACAATTTGGAGTCACCAATTAACCTAGCATGTTTTTGGAATGTGGGAGGAAACCAGAGTACCCGGAGAAATCCCACGCATGCACGGGGAGAACATGCAAACTCCACACAGAGATGGCCGAGGGTGGAATTGAACCCTGGTCTCCTAGCTGTGCGGTCTACGCACTAACCACTTGACCGCCGTGCCGCCCACATTTGATATAAACACTGTCATTTGGCACTTGTCCAACATGATAGATGACATACAACAATATAACATTGAGTGGAACAGGAGGACACAAATGTTAGCAACATAGTTTAGCACCAAAGCTATATGAGCCATGTTGTACTAACAGCAACATCATGCTAAGTTAGCTTATTCGCTGCAGAAAACACAATCTAACTTGCAGCTCCCACATGTGTAGCTGACTGACTTGCACAGCAATGCAGGACTATTACGAAATCCTAGCGGTTCTCATCTGTGCATTCCCATCCTGCATAGGTCTACCTGTCCCCCCTCCTCAACAAGGACTTCAAAGAACTAGACGTGCGCAGAAAGCGGCAGCTCCTCAAGGACTCTGCGTCCTCCTCGCTAGTCAGCAGCAGTCAGACCAATGGCATCGCTCCGCCCAAGCCGGTCGATGTCCTCCCCTGCCACAGCCTTACAAGCACCCGCATCGTGGAGCAACTGAGCAGCAGCCAGGAACTAGCCAAGATGCTGGCAGAGTACAGGGCCAAGGGAGGTCGCATTCGGCAGAGGGAGGCAAGTGACCCCTTCAACAGCGTGGTCAACGGCCAGAGTAGGACAGAGGAGACGTCACCACCGCCGTCGTCAGTTAAAATGCTCGTCAAAGGCGATGGTGACGAAGACAAACCAAGCAAACAGAGTGAAATGGGATTGGCTCCAAAGGTGAGAATCCATGGATTTCACGCTCGGTTGGACTTGTTTTATTTAAATTTTTTTTATTTCCTTCCCAGATGGACTGTCTGACACCTGTCAATCATCAGCGTCTATGCGTGCTCTTCAGCAGCTCGTCTGCTCAGTCCAGCAATGCTCCAAACCCCTGCGTCAGCCCGTGGTAAAGTCTCCTACTGGATCAGAACCAGCTCAAGAACTGTGTTAAGAACTGGTTTAGCAGTCACTCTTTCCAAACAGGATAGTCACCATGGAGTTTTACGGCAAGAATGATCTCTCGCTTGGCGTCTTCTTGGAGAGATATTGTTTCAGGTAGCACACATCTGTGGTTGGACACGTTTAGGAGGCCACAAGTGTTTGTTTTTTCCCCACAACAGGCCATCTTACCAGTGTCCCAGTATGTTCTGCGAGACTCCCATGGTGCATCACATCCGCCGCTTCGTGCATGGCAACGGCTGCGTGCAGATCGTGCTGAAGGAGCTGGACTCGCCCGTTCCTGGTTATCAGCACACCATCCTCAACTACTCCTGGTGCCGCATCTGCAAACAGGTCACTAATATAAATAGCACATCTTCAGTTTGTAGTCTCTTATATAATTTCCTGTTTTCTTATTTTTCTCCCCATTGGTAGGTGACCCCGGTGGTGCCCCTGTCCAACGACTCGTGGTCTATGTCGTTCGCCAAATACCTGGAGCTGCACTTCTATGGCCACCAGTACACCAGGCGGGCTAACGCCGAGCCCTGTGGACACTCCATCCACAAAGACTACCACCAGTACTTCTCCTACAACCAGATGGTGGCCTCCTTCAGGTAGGTCGATGTGGTCCATCCCCTTGCTGAGCTCAGTGACAAAAGTGTCCACTTCTTCTGTCCTCTTCTCAGTTACACCTCTGTGAGGCTGTTGGAGATTTGTCTTCCTCGGCCCAAGATCTTCATCAGAAACCGGGGGCCCTCCAAAGCTATCGTGCAGCAGGACCTGAAGGACTTCTCACAAAAGTAATGAATTTAAACAGCAGCTTGGCAAATGGAAAAATACATTTCTAATACATTTTTGGGGATGTCGCACAAAAATTCAGATTTGAAACTGTTATGTTGGATGTCAACATGACCGCAGTTCACATTTCAGCTGTATATTTTGCTCTTAACAATGGTTAACTTCTTGTTACACTTGTACATGTGTTAATGATGTTAAAATAATAATAGATACGTTTCTATAGTGCATTTCCTGGTACTTGAAGACGCTTTTACTTGTTAATGTGACTTAAAGTATTTTTTTACGATGACGTTTGATCCCGGAACAGAATATTTCTTTTTCCCCATTATATTCTATGTGGAAATTAGTTATAAAGAAGTCTGAGGTTGTCCAGCATCTTGGTCTTGGTTGGCATCATGACACCGTTCCAAAATACATTTTTCCATTGGAAATAATGTCTAATCTAATTCATCCATTCCAGAAAACTAAAACCATATGTGAGCACATTTGGAACCTGGGCCAGTCACTCTGTAACAAAAATGTAAAAAATAACAATTGCAAATATTGGGGGTTTGAACAACAGTCACCAATGGCGAGCAATGGACGCCTTAGCAATGCACCATACAGAAATTCAATGGCATTCCAAGAAATTAATTAACATAGCCACAGTCCCAATACTCTATTGATTATCATAAGAGTCCCCAATACACCTACTTGCGTTACTGCTCATAACTTTGAGTTATGGCAACACAGAAGCTAAAATCTGATTGGACAAAACATACACTAACAAGAAACATGCTACTAAATGAATATAATAGACTCTTTATAATACGGTTTCATAGAACAAATACTAGAATTAAAATTTAGCAATGTAGGTCTGTGGTAGTGGTTAGGTCAGCTGACTGACTGGACACTACTGATATAAATTATGACTAAAAGACATTTAATGTCACATTTACCTTGATTGAAGATATGATTGTTGACAAAGACAGAGATGTGGTAGTAAGATCCAGACACCACTTTTGCTATGAGGTATTTCTTGAATTCAATAGTGTTGCAACCTTGCTTGGCACTTGCATCTTTCTTTGGCTCCATTGTGTATTTAACATACGCTAATAGAGCTTTCACTGTACATAATTATTCCACCATACCGATTGCTGGGGGAAATATTGCTCATTCCATTGTTTTCTTGTGTCCATTGTCTCAGAGTATCACAGGTTTACCTGGCTATCGATGACCGCTTAACCTCCCTGAAGACCGACACCTTCAGTAAGACCCGAGAAGAGAAAATGGAGGACCTTTTCGCTCAGAAAGATGTACGTTCTTCCTGCGTTTTTGTCCTCTTTGGGGACAAAACAATTGATAGATGGCTTATTACAAAAATAATACTAACAACATATCATAATAAATACAAGTAGTTAATGAAAATTAATTTTAAAAAAGTGGGTTGCACGAGTGGATAGCGCGCAGACCACACAGCTCGGAGACCCGAGTTCGATTCCATCCTTTGGCATCTCTGTGTGGAGTTTGCATGTTCTCCCCGTGCATGCGTGGGTTTTCTCCGGGTACTCCGGTTTCCTCCCACATTCCAAAAACATGCTAGGTTAATTGGCGACTCCAAATTGTCCATAGGTATGAATGTGAGTGTGAATGGTTGTTTGTCTATATGTGCCCTGTGATTGGCTGGCAACCTGTCCAGGTGTACCCCGCCTCTCACCCAAAGACAGCTGGGATAGGCCTCATGAGGATAAGCGCTAGAAAATGAATGAATGAATGAACAAAATAGTGACATAAATATAAGATTCATCCCAAGTGTCACCTCCGTGTGTTTTAGATGGAGGAGGTCGAGCTGCGCAGTTGGATCGAGAAGCTCCAGGTGCGACTCCAGGCCTGCGGTCTGGATTCCCCGCAGCAACTCCAAGCTGTGCTCGAGTCCCTTGTGTTGAAGAAGCAGAGTCTCTGTGAGATGCTGCAGTCCTGGAACAGCAGGTCATATTCTTAGAACACTGTTCTCATCTTTTGAGCATTTTGCTGATTTCTTCCTTGCTTGTGTCCTCCCTAGACTACAAGACTTGTTCCAGCAGGAGAAAGGCCGCAAGCGTCTGTCTGTACCCCCGAGCCCGGGACGCCACCGGCAGGCTGCCGCAGATGACAGCAAGGTGTGTTTAGGTACCCTTAAGACCAGGGGTCTCAAACTCAATTTACCTTGGGGGCCACTGGAGCTAGGGTCTGGGCAAGGCTGGGCCGCATCAGGTTTTCCAAAAAAAAAAAACAACGCATTTATTAAAAACAGAAAAATATACAAACATTTTCAGTGCTTTGGTTCCGATTTTCTACAATAAAAGCTCTGATAAAACATTCCACTGTTCTCAAATATCTTAATTTTTATTTTTCTGCACAAAATAAGATGAAAAATAAATAAACAAATCAAGAATAAAGAAAATCAATCAATCAGTAATAAATAAATATAATAATAATAAAACGGCAAATAATAAAACGGCAAATAATAAAAACTTAAGAAACCACATATAGTTGGTGGGTAGACAAATTATTTTTTTCAGATTAAAATTCACAAAGCTTTTTTTATTTACAACATATTGCGCAACTGCAGGGTCTTGAGACACATGCTAACTCGCAAACTAGAGAGCTAGCGACCTAAACGGTAGCCTTCAAGTTATTTCCTTTAAACTTAAATAGCCAAAAACTTACCACTTCCACACGGATAGGGAGAATAACTATTAACAGTTATTTAACCTTTAACATGAACATTAATCAAACGTAATAATTTTTTCTGGGTACATGATACCATACAGCATCCATATCAAACTCGCGCGGGCCGCACTAACATTAAACTTTCATATCAAGGGCGGGGCCTCAAACTAGTGTCCTGCGGGCCACATTTGGCCTGCGGGCCGCGTGTTTGAGACCCCTGCTTAAGACTTTTCCATACTGTGGCGATAAAGGCGATGTCATGTTGTGTTTTGATGACAGAGCACGCTGGACTCCTCCCCCCGTAACCCGTCACCTGTGGTGCAGAATGGGGACAAAGGTAAACATGAATAGCTACTTAGAATCAGTTTCAGCAATTAAAAAAAATATGCGGATGAATTTTATTACAGCAACAGAGGACCGTCACCTCAGCACTTTACCCTCAACATCCTCCTCCTCCACTGTGCTGCTGTCGCCGCCCACAGAACCTGGAGTTGAGCCCACCACCCCCTCCTTCACTGAGCCTGACTCGGTCAGCATCCCAGAAGGTACACACAAACACACACATCATTGTGTTTGTGAATGACACAACACTAAAATCACCCGCATTTCCTGGGTTGGTCAGACGTGTTTGATGGACACTTGCTGGGCTCCACCGACAGTCAGGTGAAGGAGAAGTCCACCATGAAGGCCATCCTGGCTAACTTTCTGCCTGGCAACAGCTACAACCCCATCCCCTTCCCTTTGTGAGTACAGAGTACAGAAATCAGATCACAAATCAGTTCTTATTTGTAACTTTTTTTAATGTCAGTGCTGTTCATCCACTTGGGTCTAGGACTGCATGTGGGGGGACAAGATGTTCAGTTGGCTACATCCATTTGTAGTTATAAATGTAGAAGAATACTAGTATTATACCTAGTATACCAGGAACTACTGTATATGCATGTTATTCATTCATTCATTAATTCATTTTTTACCGCTTTTTCCTCACGAGGGTCGCGGGGGTGCTGGAGCCTATCCCAGCTGTCTTTGGGGTACACCCTGGACTGGTCGCCAGCCAATCACAGGGCACATATAGACAAACAACCATTCACACTCACATTCATACCTATGGACAATTTGGAGTCACCAATTAACCTAGCATGTTTTTGGAATGTGGGAGGAAACCGGAGTACCCGGAGAAAACCCACGCATGCACGGGGAGAACATGCAAACTCCACACAGAGATGGCCGAGGGCGGAACCGAACCCCGGTCTCCTAGCTGTGAGGTCTGCGCGCTAACCACTAGACCGCCGTGCCACCCCATGCATGTTGTTATTATTATTATTATTATTATTATTATTATTATTATTATTATTATTATTATTATTAAGTTGGACATTTTAGCCAAGACCTCACATTTGCCTGAAATCCTCCATTATATTTGTGAAACCTTGATTTTAAACACATGTGAGCTTTGCCGTCTTCCATGTTTGCAGTGATCCGGACAAGCACTACCTGATGTACGAACACGAGCGGGTTCCCATCGCCGTGTGTGAGAAGGAACCCAGCTCCATTATCGCATTTGCTCTCAGGTGACCACTCACACTTTGATGTTTGTTTAACACGTAATAAAGACATCAATGTTGATGTTTCTGACCACAGCTGTAAGGAGTATAAAACGGCACTGGATGATTTGTCTAAGGCGTCCAACGTGGGAGGCGATGAGGCACCCCAGGCTAACGGGTGAGTCCCACTGGCTATGCAAAATGGGGTGGGTTCAAGTGAACATGACGTTCCTGACTTGTGTGGAGTAGCGGAGAGAACCGAGCGAAGGGCAGCCCCGCCAGGCTAGGCGACTCGTCCCAGCAGAGCCGTACCAGCATGGAAGCCGACCTACCGAGTAAGATGTTCACTGATGATGTCATCTTTGAGCCGACGGCGTTGACTGTTCTTTCTTTCTTGTCTGCAGAGGAGACCGACTCGGCCGACAAACAGAAGAAGCAGTCACAGAATCCGCATATCGAGCTGCGTACGTTTCTCTCCTCCACTCCCACGTCTTCTCTGATCAAAGATGACTAATGACCTCGTTCTTTTGTGTAGAATTCTCAGATGCCAACGCCAAGTTCTACTGCCGCATCTATTACGCCGATGAGTTCCACAGGATGCGTGAGGAGATCCTGGAGAGCGCCGAGGAGGATTTTGTCCGCTCGCTTTCTCACTGCGTCAACTGGCAGGCACGGGGCGGGAAATCTGGAGCAGTCTTCTACGCCACAGAAGGTCAGACCTTTGACTCAAGTTGTAGTTGGAAGCCATGATTACATCACGGTTCTCCTTCTAATTTTTCATCTTCTTCTTCTTCTCATTTTCCTTTGTGTGATCAGATGATCGCTTCATCCTGAAGCAGATGCCCAGACTGGAGGTCCAGTCCTTCCTGGACTTTGCTCCTCACTACTTCACGTACATCACAGGAGCTGTGCAGCAAAAAGTATGCAAACACAACATTATTGTGTAGTTTTGACGGCTTAAGTAGGACTGAATCGTCTTCATCGTGAAACAGAGGCCGACCGCACTGGCTAAGATCCTGGGTGTTTACCGCATCGGCTATAAGAATTCTCAGAACAACACAGAGAAGAAGCTGGACCTGCTGGTGATGGAAAATCTATTTTACGGACGCAAGATGGCGCAGGTAAGGAAGGGGTAGAACTCATTTTAACGACAGTTTTAAAAAAAACTGATGTAGGTATATTGGCCCTGGGCATATCGTAAAAATTAAATCAAGACGATTCTTGTTTGGGAAAGCAAAAGAATCCCTTGAAAGAATTCCCTCCTCCCCTCCCAACCCCGGCAGGTGTTTGACCTCAAGGGTTCGCTACGGAACCGCAATGTCAAAACGGACTCTGGCAAGGAGAGCTGCGAGGTGGTCCTGCTGGACGAGAACCTCCTCAAGCTAATCTACGACAACCCGCTCTACATCCGCTCGCACTGCAAGTCGGTGCTACGGGCCGCCATCCACAGCGACGCCTACTTCCTGTCCAGCCACCTCATCATCGACTATTCGCTGCTGGTGGGCCGCGATGATGCCACCAATCAGCTGGTAGTGGGCATCATCGGTGAGCAAAAGCTGTTCATTTAGTATTTTTTATCATATTTTAAGTGTCCCACAAAATGTGTTGTCCAAATTTAAGCCTTGATGCTGAAATTTAGTTACCCTGATTGGTTTTGTGTGTCAGCTTTAATGCTAATGAGCTGCGTTTGTCCATTATTTTGCACTTTTTTTTGTCTACTTTTTACATATACACTGTAACTTTATCCTGGTCAAGCATAGTCGATGCACTATATCACAACAAGTTAACATTGTCGAGTGGGACAGGAGAACACAAACGTCAGCTACAGTGCTAACATTACACTCTAACAGCAGTATCATGCTAGGTTAGCCCAGTGATTTTCAACAACTGTGCCGCGGCACACAAGTGTGCCGTGAGGAATTATTCAATATTACTTTTTTAATTAACATGTACTAATAATTTTCTGCAAATATTATGTCATTGTCGCGTGTCATTGGTGTAAAGACTGGCAGAGCAATGTAATATTCGTCCGTGTGGCAACACGTAGCTTGATTGCCTCGTTCCTCCAATGCACGTGAGAGGTAGTGTAACATTGTTGGTTAAATTAGTATACGGATCAAAAGAATCTGCTGTGGCGAGTCCGTAATCAGGAAAAAAGCTGAAAGAAGCAAATAATGTTGGTTATTGGTGTGCCGCAAATTTTTTCCAACGTAACAAACGTGCCGTGGCTCAAAAAAAAGTTGAAAAACACTGGGTTAGCCTATTAGCTAAAGCAAAACAATCTTACAGCTCCCACGTCTCTAGCTAGCATATGAAAAGTTAGCTTTATTGTCTTTGGCAGATTATATCAGGACGTTCACCTGGGATAAAAGGCTGGAGATGGTCGTCAAATCCACAGGAATTCTGGGAGGTCAAGGTAGGTTGAAGTCAGCACTACGTGGATATGAAGTCAACTCACAACATTGTCGTCCTTAGGGAAGATGCCCACCGTGGTGTCCCCAGAACTGTACCGCGCTCGCTTCTGCGAAGCCATGGATAAATACTTCCTCATGGTGCCGGACCATTGGACGGGACTGGGCATTAACTGCTGAGAGGGACATGCCCGATAGGGTCCAATATGCACGTCTTTTTTCTTTTTGTATACATTCCATTATGTAGAGAGGCGGCATTCCAACCTTTAAAGTGTTTATTTTTATCCTTGAGGGTTTCGAGTCTAGTGGTAGGTCCTTCTTGCTGTTTTATCGGTGCCACGTGTTCATGATGCTCTCATATACTGTAATTTAAACTTTGAATATGTACATAGATGATGTAACTATTAAAAGATTAACACCGATTCTTAAATCATTGTGGCAATTTAAGAGAACTATTAATAAATATACATGTTATATACTGTATATCATATTTTTATTAGTTTTTAACTATTTAAAAATTAAGTATTTGACATACACACTTGTAAACCAAAGTTGAACCAGAAAATAAAAGTACATTTTAATTTTCTTTTCATGGATCAACATACTGGACCGCACGGTAGTCCAGTGGAAGACCTGGGTTAGATTCTTCACTTGGGCATCTCTGTGTGGAGTTTGCATGTTTTTCCTGCGCATGCGTGGGTTTTCTCCGGGTACTCCGTTTTCCTCCCAAATTCTAAAAACATGCTAGTTTAATTGGAGACTCCAAATTGTCCATAGGTATGAATGTGAGTGTGAATGGTTGTTTGTCTATATGTGCCCTGTGATTGGCTGGCAACCAGTCCAGAGTGTACCCCGCCTCTCGCCAAAAACACCCTGCAAGCCTAATGATGATAAACGGTATAGAAAATGGATTAACCTACTTAAAAATAATTACAAAAATGTACTACTAATAAAACTTCATTATAAAAATTTAATATTTGAAAAATAGATTAAAAAACATTTTAAGTAAAAACATTTTTTTTAAAAGTAAAAACGAATATAAAATTAAAGTACCAAAGTTTACTCCTTCATTTTGAATTGTACATCTATATTAATATCAAATCTTGACTATATATAGTTGTTATATTTGATATAACATGTTAAAAAATACACCTTTTTTTCAAAGTAACATTGTCTGTGAGTATATACTATATGTATATATACACTGATTACTTACAATTAATAATACTGTAAAATATAACAAATCCTTCTCATCCATAAAATACCTTACCTCAAACACGTTTTTATCCCTTGGGAAATTTACTTTTACATGATATTTAAAAGTATTTACATGTGGAATTAAAATCACTATCATATCATCACAAATCACAATTAAAGTATTTACATGTGGAATTAAAATCACTATCATATCATCACAAATCACAAAAAGCCTCTTCATCAATGAAGACCTTACTTCTAAGAGAGACCTCTTCTCTTTCCCCCTTGGGGATTTTTTTTTTTAAACCAAACAATAAAATTGATTTTATGATGACTTGCCACCATTCTATTTGGACTCTCTTCATTTTGTATTTTGCATGTATTTATTTAAATAGCAAACAAACGGGGGGGGGGGGGATTTGTATTTAAATAGTGAAGGGAAACACAATAACAAAAGGCCAAACTGCACACATTTAATGTTCTAATTGTACAATATATATATAAAAACAAAAAGTGTAGCTGACGAACAGCCGTCAGCGAGTCGTACTGCATCAGGAACTGCTGTGAAAAACATGTTTTTTTTGTTGTTTTTTAAAACGACGTGCTGAGGAAACATCTGATCGTCTCTTAAGTTAATTTAAGGTCATATGTTGAGTCTGTAATGAAAACTCATATGAAGCATCAATATATAAAAGAGCAGTACCAAATACAACCTTTAAGTTCACCAACAGCAAATCAGAGCATAGTTGGCAAAAATAAACAGACATAAAAATTCTCTCTTCATTCAAAGTGAAATGTCCGTAAATTACCGTATAACTTACCAACACCATCATTTCCTTATGCCCTTTAGTTAAAAATTCACTAAAATGCCCTCTAGTGGTTTGGGTCAATAGCAAACATGGCCCTCAATGTATTTCATATTTCTCAGTTATGATACTTCAAAATTCAAATGACAAAAAAAGAACATTTGGTTTAGTCTAGTACCTGTTTGGTTTTCAATTCAACACCATTGGGAATGTTTGCCTTCCAGCTCCAGTGGAGTGACAATACAAAAAGACACATTTAGATGCTCCAAATAACAGTGAGTACACATCTATTTAACGTATACAAAACATTATTAGGCCCGCAGTATTTATTTATGCTGGTTATTATTGTGAAATGGCTGTGATAAAAACAAAAATTGTGAAAATAACCTTGTATGTGAAATTTGAGTTTTTTTTCATCTTGCAAGATTTGGATGTTTTGATCCAAATATGACGCCCTCAATATACTCATATGCATATATACTTCGTTTGTCTCAGTGACACACAAATCGTGAAAATACCTCTTCCGTGAAATTTCAGGGTTTTTTTTCATCTTGCAAGATTTGGATGTTTTGATCTTGTAATATTGAAATTTCATCCATGTGAAAACTTTTTTCTTTCATAATTTTTTGGTTTATTTCATTCCAATGCACCCCCGGAATATTGCAATTTTGTCATTCTAAAATGATTTCCCCCCCCTTAACATTAGTGGAAAATAAACAATTTTATGCTTGGAATATTTAATCTTCTTTCCCAGAGTATTGCTTCTTTATAGTATAGTACGTTTTTTCTAAGTGCGGTGAAAACGCCATGGTAAACATCTGATCATCACATCCTAAAAATTCACTGTAAATAACGGCGATAAAATGTGCTGGTTGTGATTAGGCCACCTGACCCTTTTACTGTATACAGTAGATCCTCGACTATTCCCCACATACAGTGTTCCCTTGTTTATCGTGGGAGGGATAAGTTCCAAAATAGCCCACAATAATTGAAATCCACAAAGTCATCAATGACTGTATAATTATAATATACGTCTTAAGTTAATAAAATCCCTCACAATACACTTTTCGCAAAGTTCAAATTTCTACTTATGAGATTGACATATGAAATTTAAGGGACTCACGCATTCACTCCTCTGATTGTGGCTTGTCCTGGCGCTGTTTTTGTATCCTTGTTAAAACATGTTCCTCCTCAATCATACAACATACAACGATCATACAACAGGAAACAGGCAGTCCTGCGCGAAGGAGACAACGGTCTTCAGACAATCAGAACGCAGAAAACAATGAGCGGGTCCTCTGGACATGCCTTTAACTCTCAAATGAGTATACAACACCCTCTACTGGTAGCAGTACTAAATACAATACCACACATACACAGCACCAATAAATCACGCTAATACACCACAAGGATGCAGAACACATTGCGTGTTCATACTTTAAAAAACTCCACAAAGAAGTAAATCTAAATCTACAAAAGGGTGAACCGCGATGTAGTGATGGAACAGTATTCCAGATTTATTTTTTCTGCCTTAAATGGTAAATTATACATAGTTTAATGCTTAACTTAAACCCAAAATGAGAGTGATGAAGCTATGAATCCAGCAGAGGGTGCTGTCTCACAAAGTCAATATGCTGTGACAAGACGTGATGTTGTGTACTTTAAATGCACAATTAGCACAATACTATACAGTCATTGCTCATTTATCGCAGTGAATTGAAATCAGACCGAACCGCTTCTTTTTTAAAAATCATATTTTCGTAATTATGGCGTAGAAAACCTGTTTTTGAAACTTTAGAGCCTTCTAGACATGAAATAACACCCATATCCTTTACATCAGTATTACCCAATATAGTAGACATTATAAGAGAAAATAAGCCATTTAAGACATAAATAAAACTTGTGCTTGTGTGTGTCATAGTTAGGCCTGTCACTATAATGGATAAATCGATTTATTCAACGATTAAAAAAAACGGATAATTATGACGCCCTCGATATACTCATATGCATATATACTCCGTTTGTCTCTCTGTGACACACAGGCTGAAGGACAAGAGGGTTCACTCTGCATCTGTCTGTGGCATTTGTTCTACAAGTGGAATGACCGGAAAGAGTGGGCTCTCATCTCATTACGCATCTTTGTGGAGGCTAGGCTACTAGCTACGGTAGCTACTATCACAGCTGCAGTTAGCCAGCTCCGTGACTCGGCATTCGCTAACATGAATCGACTTTTAACCACGTTGTGGGGATATTTCTGTTTTAAACAGAACACCGACGACCGACACGGATAGTTTTTCTCAACTTCGAGGGGAAAAAAAGTACCGATGGAGGTGCTCGGGCAGCGATGCCTTCGTCACGACTGTCTGCTTACGGCAAATATAAACAAAACAGTTCAAAATGCTGCGCGCGCACAAAGTAAACATCGGAAAAACATACACACATACAGGCAACTTCTGTGTTAAGCTAATGACTCACACACATACACGGTACAAAAGTGGTTCATAATTAAATGGTGCGTGTATTTTCGCCATGAGCGAATAACGAGGATCTACTGTATTTTAGGAAATGTCGATTTAAAAACAAAAACAAGCGTCAAGGCACTGCACTGATGGCACATTGCTGGTAGGTAGTCACACGGTGGTTGAGGGGGCGGTGATAGAAGAGGTCAAGGCCTTGTGTCTTTACATTTAAGTGCTGGCAGTTTTTGTACCATTGTGTCAAATGAAAACAAAGAAGAGAGGAAGACTCCCTGTCAGGTGATTTTGGCGGGAATTATTTGTTTTTTTCTCATTTTTTTCTTTTTCTTTAAAAGCATTGGCTACCCTGGTTCACGAATGTCGGCATGCAGGAAAAGGGCAAAATGGAGTCTTTCTTAACAAGCCAGCTTTGTGCTTCAGGTAACAAAGTGATTGTTGCGACGATGACTCTGCAATTTTAATAAGTGCGTACGCCATAGGAGTATCGTTGCAGGTTGACATGTTCAATCAACATTATTATTGTGTTAAAAGCTGCTTATTTTGTACAACAAACCAGCCTGTTAGGAAAAACTACTAAAAGGACATTTAGTTTGTTTTTTTTTGTACAAAAGATGGCTTTTTTCTGTCTTTCTTGTAAAAGACAAAAAAAAGGTCTCACCAGGTGAAGACTGAGAAACGAGGTCAGTTTGGATTTCAGCACCCGTGAGAGAACAAACATGCAACCTTCTTCAGTCCAAAAAGACATCACCTCACAATGTCAGAACGTTTCCGAATCCTCAGAGTCGTTCTCTGTGGTCCCCTCGCTGGAGGGTCCCGACGGGTTCCGTGAGCTGCGCGGTCCACGGGGTCGGGCGCCGTCGGGGGGGCCTCTAGGCGCCTTAGGGGGCAGCTGCCTCAGCAGGGAACCCGGGGAGGGGGCCCCAGAGCTGCAAGGGGAGCAGAAAGGCATCATGGTAGCCAGAATGAGAGCCAGACAGTCTGCCACCTCATGGCTGGGAGCGCAAGCCAGAGCTGGGGTCAAACCTGCGGGACAGAGAGACAGGGATGGAGGGGGGGGAGCGAAACGGCAAAGCGGGAGACGGAAAAGAGGGACGGAGCGGCAATCTGTTAGTGTTTCAGCCAGCAGACACATACGTGAGGGGAGGGGTGCAACAGTAACAGTACATACAGTACATACAGTACATGCTACATGGACAAAGGTACTGAGACACACCTTTTAATTAATTCAGTGAAGTCAGACCAAACTGCTAATTACTCTGTCCCAACACTTTTGTCCATGTGGTGCACTGCACTGCAAACAAGTAACTTTAACTGACCTTTAAATTACAGTTTCTACTATCAGTTGGAACTTATTTTTTCATGACTAAAAGTTTAAGTTTAGGCAAAAATCCACAGATAATTGCACATAAAAATGTTCATTTTTGACACAGCTTGCTCTTTTTGATGCTCAATTCCAATTTTGGATCAACATTTGCAGTAAACGTTACTTTTGGAACTATTGAATTTGATTCAGCTCCAGAACCCTTTAAAAAATATAAATTAGTAACAAATGCAATAATGACTACAACATCATTACACATACAAACTAGTGACCTGCTTTCCAGGTCATGTAATTGACCAAGATTTAGGCTTTTTCCACACTATAAGGCACACTTAAAAACCTTTAATCTTCTTTCTCTTTCAGCTTTTCCCTTCAGGGGTCACCACACCAAATCAATCTCCTCCATCTAACCTGCTGTCTTTTGAATCTGTCTCTCTCACACCAACTACCCCCATGTCCTCCTTCACTACATCCATAAACCTCCTCTTTGGTCTTCAAAACGCAGCATCCTTTTACCAATATATTCACTATCGCTCCTCTGGACATGTCCCAACCATCTCAGTCTCTGACTTTATCTAACATGTAATGTCCCTCTGTACTTGTTCCTGATCCTATCCATCCTGGTCACTCCCAATGAGAACCTCAACATCCTCATCTCTGCTACCTCCAGTTCTGCTTACGTATTTACTTACTTAAAAACCTTTAATATTCTCTGAAATTGACCATGTTCCTTATGAGTGTATTGAGTTCCAAAATCTGTAAAAATTATGGTAAGCTTTTAGTAAGGGCTCCGCTTGATTGACTGTCGGACCATTTCCCGCTGACACAAGGACGCAATACGTATGCTGGCAGCGATAAACCAATCAGAGAACAATACGTACATTCACCTCTGTGATGAACTATACATATAGATATACATAATAAATACTGTAGACTGTGGGTATAGGCTTGAGCAAGCTGATGCTAAGCTAACAAAAACACTTTTAAAGAGCCTTTTTCCACCATCCTAATGAGTAAGTAAACTTTCTTCACAGCTTAGTGGGAAAGCAGATCAAAGAAAATAGCGCAAAGACTGCCGGAAGTCAACACTGAAGGCGCACGCAGGAAGAGGCTACTGCTGCCATGTCAAGCCAAGTCGAGTGCACCTCACCGTTCTCGTCCACCGTCTGAATGTTGGCTCCACGAGACAGCAGCTCCTGGACCGCCCGTTTGAGTCCGCTACGAGCCGCCAGGTGGAGGGGGCTGCCAGGGAGAGGTCAATGGTCACTGATGATGGTCACTGACTTTGGGTGGATTTTGCCGTGGCAAGGAACTCACGTTTGCAGGGCGGCATTTGTGGCGTTGATTCGCTCCGAGTCGGACAATTTGTCCAGGATTAGCAGGGCGCACTCTTCTTTTCCCTGGAAAGAGTTTAGAGTCAAGAACTCAGTCTCATTGGTGTATTTCCTCCAATAGTGGCCTCCACTCTAATAGACGCAATGCTTCAATGAATCACCATATGGTTTCCCACTTCAAAAGGAAGACCTTTTTTAAAAAAATGTTTTTTTCATGTTGTTTTTGTAGCATTATTTATGCATTGAAAAATAATTACAATTACATAAATTGTAAAACTTAAGTCCTCGTTATCTATAAACACCTTACCTCTATGAACCCTTCTGTTTTCACACCACAGATAAAATAACAGGTGTTAGTATTTTAATTTTAAAAAATTATATGCAGCCATGATTTACACTGTAAAATATTGTAAAAAAAAAAAAAAAATTATAGTCCTCACTTAAAAATGCCCTACCTCTAATAAGTGCCTTTTTGCCACAGCAAAAATAACAGGCATTGCAATATTATATTTTAGGAAATATGTCTTTAAATGTTATTACAATATTATTACATAATATAGGCGTTCTCATCCATAAACACCTTACTACTAATAAACCTCTTTTTTTCACCACTGGCGATGACATGTTAAAATATTTGTGTTTAATGTATTTTTTAAATAAAATAAATTATTAAATACCATTCACGTCCATGAACACCTTACCTCTAACAAACGCCTCCTCTTTTTCCCCTTCAGGAGAAAAAAAAACAGCAGTTATTTAAAATGCTATAACGTTATGTGGAAAAAAATACTAATCTTCTCATTGATAAATGCCTTACCTCTGATAAACATTTGATACTGTCTGCAGTTGAGTAATATGTAAAATGTTCCCATGGCCACTATTTGAGGAAATATGGTAATCAATGCTAACAAAATAAATCATTCCCATCTCCATTTTGTAACAATAACATCATATGGAAAGACAGGAGATGCCCGCCTTTGACAGGGTTAGCTTCTGGGACCACCAACAAATTCACAAATATTTAAGACGCCGATAAAAATGTCACATAAAATGGACACTTGACTACCTTGTCCCCTCCTCTAAACCCTCCTGCTACCTTAACATCAACCTTCTGCTCCGATTTTGTATCAACATTTGCAATAATAGTGGCTGTTGTAATTGGAGTAGACACTTACATTCTTACAAGCTAGATGCAGGGCAGTGTTGCCATCCTTGTCCGCTTGATGGAGGCTGCTGGTGGCATTGTTGAGCAGAACCTCTGGAAACAAAACAAACACAAAATAAAAACAATTTTCAGGACACGTGGTAGGAAGTAAATGCCGTCTGCTCACCAAGGACCCCAATGTGACCCCTCTCGGCCGCCATCATCAGCGCGCTGCGACCCGATTGGTCCACGGCATCCACTGGTGCATCGTGGGAAAGAAGCAACTGGACGCAATCCACGTGACCCGAGAAGGCCGCCGCGTGGAGGGGGGTCCTGGAACAGGGAGGAAAGGATGTGACCCCATGATGACACACACACGCACACACACACTTTTTACCTGTCTTTAGCGTCCTTGCAGCCAGCGATGTCTGAACCCATGGCCTCCAGCAGCAGAGATGCACACGCCTCGTGGTCGTTCACCCTGTTAGCAGCAATATAAAAAATTTACAGGAATTGCAAAAATTCAAATGAATTTTATTAAACTTTGTAGAAAATCATGACAAATTATTTAATTTGCAATTACCGGTATTTTTTTTTAAAAACATTATTGATTTTATATTAATTGTATTTCTCAAGTTTATGTTTATGCTTAATTTGAAATATTTTACCTACGTAATTATTTCAAGATTTTTTTTCACAACAGTTACTTGCAATTAAGTGCCACGTAAAAAATAAATGAAATCGAATTAAACCATTACAAATACCATTAAATATATAAAAATACCATTAAAAATATTAAAAATGTCCTAAAATCGGGGCACACAAAAATACAGCATATTGGTGAAATAAATAAATAAATGTATTATATTATTATATATACACAAATCAATTAAAATCAATTCATGGAAAGTGTAATACATTAATAATAATAGTATATTTTATTATATATTGTAATGAATGATTTTACCTAAGATTGTTGTTTTATACAGTATATATAATTACCATTATTAAATTTTGTCCATTATGAAGTTATTGGAGACCCTGTACAGGCTCCTTGAGTGCCCAAAAATACACCTGTAAATACTTTCTTTGTCTTTTAATATATTAATTTAATTTCACAATTAATCAACAGCACCTCTGCTGGTTGCAGACATGTATTGCACTTCATTCTGCCTCAGGTGCTGCCAAAGGCATAGCTCCTACTAATCAATTAATCAATTATTATGAACTTACACAGCACAGTGCAGTGGCGTGAACGGGTTTCCGTCAATGCAGCGACAACCTTTCTGCTCCAGTAGAACCTCCACACAGCCCTCGTGACCTACACACACAGATACGTGCAGACAGGATATATTACAAAGATGCACAGACTCCGGCCACTCTCTCACACTGACCATGGTAGCAGGCCCAGTGCAGTGGCGTGTATCCGTGGTGGTCTCTAACAGGTGGCAGCGAGTCTGGTTCAGGGCAGGCGATGCTCAGGAGCTCGCTCAGCCAGGAGGCGTGGCCGCGCGCCGCCGCCAGGTGGATGGCAGTGCGACCCTGTGCGTCGCCCAGCAACACGGAAGCCTCCTGCTCCAGAAGACACTGGACGCACTCCTCTTGGCCACACAGTAGCTGAAAGGGGGACGAACAGGGATGACTTACAGTGGATTATTGGGGCATTTAGGGGCTTTCATTTTATGTCACCTTCACTGACCTCAACAAAAAAAACAGTACAGTGAAAAAAAAAAAGAGATTCAAACCCAGATCTTCCCAATCTTTATAATTTTAAAATATCTGTGTTGCATTGTGTGCTTATTATTACTAATAGTAGTATTAGTACTGTGTAGGCGGCACAGCGATCGAGTGGTTAGCGCGCAGACCTCACAGCTAGGAGACCAGGGTTCAATTCCACTCTCGGCCATCTCTGTGTGGAGTTTGCATGTTCTCCCCGTGCATGCGTGGGTTTTCTCCGGGTACTCCGGTTTCCTCCCACATTCCAAAAACATGCTAGGTTAATTGGTGACTCCAAATTGTCCATAAGTATGAATGTGAGTGTGAATGGTTGTTTGTCTATATGTGCCCTGTGATTGGCTAGCGACCGCCTCTCGCCCAAAAGACAGCTGGGATAGGCTCCAGCACCCCCTGCGACCCTTGTGAGGAAAAATGATAGAAAATGAATGAATGAATGAATAGTACTATGTACTAATACTAAGTAATAGTACTAAGTATACTAGTCTAAACTATACTAAGGCTCACCCCGAGGTGCAGTGCTGTCATGCCATGGTTGTCCGCCATGTTGACGTCCACTTCCCTCTCCAGCAGCAGAGACACGGCATCCACATGACCCCCTGCCACGGCCAGCATCAGAGGGGTCCTAAGGAAACACGGTATGCGTAAGAAAAGATGAGTATGGGGTAAATGTCATGTGATGGCGAGGAATCACTCACTGTCCCTGAGAGTCAGCAGCGTCTGCTAGGTCTGCGCTGTCTGATTCGTCCAGCAGGAGGCGCACGCACGATGTGTGGCCGTTCATTACTGAAGGAAGGGACAACATGTTAGCAGACAGTTAGCTCCTTGCTAAACTGCATCTACAACACTGACTTTACCTGCTAAGTGTACTGGGGTGCCTCCGTGCTGAGTGTCGCAGGTGCGCGTTGACGCCCCATGGCTGAGGAGGATGTGCACGCAGTCTGTGTGACCCCGCTGAGCCGCCATGGCAAGAGGGGTCCGGCCAGCCTCGTCCACGCGATCTACCTCCCTCTCGCCCTGCAGCAGCACCTCCAAGGCCTGAGCATGGCCGTGGTATGCCTGCACACACCAAGCATGGCACATTCAAGTATCAGGAAGTCTTATTCTCTATCTTGTGAAAGGAAGTAAACTCCAGCCTGACATCAAATAACCAGAATTACATCATCTACCCTGTGACAGGAAGTAAACAGGAAGTCTGTCATTGTCTACTATGTGACAGGAAGTAAATCCGGGGCCTATACTCCATGGTATGGAGTGTGCAGTACTACAAAGCTGGATACCAACTTCATTAGTCAAGTCAGGATTTTCTAGTCGTCATGAGCGCTTTCACATAAAGGGGGCGGGGTTAGCAGCAGATTGGTTGGTTGGTAGAAGAAAAATGCGTCATTAATGACGCAAAAATAAAAACAAAATGAACCCTGACACCTGCATGACAGCAACACTGAGGAGCCACATTCGGAAAAGATCCAGGATTAATTTCACTTTAATAACAGGAAGAATAAAACAGATAATAAATATGTTAAATGAAATAAAATACATGAAAAATTAAACTGTTTGTTGTCGATGTTATCATTTTCTGAGACAACTGATTGGTCAGTGGGTGGGGCTTTTATAGATGTGATCTCTTATTGGTCTGTAGGATGTACTGTGTTTTTGGCTCTCGAAACCAAACCTGCTCATAAGCAGGCTAGTGCCAGTGTATGAGTTACCATGGCAACATAATGTAACATACAAGCCAAAGTACAAGCCCCAGAAATCTGACGTCTTTATCTACCATATGACAGGAAGTAAACAGGAAGTTTGCCATCAAGTAAACAGAAAACCTGCTACCAAGTAAGCAGGAAGTGTCCCATCTTCTACCATGCAACAGGAAGTTGCATGCAAATTGTTGTGCTACTCACAGCTAGGTGCAGAGGACTCCTGGCGTTAGGGCATTCTGGGTCGTCATGGTAACCGTCATCTCTGTCCAGCAGCTGCACATCACATAGGTCACATGATCAGTGCACGACCCACCTGTGTTATGCTTCAGTTACTTTTATTTGGAGCTATTTGGCTGGAAATCGAATATTTTATAGCCACTAATTCCCAGTTTGTGTGTGTGTGTGTACATGCACATACCAGCTGCAGACAGTGTTTGTGCCCGTAGGCTGCAGCGTAGTGCACTGGACTGTAACCTTGTTTGTCTTTGAGGGAGGCTGTCGCTCCGCTCTGAAGCAGGAACTCCAAACATCTAGAAAATGAGACAGCGAAACACAAGGACGTTCTACACATCTTCCACTACACATCTCTGTTCATGATAAAGCACAGTGCATGCTGAAGCAACAGGTGGTGCTATAGCATCTAACTAAGGCCTCTGAGGCTCATTTAGCCCATCAGAAGCATGTAGAAAGTCACTCCAGGAAAAGGCACCATAACAACAATGGTGAAAATTGTCATTAGCCTCTTTAGCACAGAAATACCTCACAACAACAATGTTAGATGGGTCTCAAACACGCGGCCCGCTAGTTTGAGGCCCCCGCCTTGATATGAAAGTTTAATGTTAGTGCGGCCCGCGCAAGTTTGGTATGGATGCTGTATGGTATCATGTACCCAGAAAAAATTATTACGTTTGATTATTGTTTGATGTTTGATGTTCATGTTAAAGGTTAAACTCGCTATCCGTGTGGAAGTGGTAGGTTTTTGGCTATTTAAGTTTAAAGGAAATAACTTGAAGGCTACCGTTTAGGTCGCTAGATCTCTAGTTTGCGAGTTAGCATGTGTCTCAAGACCCTGCAGTTGCGCAATATGTTGTGAATAAAAAAAGTATAAATGCGACTATAGTCGTGTTTTGTCATGTCTACAGGGCTCTAATAATGCTTTGTTAATTTTAATCTGAAAAAAATAATTTGTCTACCCACCAACTATGTGGTTTCTTAAGTTTTTATTATTTGCCGTTTTATTATTATTATTATATTTATTTATTACTGATTGATTTCTTTATTCTTGATTTGTTTATTTATTTCTCATCTTATTTTGTGCAGAAAAATAAAAATTAAGATATTTGAGAACAGTGGAATGTTTTATCAGAGCTTTTATTGTAGAAAATCAGAACCAAAGCACTGAAAAAGTTTGTATATTTTTCTGTTTTTAATAAATGCGTTTTTGTTTTTTTTGGAAAACCTGATGCGGCCCAGCCTTGCCCAGACCCTAGCTCCAGTGGCCCCCAGGTAAATTGAGTTTGAGACCCCTGGTTTACAGTGTGAAAAAAAACTAAAATAGCTTTAGTTTGGACTCACAGTGCAGCCTCTTTCTCCCGCTCCGCCTGCACTCCTTCACTCTCAGGCTCCAGAGCAACACGGCGCCTGAAAGACATGTATAGTACATTAGGCTATTAGTGCATTAGCTATCTCTGCATGCACTGTAAAATGTTGCTACTCAGCTTTACTGTTAGTCATTTGTGTTACATTTATTGTTGTGTTACCATGATACTGATGCTGAGCAGTTTGCTCCCCACCACTATTACAACATTGGTTCTGTTGCTGCTTTGTGGTCCAATGCACTTGTTAATAAATGACCATGTTTTCCTGTCCACTTTTTCATGCACTCAAAATTTAACAAATTATCACATTTCCAATTATCTCCTCGTTCCAATTAAGTCATCATCCATGAATCAACACTACTATAATTAGCTCATTTGTGGTACTCTGGAGCAGGAGACGTCCACATAGGTGGGCTTGCATGTCCTGGTCTTTCACCTTCGGTCCAGGTCAGAAGCAGCAGCATAGTGCAGAGCAGAGCGCCCCCAATTGTCTGTGGCATTAATGGCGGTCCCACAAGCCACCAGGGTCTCCAGACACTGATAGTGACGACTCGCGGCAGCATAATGGAGCGAAGTCCTGCGAGACAACCAAAAAACAAAAATCAATACTTTTCCGGTGCAATAGAGCGCTGATAATCACAAAGTAAACAACCTGCCGCAGTTGTCCCTCCTGTTGTGGTCACCGCCGCTCGTCAACAATAACTTGACACACTCCACGTTGCTGCACACAAACACCAGCATCACATGATCAATAAAAGCATGGCGCTTGAACCCTCTCAGAAAGCCCTGTGCCACCATTATTAATATGTAATATTAAACATCTGTTTAAAAACTGACATTTTTGTAGGCCACTTTTTCCTTCATTCATAAATTTATTATTTATTATTGCTGTTGTTGCACATTTTCTTCAGGCTTCTGACTGGCCATAATGGACTAAGCTAAATCACCACTTGTTGATATGGCATATGTTTCACAGCTAACAAAGGTCTTGATTCACGAGGGGGTGGACATTTATTTTGTAAATTTTTATGTTCCATTAGAGTATGCAGAAAATGTGCTTCAAACACAAGAGCTGCTATAAAACATGTTATCCAACATGACGCTCACCCTCCGGCAGCAGCGGCATGCAGGCAGGTCCTCCCCTGACTGTCGGGGGTGTCGATCTGGAAGCCTGCACACAGGACCGAGTCGTTACACATTATGCTAAACCTCCGGCCTGAAGAGGACAGTGCAGGAAGACAGAGGGCAGGGTTGGACAAGTGACGAGTAAAGAGAGAGACAGATGAAGTGGGGCACACAGAGAGAGAGAGAGAGAGAGACAGACAGGAGTTAGTGCTACGGGTGAGGGGAGGAAACAGGTTAGTGCAGTATGGTGCAGGCTACAGCTCCATGACATCTCCATTTTTAAAACATTTTCCGGAGCATAAACTTCTGAAATATTGGAATTTTCCTGCAAGGAAAATGCGTGCAATGAGGCTACAATGATGTACCATCACTTATATCATTGCTTTGCTTCCAACAGCCTCTGATGTGTTCAACTTTCTCCGGCATTTTCTCTCAATGTTGCTCATCAATTACCAAATACAATAATTTCTCATTTACTGCAGTATATAGGTTCTAGACCCGTTCAAGATAAGTTAATTTCCACAAAGTAGGATTCAATATTAATAATAATATTACCCCAATAGTCACTTTTACTCTCCTATTATGCTTTGTTTACATCACATTGGGATCTCTGCAGGGACAGAGCCACCGCTAGCATAGCAAGCTACCAATCTAATTAGTTAACCTCTCCATTTTACTTACTATAAAGTTAATAAATTTGCCACTTCCACACAGAATGAGAGGAGAATATTTATTTTCACTCATGGCACAATGCAATATAATGTCATGTCTCGACATTACTGATGCCTAGTGACCATAATACTACATATAACTTTCAATATTTTTGACTAATTACATGGCATAGGTAACCACAAAACATTATGAGGGGTTAAATGTAATTTCCATGTGGGTTACCTGATGAGAGAAGCTTGCGGCAGCAGTCCGAGTGAGCATTCAAAGCTGCCATGTGCAGTGGAAACATGCCGTTGACACCTCGTCTTTATAAGAAATGGACACGGGAGGACATTTAATAACTGTGGATACGTTGCCATTATCGGACGTTAACACACAAACCTGGTGCAGTCAGCCCCACTGGTGATGAGTGTGTTGATGAGGAGTTCGTGGCCGTAGCGAGCGGCGATGTGGAGCGGCGTGTTGCCGTCCTTGTCCACACTGTCGATCTCGCCACCTGGAATGTCATAACTTGCATATAGCTGAACATAGAAGTGCCATTTTTGGAAACACGCAACATTTGAACAGTACTCAAATAAAACTGTGTTCTTCACACAAAAACATGTCGTACTATGGATCCAGTGTACGCACCCTTATGGGACGTAGTAAAACATAAAAAGTCTCACCAAGCATCCTCTAACTGTATGGGATGCTGCCTTTATTAAGTTATATATAACCATGACAGGCGGCACGGCGGTCTAGTGGTTAGCGCGCAGACCTCACAGCTAGGAGACCAGGGTTCAATTCCACCCTCGGCCATCTCTGTGTGGAGTTTGCATGTTCTCCCCGTGCATGCGTGGGTTTTCTCCGGGTACTCCGGTTTCCTCCCACATTCCAAAAACATGCTAGGTTAATTGGCGACTCCAAATTGTCCATATGTATGAATGTGAGTGTGAATGGTTGTTTGTCTATATGTGCCCTGTGATTGGCTGGCGACCAGTCCAGGGTGTACCCCGCCTCTCACCCAAAGACAGCTGGGATAGGCTCCAGCACCCCCCGCGACCCTTGTGAGAAAAAAGCGGTAGAAAATGAATGAATGAATAACCATGACATTTTTTCAGTGTTATAACGTTGTCAAAATTGAAGACAGAGATACCATTTTTTGCCCCATGTTGATATCTCAACTACTCAATGCTAAAATGTGATCATGATCCGAGTACTGTGACCTGTGTTCTATGCACACAAAAAAATGTCAGATGATGAAATGCAAGATGCTCCCACACCCGTCAGGTATAATAAAACATGGAAAAAGTTTCACAAGACATCTTCCAGCTGCCTCTGAGTCCGTAATCATATAATGTGAATGTGTCAGAATCCAAATTAGAGACGCCATTTTTGGCCCATATTTTGCAAACATGCTACATTTGTAAGAATTAACACTGTGACCTGTGTACAAAATATATCGGAATCCGATTCATCCAGCCCCCAAGGAATATATCCACATGAAGTCTCACCATTCTGGATGAGAGTCTGTGAGCGAGTAAAGCGACCGTGGACAGCCGTCATGTGAAGAGGACTCTTTCCATCTCGACTCTGCAAGGAGGAGAAATAATAGTTAATAATAGTAGTTCAAATATCACGGCAACTTTGGCGCACATCTGCAAGAAATATGTGATGAACAGCCTATTGGTCTCACTCCCATTTCGTCTTTTTGCATTTTCAGGCCCTACCTAGAAACTCCTTAAGATCCAATTATATAAAATGTAACTGGTCTTAAAATTTTGATCAAGAGTTTATATTTAGAAATATTTTTATACCTGCACGTTAACATCGGCACCATTATTGACCAGGACCTCCAAACAGAGAGCTCCGTGCGTGGAGGCGGCAGCAAAGTGCAGCGGCGTGAAACCCTTGTTATTAGCCTGGCTGACGTTAGCACCGTAGTCAATCAGCTCGCTCACCACAGCGTCCTGGCCATTGAAACACGCCACGTGGAGCGCCGTGTTCCCAAAGGCGTTGGACTCATCGATCTGTTGCAGTAAAAACAAATATTCCAATTATTACTGCGACTACATGCACATTGTTTTAAAAAAAAAACCAAAAAAAAAACAACAACAACGATCCTTACTTCTACAGCCAGGTAGAGCAGGTGCTTCACCACTGCTATCTGTCCACTAGAGGCCGCCGTGTGCAGGGGGGTGTAGCCTCGCTTGTCCTTGCAGCTTATCTCCGCCCCCTGACTCACCAGTAGACACACTACATCCAAGTGACCTGGATGTAGTGTAGTACATGTGTAGTAAAATGTGATGTTGTACATTCATTCATTCATTCATTTTCAACCGCTTTTTCCTCACGAGGGTCGCGGGGGTGCTGGAGCCTATCCCAGCTGTCTTCGGGCGAGAGGCGGGGTACACCCTGGACTGGTCGCCAGCCAATCACAGGGCACATATAGACATACACCCATTCACACTCACATTCATACCTATGGACAATTTGGAGGATGTTGTACACTAAAGCATATTAATCACAATCATCTGTGAACATGTAATGTAATATACTGTATGGTCAACAGTATTGTATGGAATATTTTTTAAGCATTAAAAAACCTCCTTATGACCTTCTAAATGCTGTTTTTAACATTATTAAAGCCCTCTTGACATTAAATACACCCCTATAGTTATATTCTGCTGGAGCTGCTCTCCAGTAGTTCCCTTGTATTTTTGTACACTGTGGCTTCTCCCTATTTACCTACATTTTTCCACTCCTCGAGAGTGCACTTTGTTATTAAACATTGTCTCTATACATGTTTTTGTTGTCTTTGCTTTGAGATCCAACCACCGGCTGTTCCTTTACACTCACACTACCCAATATAGCAGACACAATATGAGTAAATAAGACTCATTGTGATGCGTTATGCTATAAATGTGTTCACCCATGTAGCAGAGTGGGTGATGGACAGGGATTTCAGAGTTCAGTTTCTGCTTTGAGTGGGTAACGGACTCAACAATAGCCAGCATTTTTATTAGGTATTGGATATTTATTAAAGATAATTGCGCCTGTTGTTCCTTGTGTCTTACCAAACACCACAGTAGCACTGCACTAACACCTACTAACCAGTGTACTATATACTACGTTTCATCAAAGTCTTTCAATGTGTTTTTTTGAATGCCTTATATTTGTATGTTAGTTCATTTTGTCAATTGTATGCTTAATTTAGGAATGACATTCTTAACATTGGTTAGCAAGCAGACCTCACAGCTAGGAGACCAGGGTTCAATTCCACTCTCGGCCATCTCTGTGTGGAGTTTGCATGTTCTCCCCGTGCATGCGTGGGTTTTCTACGGGTACTCCGGTTTCCTCCCACATTCCAAAAACATGCTAGGTTAATTGGCGACTCCAAATTGTCCATAGGTATGAATGTGAGTGTGAATGGTTGTTTGTCTATATGTGCCCTGTGATTGGCTGGCGACCGGTCCAGGGTGTACCCCGGCTCTCGCCCAAAGACAGCTGGGATAGGCTCCAGCACCCCCGGCGACCCTCGTGAGGAAAACGTGTTAGAAAATGAATGAATTCTTAACATTTGCTTAAATACGGTTTTCTTCTTTTTTTTTTTTTTTTTTTTTACTAACAATAGGCCGTATTCAAACAGGAAACTGCATGATTTATTAATTAATAGATTTTAAAAAGCGCAAAATTCAAAGTGGTGTTTATGCAGTGTGTACGAATCCTTGCAACATTATCATGCAACACAGTAAAACATATCAATTCGTGTATGGCCAGCATATTCACTCATTGAGCATGTTTCAGATTCTCTGAATCGGCATAGCAAAAGGTGGTTAAACCAGATAATGGCATGCCAAATGCCAAAGCGTGTATTGTACAGGTGTACTAATGTATAGTCTTACCCATAAAAGCAGCCCAGTGCAGTGCCCGCCCGTCCTTCTTATCAAAAGCATTGATGTTGGCTCCTTTGGCGAGGAGAAGGTTGACCATCTAACACACACAAACACACCCACACACGGGTCAGGTGATGCATAAACATGCTTGCATTCATCTTGTCTAATGACACAGCTGCTCTCTCTTTCACTGAGACACAAAGGATGTTCGCATCACGGCCGCTATGCTAATCAACAAGGAGCAGAAACAAATGGAAATGTTAGGTAATACTTTCCCGAAGGAAATTATGAGGTAGCCTGTTGCAAAAAAGAAAGAACAACAGATGGCTCAGGTGTCCTGCAGTACCTCCGTGTGGCCATTAAGGGCGGCATGGTGCAGGGCGGTACGTCCCCCTCGGTCTGACACGTTGACGCTGCTCAGCATAGGGATGATGACCTCGGCACAGCGCAGCGCATTGTTGGCGGCGGCCACGTGCAGCGGCGTCTGCCAGTTCTTGTCGCGGGCGTTGACGTCGGCCGAGTGGCGGATCAGCACTCGCACGGCCTCCTATGGGAGGGAAAATGTTAGCATCTCATCATCTTATGCCAAAAAACAAAAAGATGTAAAGCATGTTAAGTTAACAAACAATACATGCCAAAAAATATCATGCAGAGCTTTAATTTAATACGGCATTTGAAGAATAAACACTTGACGGACTATGGTGAGTTTTCTAGGCTTGCCGTGGTATCACTGAAATTAATTAAACACTCTGAATGCACAAAATAATCATCAAACTTACTTCTTTGTTCATTTGCTGCACACTTCATACACTGTCTGCTTTCTCCTCCATTTTCATGAGGCATTCGGGTACACATGTGATTGTTCGGTGCCAGTTATTTTTAATTTTCATTCATGTAAAACCTATTACAAACAGGTAATATGAAAGTATAAAAGTGGGCAAATATGAAAGTAATCCCTGCATCCCTTCATTTTCCGAATGTGGCACGCGGTTAGCTCATCCATTTGGTTTTTCACACTTCCTGTTTTGCACGCCTATAGCATGTATGCTAAATCGCTACCTGCACTGCCTCGACTGGTTCCACCTGTTCCTCATTTGACAACAGGTCTTGACGGTGGAACTAGCTCACCTCGCTGCGGGACGCCACAGCCCGATGGAGGGGGGTGAGCCACATGTTATCTTTCGCATTGACCCGGGCGCCTGTAGAGGGGGCAGAGTAAATCAAAATGTGGTGGCTTAGAGATGGGGGGGGGGGAAACAAACAAACAAAAAGTTTCTTACCAGAGAGGATGAGGAGTTCAGTGATGTCTGCATCGTCCAGGAAGGCGGCCGCATGGAGCGGAGTTCGCTTCTCAGCATCCTGAGGCGAAGAAGTTTGTACACTGTCACACAATGTTATTCCACAATATTCATTCATTCATTTTCTACTGCATTCCAAAAACATGCTAGTTTAATTGGTGACTCCAAATTGTCCATAGGTATGAATGTGAGTGTGAATGGTTGTTTGTCTATATGTGCCCTGTGATTGGCTGGTGACCAGTCCAGTGTTGTACCCCGTCTCTTGCCCAAAGTCAGCTGGGATAGGCTCCAGCATACCCTAATGAGGATAAGTGGCATAGAAAGTGGATGGATGGAGGAAAAAGAGTGCTTTAGCTGGCACTTATATTTTATTATATTGTGACTTAGAAGACTTAGAAGTGTGTTTGTAGGACTTTTTCTCCATTTGTGAGGTCAACAGTCGCTCATGTTAAGAGGTGTGTCCAACTTCTCCCAAGAGATTGCTGCAGCGGGACGCTCTGACCCTCCTTCATTCCTTCATGGGCACCTGGTGTTTCTCTTCTCTTGGCCCACCACGGACTTCTCCATGCTATGTATCGCAACGACACCCTGCGAACTGAACTCCAGGTGGGCGAGGGAAGCGTCGCAGGCATCCCCCCCACCAAAAGCCTTTGTCGCTAATTCCCCTGGTGCGGGAATGACGGACCACGGCTTGCGCCGTAAGTGGCTGCAGGTAGCCGGGCTGGCCGCCGCTCGTATCGGCTATTTTCCCTTCATTGGCGCTGGTCTTGTGTCTATGTGTGTGAACAATGTCTTTTACCTGTATGCCGATTTGTATGCCGAGGTTTTTTTTTTAACAGTCCCACACTGTACTCCTTCATCTAAGAGTCTAGTTTGGAGTTGTTGTTTTTTCCCCTCCCCTCTCCTAGTGTTGCCCCCCCCCCTTATTCACCCCACCTCCTTCATGCAAATTTCCCCACTGAGGGACGAATAAAGGCATATCATTCATTCATTCATTCATTCATTCTACTTATTTAGCAACATTTAGCATCCTCACCAAAGCATTGATGTCTTCAGACTTGCATATGAGCATTCGTATATCCTCTGGGTCAGCGCTAAAGATGGCCTGGATGAGAGGAGGCTGCAGAGAGGAAAAGGACACGCGGTCACTGAGGGAGGATAATGGAGGCATGTGAACATCTGATGACCAGTGTTTGACAAGACAGAGCGTGGTCATGTGTGTGCGTTTATGACCTTAACGTGTTTAGCTAGCACAACAACAATGTCCTTCACTACTACAACAGCTCACTTAGAGGAGGACCAGCAGGAATATTTGCACCAAGCATATTTTTGACAATCAAGATTGTGTGTGTATGTGTATGTGTATGTGTATGTGTATGTGTATGTGTATGTGTATGTGTATGTGTATGTGTATGTGTGTGTGTGTGTGTGTGTACACCAAGGGGCCCTTTGTCCCCGAAGCCCTTATTTTCCCTCCTAGATGTCAGATATGAAGTAAATAGAGGTGCGTTAGCATCGCAGTGCAACATTCTCTTGTGTCATTATCAGTGTACGTCAAGTTATACCATCTATCTACGATGCAACTTGCTGGAACCATATTTGGTAATTCAAGTCAAGTTCAAACTTCCTGCTTTGCGTCCTGTTGCTGGCGCAGTGGAGTGTTTCACTTCTGCGTTTGAAACCACTTCCTCTTTGCAACTTCTTACCTCCAGTGTGAGGCCCTTCATCATCATGACAATTACATGTCACAAGGCCTTTAACCTGGTGACACAAACTACAGTTATAGTTTATTTATGACATCAAAGTTATTGTATTTAACAGTGGTGAGGTTTTGCCAAAAATGCTATAACGCGAGGCACCTGTGCGACATGAATCAATGAAATTGTCATTTGTCCAAAATGTTTTTACCTTATGTTTTGCTATTAATACTCCTTTTAAAAGTAAAAAGTAAGATGTGCGTTTTCAATGTACCTCCATTTTGCTCCATAAAACAAAGCCTACATTCCATCCAAAGGAGAGAAAGGCCTAACAAGCTCATATCCGTCCCGTCGGGGTCAACTTGTGTTGCCCCGTGTCTTTCCACAGCTTCAAGGCCAACAACTTCCTGTGTTTCCTGCTATATTCCCAACGATGGGAAAATGCATGATTGTCCTACAGAACCTTAACTTTCTCAAATAATACAATTTCTCTGTTAATGTGCATCAAGGAATATCTTCAACCACAGAAGACCACAAAAGAAGAGAGGAAAATCTCTGTTGAGTAAAGGAATTCCGTTATCATGCAGTCTGAAAATAACAGGAAGTCCTGCAGTGTGGTGAAGTTACATAAAAAAATCAAGTTATTCCTGCTTTGCTTGCAGACTGATGACACTGCATCGCGTCAGGAATGTCTACATTGGAGCGTGAGGCCATTCCCCCTGAAGCACTCACCGGACACTTCATTAGGTACACCCGCACTGTCTACTTTGAGGCCAAAAGAAGAGATTCATCAAATGAATCCTTTTCCTCGGTTACCTTATACACACACCACCACAGGGTCAAAATATTAGAAACACTTCTCAGTATGACTTATCTTATATTGGATCTTATCGAACCTGTGCAGGTGTACCTAATGTAGTGTCCAGTGAGTATATAACCAAGCTGTGTTGCGCAACACCAACGCTTGCTGTGTTTCCTCCTTTATGTAAGCACACGTGTGTATCTTGGTTTAGCAAAAAAACAAAATGATGCTGTCAGCAGATATTTTTGGTAAGATATGTGCACACAACAGTTATTATTCTAGAACCTATTCCTTATTCCTATTTCCCAGCCTTCCGGGTGAATAATAGCGTCCAAATAGAGTCAACAAAAATAATCTAAGCAGTTTTTTTGGTGTGATTAAGGTGTTTAAGCATCTTATTGGTGCTAAAGAGAATCATGTGATGGTGTGAAAACAAGTCCAGCACACATGGTGACACCGTGAATGCATAGTTGTTGCTGTTGTGCAACGCAAAATGCTTTACTGAAGCACAAAATAGAAGGTTAAGCTCATCAGAGTTGCTATTTTTCCTCAATCTAAAAGGATTATTGCTTCTGAACTATTTGGCTATTTCCTCCAAGAATTTTAAGGGCAAAACCACGTAAATAAATACAATTTGGGGGACTACTATGATCTCTAATAAACAGTAATAACATTCATAAAATGTTATACATAAACAATAAAATATGTACTGTACACGGTGTAATCTATATTTTTCCATTTCAGATGTAAGAATACATAAAAAATGCTCTAATAGAAACCGCACCCAAATCATTCAACAGGACCACTGTCCACAAATACAAAGAAATGTCCCAATTCTTATCAATATTGTTTAAAAATATATAAACATACATTTGTACAAGAAGACATCGCTTTAAAGGAAAACTGCTCTTTGGGGGTAAGTTTGCCCATCATCCACAAATCTTATGTGAGACATAAACACAAGTCTGTCGCTTTTCTGTGCGTTCTAAAGATATAAAAACAGATAAAATGAGACAACTTGTTACTGCACATAATGGGATCCTCCTATGCCGCCTACAAAGACTGCAACTAAAACACCTCCAACAACCTCTAACAAGGTATTATAGTTTTATATACATGCTGTGACTATGTAGTAGCAACTACATTCATGATTAATGTAATTAATAATTACAGTATTTTGGCCATTTTAAGCATAACCGGAACATCATTCCTCGGTGCATTGATTTCACATAGCAATATGCTGTAGAAATGAACTCAAATATGTCGCCTTATATTTTTGGAGTGGTCTGAGGCATTGTTAGCGCCACTCTGACATGCTGCAAGTGAGCCTGTGTTGAAGCTAGTTGCTAGCCGGCTGGTAGCGAGCTAATGTGTTCTAGCTAAGTGTCAATATGACTGTAATGTAGTTTGGTCGGTGTAACAATGTTAATAATAAAAATAATGTCTCTGTAGCTTGTAACTAACGTCAAATTAATGAAATATGTAAATGGTGCATATTGTTAGGCCTTTTCAGAAGGCTTTATAGGCATAATAAGTGGTTCCAATACATGCAGTAATGAGTTTCTGTTTTTATATCTTTAGAACACACATAAAAATGAAAGATATGTCTCATACGGATTTTGGATGATGGGCAAAATGTAATGAAGACCTTACCCTGAAAAGGTGCCAAGTTCTCTCTGCATTTGAGTAAATAAACGCCCCTAAGCCTACATGATGGAAACACGGTAGCTAATTAGGCAAGATACACACACGCACATATTGTAATTAAATGTGACATTAAATATGTTTGTTTAGATGTTCAACAGGAAGCGAGTGTGTTTTGTAATAATAAAATATGTAATAATTAAATCAATGGGGAAAATTAGCATGAGCGCGTTCAAGTGATTCGGCTGCACAATTTAGGCTAAAATGCGATATAACTCCTCATTCCCGATACACGAATTAGGAACCGATGTGCTATAACTACAAATGCGGGGATAAATGTGTTGCAGTTGTGTGTGAAAGTGAATCACCAAGCGTGCTGGATGAGAGCAGGCTAAAGCTAGCGGCGGCTAGCGGCTCTACCTGGTCGGCCAGCTTGAGAACAGCCATCTCTGCCTCGTCTCCAGCGACTCATCCACGCACGCCGACACAGCAGCACCACGGGGCGATGCTGGCAGCGAGGTCCGCTCCTCCTCTCAGGCTAGGGTGTGCGTGGGGCGGCGGGGGGTGGGGAAGTAGGCCGGGCCCGCTTTAGCAGGCTGTGCCTTGCCGCTGGTGGCTTGCTGCGAACTGGGGGACGCTGGAGTCTCTGTGCGAGGGCTCGCTCCTCCTCCGTGTGTGGGAGCCCGAAGGCGGCCAGACTTACCCAGTCGAGCCGGACGAGGAGGAACTCGGAGGTTGTGTCTCGCTTCTCTTGTTTGATGCACTGGGGGCTTCCTCAGCATCAACGCGCACGCACAGGCACGCACTATCGCCGCTGCTGCTGCCATCCACTGGATACAGATGGAACCTAACAAACACTGATCACTTCATTAGGTACACTAGCACACAAACATTCATTCATTCATTCATTTTCTACTGCTTTTCCTCACGAGGGTCGCGGGGGGTGCTGGAGCCTATCCCAGCTGTCTTCAGGCGAGAGGCGGGGTACACCCTGGACTGGTCCCCAGCCAATCACAGGCCACATATAGACAAACAACCATTCACACTCACATTCATACCTATGGACAATTTGGAGTGGCCAATTAACCTAGCATGTTTTTGGAATGTGGGAGGAAACCGGAGTACCCGGAGAAAACCCACGCATGCACGGGGAGAACATGCAAACTCCACACAGAGATGGCCGAGGGTGGAATTGAACCCTGGTCTCCTAGCTGTGAGGTCTGTGCGCTAACCACTAGACCGCCCTGCCGCCCTAACACACAAACATGTCAGTATATATATCGATATTTACTATTCATGAGGCATTTTTAAAATGGGATCTCCACTTTGGACTTTTAGAAAAAGGATGCAGCGACATTTGAGAAATTACAATCACGTATTGGCATGGCCGAGGACATTCACTCGTCGATGAAGTATTAGTATCTCCCATAATCTCTGCCATTCTGAGTTTTAATCGTGTACTGATTGATTCAGGTATTGTATTAAATGTGATTAGACTGTATAGGTGTACTTTATGAAGTGCCTTTCCAAGCTGCTTCGACTTGCTGCACAGTGAACAAGCCTCAAAGAGGTTTGTAAACGTATTACTGGACCGTGTTGTCAAAACCAAGCACTCCTCCTCAATCAAGTTGAGCAGAAGAGGACGATGTGTGTTCTGCAGCCTGCAGGAATCTGGGTCACAGCATTTGGACCAGTAAGGGAACACAGCAGTGAAACATGGGGGAAGATGGAGCCCTCCCTCCTCCCTTCCAGTGTTTGAGTGAGTGAGAGAAACATTTCAATTGTAGCATGATGAATAATGAATAAAGCACGAATAAAGTTAATTAAAAGAGAACAAAGTACTATTTTCCAGTGGGTACAAAGTGTTAAATCTCCAACACAGAGAGCCCCCATGCATGTCTTCATCTGCTTATGTCTAAGCAGCTGGAAGCTTGATCTCCTTAAGATAATTTTTGTTAAATAATGTACTTTATGAAGGATGTGATAACAAGTGTACATAAACCTTTTATTTGGTTAAATAAAAACAATCTAATAAGAAGAGATGTGAAATGAGAGGGAATACCCCATCAGAATCATTACATAGGAAATATGCAAATATTTAAAACAATTTCAACGGATTTCTGACAATGATGGGGGACTAAAGGGTAGATAAGAGGGGTGTGTTGTAGATTATGTAGTCTACATTGTTCTTTTACAGGGAATGCACCTACATTTAACGCTCACTGTGGACCTCCAAGCAGCTGTTGATCCAAAAAAAACAAAAGGAAGGAGTATTTACAAGACATAGTCCAGCTCATAGCGGACATACATGTTCTTCTCATCGTTGTACACTTGAGGGTAGTGAGCAATGAGGGCGTCCTGTGAGCCGATGTAGATGGAGTTGTAGATCTTCCAGTACACATCTCGCACCTTCCTGGCTGGATGGAATAGACCCTGACGGCACACAGGACACCAATCAGTTTTATTTCAAAATCTTTTAAGAGTTCAGCATCGGCATTGCTTCAATTGCTTCATTTTGAACTATTTATATCTTACCTGTAAGCAGTACTGAAGCATGCGACATGGCCCGATGGCGACCCTGAGCCCCTCCAGTGCGCCCATGACGGCCTGGATGACGTGCGGCGATGTCTCAAACACGTTGGGCCACACGTAGTTGAGCAAGTGGTTGAGGGAGTCCTCACAGCCAAAGCCATACACACCCAGGGACATGTGCTGGACCACAGCGCTGGCTGTCTGCCTGTGGACCAGGTCTCTGTGGGACCACGGGATCACAAGTCATGGTCAAGCAAACATACAAGGTTATTCAAAATGTATGGCTTCAGGGTCGTGCAACTCACCTGTCCATGAGCGCGTCCTCCAGCAGTGGCGTGACGGCGTAGATGTAGTCCTTGCCCATCTCGCCAATATACTCGAACAGAAAGGACAGTGACTTGAGTACACCGTTCTGCACGTTGAGCTCAGGCACACGATACTCGTTCATGAGCGCAGGGAGGACAGTGAACGGCGAACACGTCTCAGCCACGATGGCGATTGCGACTGTGGTGCACACACGGTTCTGACGCTCCTGCACCTTCAAGTTGTTGAGCAGCGTGGCTAAGACATCGTGGGGGCTGGAAAAAGATGGGGGGGGGGGGACATAATTATCCCTCAGGAGTCCAGAATTGGCTTTAGTGGCATACTTTTACATATACTTTTGAGTTTACATTAAAAACTAAAAAAAAAACATTTTCCCCAGCACCACCTTAAATAGGAATTGCATTTTTTAAGGGAATTTTGTCCATCATTCACAATCCTTATGTGAAACATGAACACATTTCTTTCCATTCTCTTTACATTATAACACGATATAAATATGGATAGTTGCAAAGGGTGATTCATCATGATTCATTTAAAAGTGTGATTAATCTGAAATGAGAAAAATAAATAGACAAAAAGACAAGGAACACTAACCCAATAGCCTTGGCGATGTAACCAAACGTGTTGACTGTCGCTCTGCGGATCGCCTTTTTGTGGGCCTTGAGAAGCTCCAGCAGCTCAAAACAAATCCTCATCCACTCTCGGGCCGACACATACTCAGCACCTCTGTAATAGTGATAAAAAACACAATAGATTAGATAAGCAATTGCACCAAAACAGAGGAAAAAATATTTTGGAGGTTGCTGACCTGTCCGCAATCCTGCCCACCAGATCGATGCAGTTCTCCTGCACTTTTTCGTGTCTGTTTTTCAAAATGGGGGTCAAGCGAGGAAGCAGGTCTTTGATGGGCGGCGTCATCTTGTGCATACCTGCATTCATGATGGAAATGGTTACAAAAACCCAAAGTATGCAAATATCAACATTTGGAGACTTACCAATGACATTGACAATGGCCTTCAGTGCACCCAGGATGCTACCCAACACTTCAGGGTACTCTTCTCCTAGGTACTCGTAAAGCACAACACCCAAATGACCCATCAGTTTTTCCTGCAGGGGCACACAAAAAGATGTTACGACTGGCCTAATGGAAATTAAGAGTGGCTTATTGCGCCGCGTACCTCCTGACACGTCTTCATAACTACAGCAGTGCGAGAGATCAGGTCGGCAGCCTGCTGACGCACTTTGGCTGACTTGTTGTTTAGACGCCACAGCACTGTACCACAGATCTGAGGCAGGTAGGGCTTAACACGCTTGCCCAGGGCGTTGACCACGGTGCCGAAACCATTGAGCATTACTGAATCCTGCAGAGAAAAATCAAACCCGGTCAGTTGACTTCCATTTATGTAGCAGCAGATGCATCGCTGTTGTCCTGCTCACCTCAGTCGTCTGTTCCTGGAAGGCGTACAGGATGCCGTCAATCAGCTGCTCCTCCAGCTTGTGGTCAATGTCAGCTGCTCCAAGGTTGCCCATGATTTTCTCGATGGTTTCCATCACCATTTTACGGTACTGCTCAGCCTCGTCTTTCAGGTCGTCCACAATGCGAGAGATTATTTCGGCTGCTCCCACCTTATTGGCCAGCTCCACTGTGGTGTCCACTAACTGTTGAAGGCATTTGTACGTCTGTGTTTGACTGCAAGTAGTTTACCAAGGTGCATTTTATCTTCTTCCTATTACTATTAACAGACTGTAGTGTGTTTAACTCCACCCCTTCGGTACACTATTGTAGCAAAAGAGGGTAAAATACGGTTCTCTTTCTCACATTTATTTGCAAGACCTTACCACTTGGATTGAGAACTACTTTCTGGTTTGTGCAAGCACTGACCTGTCTATAGTTGCGTCTGTCCAGGGCCATCCTGTGCTGCCAGAAGTGCTTGAAAAAGGGGGGCAGGATCTCAGTCTTGATGTAGTTGGCTTCCACACCGTCAGTGCCACAGCACTGCTTCACCACCTATGAGATGAAACAGAAGGTGTGGGTCAGATGTGGGGGGGAAAAAAAACTACAGAAAACGAGTGTATCCAACGGGTGCAGGGTGAGAACAGAGAGGACAAGAGTCAGCTCTGCAAGCTCTCGTGTTGGAAGTTGATCTGGCGGACAGCTAGCCCTGATTCTACCACAAACAGGTAGAACAGGCGAGAATGAGCCGCAGGGTGGTCTTTAATGTTTGAGTGACTGCTTACCTTGAGCACGATCTTCTTCATCTCCTCATCTGGGGACTGGAACTCTCTGATGAGGATCAGCATCACCTCCCTGGTATAGTAGTTGGCATACTCGGCATCCATCAGCGGGATGAGGTAGCCAATAGCTTTGAGGAAGGCGGCCAAACCCTGGTGTCAACAAAAAGCAACCAGTGGTTACTTGTTTTACTCTTTTGGGATGTCTGAAGGCCACTACTGACAGTCCTGAGTTGGAGATGCGATTGCAAGAAAATATCCACACTGCAGCCATATGCAGGCATTGTATAGGGTGTTGAGCTTGTATAATGCTTTATTCTTTTACTTTTAAAACACTTTAACATTCTCACCTTTCCTCTGTGCTGTCTGATACCCTTCCAGAGAGGCTTGAGGACAGAGTCAAAGGATTCGATACCATACGGTGTGGCGGCTTCAGCAAGAGCGGCGATGGCCAGGGCACTGATGGTCCTGACCTTCTGCTGCTCATCTACCAGACCTGCAGCACCAAAGCAAAATCATTTGTCAGAGTTGGCACATAGTAACAATGACAGTAGTGAGAAAATCTTGCATGTGACCGACCGTGCTCGATGATCTCCACCAAGCTGCGCAGGTGAGGCAAGATGGCGCAGCCCATGAGGATGGCGATCTGTTGGACAATTTTGATGCCTGTGTGCCGGGCCTGCCAGGACTTCTTGCTTTTGCAGACGGCTTTGAGGAAAGGCAGAAGGGATGGGATGCCCAGGGCTGATGCCACCACAGCAAAGGCTCTGGCAGTGGTGTTCCTGACATACTCGTCCATGTTGTCGATGTCAGGACGCATGGTGGAGATCATCGTAGCCAAGCCGGCGGCCTGGGAAGAGAAGGATGTTGGTTATGTGAACAGGATATGTTCTGTGAACCAAGTAACACGTTTTTAGACCAACTATACTTGAATGTTTTCATAAGAAAAAGTTATTCCCGCTTTTATGAAATCTTGAGCCTTCTGTGACAACTTGTAACCTGTCCTGGTGTCAATCTAGAGAACTCCCTTGCCTGGTCAGCCCACAGACCGGTCCAACAGGCTCAAACGCTTTGCAGGCAGGAGCCAGGGTGAAAATAATAAATTTGCTTCAATTTACCTTTGCCAAGTTGGAAATGATCTCTCTCCCCTCTACTCTGGCGTAGTAGTCCTCATCAATCAGCAGGGGCTCAATCACCACCAAGATCTAGGCACAAAACATACAGTTGATCACTTTTGCAAGTCCAATCCACATTGAAAAGTCTGTAGAATAGGAGAGGTTTACCTTGTGTACGTAGGGTCGAACCAGGTCATCCAATTTGTAGAGAATGCGGTCAATAACTTTAACCAGCAGATGGCGCTCTTGGTCCTCGAGGGTGGGGGACATGAGCAGTGGCAGGATCTGGTTGAACAGTGGTCCCGCTCCAAACTCGCGAGCTTTATCTGTGATCTGACGAAGGGCGGCCTAAAACAGCACAGACACAGGGGTTCACATCACAAACTGAACACAGACACTTTCTGCACCGATGGCAGGATTGTCTGCTACTTCCAGCAGAGTTAGATGGCCCACACTGGGACCTCCACTGAAAGCAGCTGTTGATTTAGCAAGAATCATTCACACTACTGCCACATACAGGCTAAGTGCTGGGTGTTGACCTTGCAGATATACATTTTCAGCTTGAAGCTACACACAAAAACAAAGGGAAAAAAACTTACTAATTCAGGACAAGACATGCCAATTTTATTGCTATTGTATGTGGAGACTTGTGGGCATTATACTGCAGTATCTACAGCGAAGGCACAGCCGCCGGATGAGTTAACATTAGCATGTGTGTTTATTTCTAGCTGTTGTGTCCTCAAATGTTGGAACAACGACCAATAACTAATGAGCGACCCCCTTCAGTTTACATCATCTGCTTTAGTGGTGCAATAGTGAAATTGTGATTAAAGCCGTATTGCGCCGAGTAGCACACAGTGGACAAGTGGTTAGCATGTTGGCCACACAGTCAGGAGATCGGGATGACCTGGGTTGAATCTCTGCTTGGTACCTATGTGTTGTGTTTGCATGTTCTCCCTGTGTGTTCGTTTTCTCCGGGTACTACAGTAACACAAGGTGTTATCAAAAATTAACAAAGTATGCATGTGAGAGTTAAAAGTTGTGTTATGTGCCCTGCGATTGGCTGGCAACCAGTCCAAGGTGTACCCCGCCTCAGTGAAAATGTCAATAGTGTGGCAATGCTGAGGGACTGGTACCAACCTTTCTCATGGGTGGAGTTCCATTTTTAATCTTCAATAGCAGCTTCATGATCTTCCTTTCCTTCTGTTCTTCTGGGCTCAACGTGGACTCATCTACCTCAACCTGACATCAAGACAGACACATTCAGACACGTTTAATAACTCCAGCTGCTGGATTTATATGTAATGCAGCTTCAATGCTCACCAGCAGTTTATCAAAATACTGGATGTCATCGGGTTTGAGGAAGGGGAGGTTCCCGGAGGGTTGGTCATTCATCTGCTTGGTGGTGCGATCCTCCACTTGCATGTGGAAGCCTGTCATGCCGCCAATTGGGGTGGGTGTGGCAGCAAGCTTGCGGGCTGGTGTGCGGATGGGCACGTACCCAGCTGGGGGAGGTAACACCTATGCAGAGAGGGGCAATAAAACAATCAGTATTGTAAATTACTAACAAGATGGAGATGCAATACAACAGCAAAGGAATGGCAAGCTGACCTTATATCCTTCGGGAAACATGGCATCAAGCTCATCGTCCGTGAGAGGCCGGTTCCTCTCGTCAATCTCTCGCTCCCACCTCCAGGCCTGCAGCTGCTCTGGAGTCATGTTCATTAGGTGACCTGGACAAAACAGTGCAGGGACTCTTCAGAAAAGCATTATGGTGTGTCTTTTTTTAGTACCAAGTCACATCCATCAAAGAGGATTAGAACAATGGACCTTTAGAGACAGTCTACCTGGTGTTGGGGTTGCCATGTTCATGGCAGGTGTTCCTATTGGGGTCTTTCCAGGGGTGAGCAGTGGTGTTGAGGAGCCCATCTGACTAGCAGGGGTTTCATCCCAACGGGACTTCCTCTTGCTGGCCCCCGGAGTAGGAGTCTCTCCAACAGACTCATCCCCCCTGTCGGTGCGAGGTGTTTCTGCCCAGCCACTCCCGTGTCCGGGGGTCTCCCTCTCCGTCTTTGGCGTTTCATCCCAGCGGTTCTTGCGCACGCTTCCCGTGGCTCCTCCATGGCCAGGGGTGGCATGGCCGGGGGTGTCCCTTCCTGGGGTGGCAGCGCCAGCAGGTGTGTGGCTTGGGGTGGGGTCCCACATACGGGTGCTGGGGGTGGCGCCAGGTGTCTCGCTGCCTTTGGGCCGGCCAGGGGTTTCATCCCAGCGGCTGTTGGATGGTGTGTGTGCAGGAGTGTGTCCTGGGGTCTGAAAAAAAAAAAGACAAAATATGAATTAAGCAATGACTTTGTGACTTATGTGTGTCCCTTAATAACTTTCCATGTTATATTAATGAGTGTTTATGTGGTGTATTATTTGCTAAAAAAGTTTTAAAAAACCTCAGCCGTGGCATCAGCCTGATCCCAGCTGGACATCTTTTTGGGGGTGGCATTGGAGGGCGTTTGGTCAGCTGTCTGGTCCCAGCGACGTTTGCGTTTAGCAGCAGCTTGGCTGGCGGCAGAACCGTTGACAGCTTTCAGGTCACCTGACTTGGCCTTCTCTGCCATCTGCAGCCGAATCTCTCTCTGCAGGTGTAAAAGACATGAGTCAGCTATGATACAAGCTACCAAGCCACATCAAACCATGTTTTATTTTTAATTCTTACCTCCTCCTTGGACAGGTTTTGCTCCCTCATGACGTCCATGTATGACCTGACCGGCAGCTTCGGATCTGGCGTTTTGCCTCCTGCGCGAAAGAGCACCAAGAAGAACAGAGGACAATCATCAGTGCACTGGGAATATGTTGCTCTTCACACCAAGCACAAACAGTCAGCTAACCTTGACTTTTTTTTTTTTACACATTATGTTCATGTGTCTTTAAAAAAACAGCTGAATCACACAAAAAGAATTACATTGAACTACTATACATAGTTCTTCCTCTATTACATAGACATAGCAACATAAGAAACAAACAGATACATGGAGAGAAGAGCTTAGGTTTGTGGTGCTTTCTCTTTTTTTAAGTGGATATAGATGTTATAGCCATCACTGATGCAGGGGGTCCTGGGCTGTGCTCTTCAGAATACGTACACTTTCAGTGCCAAGGGTCCATCTGCAGTCAGACTTCAACCGGCAGAAAAGCAGCCTAGAAAATTGCTCTTTACCATTAGTAACACTTTGGAAAAGGGTTTGAACTTACACACAACAGTATACCACCTGTGTTACATTGATATATGGCACTCAAAAAATCTTCTCGGGGGACAACCCATGTAAGAACAAAAACTGATTCAGTCATTTATGCAACTAAAATTTGATCTTGACTGATGTTGATAGCTGGTGAAATAAAAGCCTGTCTTGATTTTACCACAAGCCAAATATGAAAAAAGGTTTTTTTAGGGAATCGAAAGTAGTTCTAGCTGAGCAGATTCCCTTCAGAGTAACTAACAAGTGAACCCTGACAAAAATTGTGCGCTGTGTCCCCCATAACCTACACAGGATGAGTTGCTGCGCCCTTAACAGAGTGCAGTACAGGACTGGCAAAGCAGTACTGCTGTAGGAGAGAAATTAAGGACAGTTAGTATGGGCCTGTGGTATGGCGGCACACAATGTTCTTTATAGCATATTTCTATTTTACATAGAGCGCTGTAAAATAAAAATATATATTTCTTTTACAACAACAACTTATGTACACACTGCTGTCACTACATGCAGGCATCGAATTAGCCTCCTAGCATTATTTTTATTTTAAAACATAGCTCCCTCGTATGTATAATAAACCCGGTTTATGCATGTATGTTGCTACCAGGGATGGGCATAACATTTGTTGATTGTTAATTATCTAGTATACGTAGATTGTAAATTCTGATTAGTTTAAAGCTATTGAGACAAAATTCAGTGCACTAGTATCTACAACCAGCAGAGGTGTTATTGCTCTAGCTGGCCTAAAGATGCAAGTTTGCTTGAAAACAAGAATTCAGAAAATGTGTTGAGAGATTCCAACTCAATTGTAACACAGGTTATGGAAAGTGAGATTGGCTTGTTAGAGTTTAACCAGGCTGCTGAAGTTTCTATATTAATAAATGCAGGATTGGAACGTTAGCACTCGGCATATTGAACTGTGCTTGATTTAAGAAATTTAGTCAAATGCCCACCCCTAGTTGCTACTTACAACCTGTGGACTATGTCTGCCATATGTTTCATAAAATTAACAGTGAAATATTGTGCCATGCCGTGCCCTAGGAGTAGTACATCTAGATCGAGAAGACCAAGGAGCTAGGAGAGAGTAGATAACTGTTCCCTTGTCTTTCCGTGTGTATAAGCTTAAGCTTCAGAGGATTAGCTGCCTAATATCAATTTGTTGAACTTGATTACATCACAGCTACACTTCACAAGTCGTTGCACAATTTAGCCTGACTGTCAAGTGGGATTGTTAACCCTTCGACTCACACACACAACCCATCTGCGACCCACGTCTGTTAGGGCGAACAATCAGATTCCAACACCTAACCACCTCTCCTACTCAAAAGCATGGTAATCCTACTAAGAGTTTACATTTTTTGAGTGCCAGCCCCCTCCCCTGCAACCAAAACCTTGATGTTGGTGGCAAATACAAAACTATTAGAAAGACAATAGACAAGAAAAAAGGATTGACCACAGGAAAGGCATGAATCTGGGAGGCAACAAACTGCATTGTGGTCGAAGGGTTGAACAGCTACCATATGTGGTCAAACATAGTAAAACCATGAAGAGAGGTAATAATAAAAATGGGACTGTGTGATAACGACAGGTGAGGGGGAAAAGGCTAAATTTACCATCTGCAAATGGGTCGAGACGCTCCGGCGAGATGATCATCTGCATGCGGCGAGTTTTGTATTCGTCCTCCCTGTCTGCGATCTTCTGTGGACGATGCTCAGCGAAGGGGTCATACTGCAAAATAACAGGGGTGAATTAACTGATTTATGGGAGAATTAATGGTAATAAACTAAAATGTACACATCTCCAGACACTTACTTGTTCATCTGACTGAGGGATGGCATTAAGGATGGCCACTGGAGCGTGGTACCCTTGCTTTTTCTGCCCCAGCAAACTTGTTGACGTGTCCTCTTCATCGTCCTGGAAGATAAAAATGAGACAGGAGTCTAGTCACAGTGCGCCAAAACAGCACAACCATGCTTTCGATCAAATGCAGACAAAGGGGGAATTTGACATGTCAGCAACACAGTTCAAAACAAGGTAAACAAGTGAATAGATACTTATTTGTCACTATAAAGAGAGGAGAAATCATCTTACTTCTTCCTGTTCATTGGCAGCGATGGAAGTGACATAGCCAGCAAAGCGACTGTCGCTTCCTCCATAGATCTCCTGGTCATAAAAGCCAGTCGATACCAGGCCTACTCCCTGCTCTGCTGCTCCTTCTTCCAGCAGGGAGGCCTTCATCCCCTGGATCTCCAGGATCTGGGCCTCGATATCTATTAAAGACCAAACAATAATATATTACACAAGCGCTTAGATCCACATGACCGTAATAAAAATTGCTATTCTCACAGGAACAATGGAGCTATAACCACAGTGTTGAATGACGGCGTTAGTCTCGGTCAAGTTATTCATAAAATGACCAAGTTATTCATAATAAAATGTGGCTGGGTTATAATTCAGGCTACAAATATTCATTACATTAAATAATGTTGATGGCTCCATAACGTCAACAAGAAGTGGTAAACGACGTTCACAGTGAAGGCCGGGAGCTAACATGCTAACAAGCTAGCAACCAACGCCATTATGGAATCCAGACCGCGTTGCGTCGCATCCAGACCCGTTGTTTTTCTCATTTTATAGCCTTAAAACAAACATTTACAGGGCCATGCAGGATATTTCAACAGCAATTAACACATCACATGTTAAAGTCGAGATTCACATTTAATAAGACTGCATATACATGTATATTTAAAATAATTTACCTTCGTGCGTTGTGGCGGCCTTCGCCATTTTGATGGTTGTGGCTGTTCGCTACTGAAACCGGAAGTTACCATAAATAAAGTAGGAAGTGACGACACCTCGGCGAAATAAATAGAACAATAATATAATTCATAATAAATAAAACATAATCCTTCGAATATATATATTTCATCTGTAATTATTTGAATGTAGTTGGTTTAGAAGAACGCCAACATTACAGTCAATGTCTTAGTACAAACACGTTTTAAAAAATCTAAATTCCAAATTACAATCAAAATATTTGGGTAAATTGTACAAATTTTGTAATCATTTGAGCGAAAAAGTGTTGTGAAATATTTAGTGTTTGTAGGCAACTTGAACCGTCTGCAATCTAGGCCACTTGTTTTGAGCTGGCTCACTCGCTCCAGCCTGCTTCTTAAAATGAACACAAATTAAATGTGGATAACGGCTTGTGTGACAAAAATAAGATACACAACTGTGCATTTATTTCATTATGAAAGTATAATTAGCCTCTTTCAAACAGACATCCCGTAGCACATGTAAAATGAATACAAGTGATCGTTTCAGCAAATCCTATTTAATTTGTATGACACTGAATAAAAAGGTTATCAGGTCGTCTCCCAGTAAAAAAGTATAATACGATGTATACCGTATCATTCGTCTTTGAACGACAAGTGTGACAAATTGGGTAAAAATGGTTAAAGTCCACTAACTTGTGTTCAGATCCCGTGACTGTGTACTGCGTGTATAACTATTCTTGATGACTTGTAAGCGACCAATTAGAATCCCTCAAATGGCACCCAGTTGACCAATAAGGTGCCGGTATGTGGGTATGGGCGGAGTCAACCAGTGTGTCTGTCATATTAGTGTAAAGAGAAGAAACTAGTGACAGACGAGAAGATGGCGAGAGGTCCTCGGAGCTTGAGAAATGTCGCAGAGTGTGTGAAGCGCTTGCCGTCCGCATCAAGCCGGGACGTTCACTCCAGGAACAACGTCAGGTATATATATATCTCAGTAGTGGCAAAACTACAGCGACTGTCTCGGATTTTCATCGGAGTGGCCAACAACATCCGGTTTAAACTAGTTGTTACAATTATTTAAACGACCAACAAATTCAGTATTTTTCAGGAATGAAGGCGAATCTCATTCCTGCTAGCGTGTGAAACCTCGTTTAAACAATTAGCATTCGCTCAGTATACTAACTTAGTAACTACGCATTTTTGAGCGATAACGCAAGCAGTGTATTTTGTCAGAGAACGCCATTTTCTGTTTTGTTTACTAATTTTTAAATTGATTCCAAGTTAGCGATCTTGTATCAGAAATAGTGGAGGCGAGATGTGGACAGAAAATCAGTGGTTTGCTATTGAACAGAACACAGTACATTATGCTCTAAACAACCTTGAGCCTATACCTTGAGTATATTTATAATGATGTGGTTGCTATGATATGCCGTAATGTATCAACCTGTGCATAGTTTTTTCCCTTTGGGATTTACAAGTAGTGTTTCTTAACATTAGCAATAGTATCCAGCATAATATTCAATTGCTTTTGAATGTAAAACAGTAACTGCACTATACTACATTAATGCTAAATTGCCCTGCTATAACAATTTTTGAAATATTTTACAACTCATGTCGACATACACACTAGTCTTGGGTGTATCCTGCCTCTCGCTCAAAAGTCAGCTGGGATAGGCTCCAGCATACCCTGTGACCCTTGTTAGGACAAGCGGCATAGAAAATCTATAGGATGGACTTCAATATAAACAGTTGTTTACATAACCAAAACTGGAACTACCCAGGGACATGAGAATGGGCCACATCATTTTTCAAGCAGGGGTCTAAGCATGTGAAAAAAGTAGCATCTTATAGTCATCTTATAGAATTACGGTACCGTCACAAGCAGGCGGTATCCAATACCTCTGACATTCTCATTTGTCTTTTTCCCTTTGTGCTATTGTAGTTTACAAATTGCTGGACTGACCTATTTTTATACTTGTATGTTACTTAAAATGTTGAACACATTGAACATCAGGATCTACTCTACTTTTTTTGAGTGGCAGGGGATGTCTTTCTTTGAACTAGGCAAAAGGTTTTTGCAGTATGCAAATTATTCAGGCTTACCGACAGGTGTGAGCGCGGATGGAATACATTTCACAGTCCTCACAATGAATAATAGAATAAAATCAAAGTAATAAAAGAATAATAATGAAGAGTTAAATTGTTTTATATTGGCGTTGTTCTATTATGTGTTAATTTGACTTGTGTTGGGTGGGTTCTGTTCTTCTATTTTGAGTTTGCACTGGCATTGACCACCAGGAGTCAGTCACATGTCAAGCATATCGCATTTCAGGCACTCAGGATCAGGCTTCCTGTGTCCACGAGGGTGGTGATAAGAAGAACAATTCTGTCTTTCCGATCAGCACAGCACAACTTTTGCATATTTGAATTGATGACATTGGGGTTACTCTTGATGACACGTCAACCAGTCTTTGTGTTGTCGTTGTTTTCTTCAGTCATCTTGAACAATCCCAACCCAATAAAAATTCACCTAGACACAACACATTGATGGTAATGATGAACTAAGTAGTCTTTGGAGGGCGACTGTGTCATTATGTGGTCTTCCCTAATAATTAACCTGCCCCCTCCAACCCAGCCAAACAAAGTATGCAGGCGGGCACGCAGTGAAAGGTTAGGTATTTTAATTTACGTCTTCAACACTCCGGTAACGTCAGCAGCCTTGACCTTGTCCTATTTTGTCGTCCGCAGAACTGACACATGCGTTGTTGAATGAGGGCTTCCATGTAACCTGTCTAGACAATGTCTGACTAAATGAGTTGTCTCCACCTATGCCACGCATTGTTCTGAGCTCAACCAGTTTTGCCGCCTAAACCCACTGTGAAAGGAATTTAAATTCAACACAAACAAGGAAGATGCGATGTACTGTTAATGTTGAAATGTCATATATACTTACAACAATATAGGACAGTGAATTCAGTTCGGTTCCCACGCAGTCTAAAGCTCAGTTCATATTGCATGTATAAGGGTTTGTTTGCTTTGGATAGTATCAGAGCAGTAACAGTAAGTCAGATATGCTGTATAACATGTTGAGATTTAAAATTTACATTTTGCCGCGTTGTGTGTGAAAGTCACAGTTGGTTACATGCCGGATCTCCCGTTACGACTCCGATAAGCCATACTTTGCAGGATCTCTGTGTGAAAGAAGTTAGAGTGTCAATATGTCAGTACTCCTACAACTTTGGTACCAAACTGTCATTGGACTGCTTTCACATGTTCACAAAACAACTAAAAACCCACCTCTTTAAATCTGTTTTTAATGTCTAACTTTTTATGTCTGACTGCTGTGCCCCGATCTGCTTTTACTCATGTTTTAACTGTGTATTAACTAATTAATGTCGTATTTTGGTGTGTCTTCTACTCTGTTTACTTGCTTTATTCAACTCCATTCTTCTGTGTGTCTTTGTCTTTTGAGTATTTTGAAAAGCGTTATACAAATAAAATGTATTATTATTATTATTATTATTCACATTTAGCAATCTGTAGTATCAGTAGTGTGTACTTTATTTTGTTCAAGAGGTTTATCTCTGAGCCTGGGGTGCTGCTTCTTCTCTTTTTTTAAATCTGCGTTTAATTAATGGAGGATTGTTGTAATATAAAGATCTCCACGTGGAAAAAAACTTGCTTTGTGCCATGTCCAATTAAAAGTGACAGAGTGATAATGAACGTTCTCCTCTGTCACACGGTTTTCCTTGAATGCCCATCCCTAAATCCGGAAAGGCATGTTGGAAATTTAGGGCACCGTCACTGTCTCGGTTTACCTGCGTTATGTCACAGTAGCACTGGGCCAAGGTGACGTTTGAAACATTCACCACACACAAATATGTTTTGTGTCCTCCAGATACTTGTCGTCATGTGGGATCCTGATGAACCGCGTACCCCCTCTGCTTGGTGCTGCCATGCCCATGGGCCGCGGTGTTGTCCTGCCCATTCGTGCTTTCTTCAATCTTGCTGATTCCTTGTCCAAGAGGAGGGAGTACTCCGAGAGACGCATCATCGGGTATGTGATTCATGTTTGGGTTCACTTAAGAGGTGCATTTAGTTTTTTATCCAACTGGTAATATCTGATAATATACAGTAACAAGGGTCCATTTGTTAATGATTATTGAGTTGTTTATTTATTTATATACTACCCAAATACATACAGGTCATATATCTAATTGAAATTTTGTTGTGTGTGCATCTTAAAGGGATAGTTTAGTCACCCTTGATGCACTACACTGCTGGTGAGGTTGTCGTACAACTTTTCATTCATTCATTCATTTTCTACGGCTTATGCTCACTAGAGTCGAGGGCATGCTGGAGCCTATCCCAGCCAATCACAGGGCACATATAGACAAACAACCATTCACACTCACATTCATACCTATGGACAATTTGGAGTCGCCAATTAACCTAGCATGTTTTTGGAATGTGGGAGGAAACCGGAGTACCCGGAGAAAACCCACGCATGCACGGGAAGAACATTCAAACTCTACACAGAGATGAAGTGGAATCGAACTCAAGTCTCCTAGCTGTCTGGCCTGCGTGCAACCACTCGACCGCCGATCGTACAACTTGATGTCAAAAAATCATGTTCATCATTGATGATGTCAATGTGTATGTTGACAAACCTTTGACCAACTTATAATTATTATTACTTAAAAGTCCCTCTTCGGTTGATATCACAGATAGCAACATTTTGGTAAAGATAATTTTTTATTTTCCAAACAGGTTTGTGAAGTCATTTATGGAAAGCAACAGTACTGTGCAGCACTTGCTGCTGTTACATAATAAGGATAAAAATATCTTTGAATAGGGTGAAGGCGTGCCACAGCCTTTAAAATTCAGTCCATGCATGCTGTTTGAGGTGCGTGTCGTGAGTGACGACGCATTGAGTGACCACAGTGTTCCGCAGAGACAGTCTTCTTTACAAATCTGCTTGCATAACTACACCCATCGGCCGCCAACTGCAGTGGACGCTCTTACATAAGTTGACTGTTTAGATTACCGTATATAATGTATGTTTATTAGGGGTGCAATGATACACAAAACTCTCAGTTTAATACCTTTGTGTTACGGTTCGATATTTTTTCCAATACAAAAATAAATTGCCAACATTTTCCTCACCTTAAAAGTACAGTTCTCCTGCTCACATTTAGCACCATATACCACCAAAATGAATGTGAATATGAATGTATTCAAAATAAGTCACTTTGACCAAGATAATGCATTTTCATTTCAGTTTGTAAGTGCACTTCAAGTATCAATATAATTCAATAAAAATTCAGGCATAATTATCAACGTTTCAATCTTATTTCGCAACAATTTCATTCAACTCAAAAGGGTCGAAAACCCAATTCAAAACTACATTGCCACTTGGACAGATGCCAAAAAAGTATGTTATCTTAACTCTATGTCTGTTAGCAACATGTTTGGCTGTGATATAAACTTCTATAATTTTAAATATAAATTTCTATATTTTTAACAATATGGCGACGCCGACCATATTTGTTTACCTGTTAGCTTGATTTTGAAAGGCACCATTCACAAGGCTGCACAATGAGATAATATCCATCCATTTTTGTACCGCTTATCCTCACAAGGGTCGAAGGGCATGCTGGAGCCTATCCCAGCTGTCTTCGGGCGGCAGGCGGGGTACACACTGGACTGGTCGCCAGCCAATCCAAACAACCATTCACACTCACATTCATACCTATGGACAATTTGGAGTCATCAATTAACCTAGCATGTTTTTGGACTGTGGGAGGAAGCCGGAGTACCCGGAGAAAACCCACGCAGATATGCCTGCGAGGGGAATCCTTTCCGGGTCTCCTGCTTGCTAACCACTCAGTTTGTGGTTACTAGCACAAACAGCAATGGAATCGAGGCAGTAGTTTGAATCACTTTAGCACAAGCAAAGAATTTAGACTCGCCAGACGATGGATGACCTGGCTGCGCCAAGGTGGCGACTGGAAATGTACCGCGGGGTTATATATTGTGCGATACACATGCGTACTGAAGCGTGACCCCTGTATCAAATGGTTCGATACAGATGCATGTATTGTTTCATCTCTAATGTTTACATTTTCTCTCCTTTGTTGTTACCATTTTTGTACATCAGGTATTCAATGCAGGAGATTTATGAAGTGGTGGCAGGTGTGGAGGACTACCGCCTCTTTGTTCCCTGGTGCAAGAAGTCCGACGTGATCTTCAAGCGAACCGGGTTCTGCAAGGCCAAGCTGACAGTGGGCTTCCCTCCTGTGGTGGAGAACTATACCTCGCTTGTCACCACAGTGCGCCCCCACTTGGTCAAGGTGCAGTTTATATCTTACTGTTTAGTTGTTTTTTTTTAAAATAAGGATTAGATTCCTATCAAAATTTGTGGTTGCTGATACGATTCAAGGACGATTCACTTCATTTAGAATGAAGTGATCCGAAATGATTCAATAACTTTTTAGCCAAAAATTCAACTAGTGTGACTGTGAAATCAATACCTGGATACTGGATACTACCTTTACATGACCTCATCCATTCGACCCCCTCAGCAGGCATGAATAATCAACTTAATAATCAACTCAACACAAGTAATGTTTAATATCTTTGTCATTAAAAGTGCTAGAACAACACATTGATATAAAGCCTGCCATCAAATGCTTTATTTCCTAGTATTGATGCAATCGACTGATTACCTTTTAAACATTGTTGATAGACATATGTCGTCCGGAATGACAACTTTTTAAACGCAGATCGATGTAATTGGCTCATTGGACAATAATTTGATACATGGATGTAGTGGATGAATCGTTACACCCCAACTCTTTAGGTTTGTTTTTGGCAGTTGTGATAGAATTATTTGTGGTCCAACAGGCGTCCTGCTCAGATGGCAAGCTGTTCAACCACCTGGAGACCGTTTGGCGTTTTAGCCCTGGCCTGCCAGGATACCCTCGGACCTGCACTGTGGACTTTGCTGTGAGTACACAAATGTGCCTTCAAGGAAAATGTAAGAATGGAGGTGATAACTTTGATACATCAACAAATCCAGTGTTGGTCAAAATATGCTAATTTGCTGAGTAATGCACTACAAATCAAGAAGTACAAGAATTTGCTTATATGATAATAGGTATTACAGTATATAGATGTCCTTTTTCTTTTAATTTGTGTTTTTAAAACAATGTGAATTTTCCTTTTTCAGATATCCTTTGAGTTCCGTTCGCTCATCCACTCGCAGCTCGCTCACGTCTTCTTCGACGAGGTGGTCAAGCAGATGGTGTCGGCCTTCGAGCGCCGGGCCTCCAAGATCCACGGTGCAGAGACGCCCATCCCCCGCGAGCTCATGTTCCACGAGGTTCACCACACGTAGCATTGCATATACGTTTTTAAAAAAAAAGGTCAAAAACATGTCTTCCAAATGAGATTAGCAGCGTGCCTTTTTCATGCAGGATTATTTTTAGTAATGAAGTGGCTCACTGTGAATGCAGATTTTTGTTTTTCCGCTATGCCTGCTTGAAAAATTGGACAGAATCATGTTACAAGCCTCTCTCAATGGAGTTCAAAGGTCATGCTCAGGCCAACAAAGCTTTTGTTAAAACAGAGAAGACCACCCACTATGTCACAGTAGTTTGTTATAATGCTTCTTTCAGTGGTACTAATAATAGCAATATGCTTCTTGAGTCATGTTTTTGGGGGAACACCTGCCTTTATTTTATTTCTACTTCACCACACTATATTAGCTACGGTAAATGCCGCACACACACACGAGTTGGATCTCTGTATCATAATTAGCCTTTGTTGTTTCGCAAGTGTGCAATATAAGAAACTTTGTTTTTAAACTAGTACCCACTGTTGGTACCCCATTAGGATGTGGTTTCAGCGAGGCCAGCACAATTCCAACTGTACCCCCTCCCCCCACTCGCATATTTATCGTTACTTTTAAGAAAACCGCGCTCACATATTTATTGTGTAAATATCACAATGAGCTGCTTAAAAATGTATTTTTGTTTGAGAAAGGGATTTGGTGTGTGTTGACTGATTTAAGAAAAATGATGTACTGACAGCATGATGTATAAAGTTTTTTTTTTAAAAAAACATTGGTGTAGTTCTATCAGTTGCAGCCCCCACCCCACCAAGACGGGACAGAAATAGGCTCATCATGTGAGCAGTAAGAATAAACTACCAGTAGTTACACTGTCCTTGAAGGTGACACCTTTAAAAGGTCTGGACAAATTAGCAAAAAGACTGACAACCCAAGAGGGTAACACATTCAAATTTATTTAACTGAAAAATCACCACTAATCTGTCTACATTGTACAAAACAAATGGAACAATCACTGCTATGTTAGTTTCGAGGGAATAAAGTATTGGAAAACAGCTACTTTTTTAAATGCGGTGTAGAACATTCTACATATTTTGTTTTTAGACAGTCCTCATCTGTTCTACATTGTAGGCACTCTGCATTCAACATACAGACCACAAAAAATAATTTGAAAAATTGTTTTAATTAAATCAAATAAGCCTTCGCCTGCATCAGGGAAAAAAAAACATGATTCACACACATATAAAAAACAAAACAAAATTAAGTAACGACATACGACAGCGACATTCCTAGCTTCACGTCACATGCTCCATCTTCTTCAGTGTTATGTCTTTACAAGATGAGCTTCACAAGATGCCGAGTCAGTTTTTCCACTGCAGGAAGTAGTCAAGGGATTTTAGCAAAAATGCCTGATGGTTGTCTTCTTACATTATGAGGTCCCCGGACATGACTTTGAGAAATTGTGGGAATGCAAGTCACATGGTCTTAATTGTTAGAACAACCCAGAGGGTGCAGTCCCTGTAAACGTTCACCTGGCATTCCTGCAGGGGAAAAAATGGTAAGGTTAACTTTGACATACATTTGTGCTGAGAAGGTCTCAGATGCATGGCAAGGTGACACAGGCTCCTCTGGAGAAGAATCAGACATCCTGGCGGTTGGTCAGTGAGTTTTGGGGGGGCCAAAGTTTGGTGGAAAATTGGTGCAGAGGAGTCTTGGAGGCACCATTCCGACCTTTTAGTCTGTACAGTCGTGGAGGGAGGACTGCAAGCTTTTAAAAACCCATACCACCACCCATGCCGCCCATACCGCCCATGCCACCCATGCCTCCTCCAGGCATCTCCTTCTCCTCCTTCGGGATCTCCGTGACCACAGCCTCAGCGGTGGACAGCAGGGAGGCTACACCCGCAGCGTCCAGCAGTGCCGTCCTCACCACCTGTGAAGAGTACCCCGTCAGGATCTTCTAGTGTTGACAGATTTCCACTGTGTTATAATAGCTTGGGAAAGCAGGTGAAGTTGTACCTTGGTGGGGTCGATGATGCCCTTCTCCACCATGTTAACGTACTCGCCCTGCATGGCGTCGTAGCCGACCTCGGTAGGGCCCTGCAGGATCTTCTCCACCACCAGTGAGCCCTCCACGCCAGCGTTCTTGGCAATTGTCATTGCGGGGATGCGGAGAGCCCGCCTGATAATGTCAACGCCTGAGAAAAAAACAACAAAAATGTAACTAAGATTTTAAAAACTAAAAGATTGTGTCCTGGAGAAGTTATGATGTTACTACTTGGTAACCATCAGGGGAAGCACTTGTGTGGAAGAATGGGCATGTGGCGCCAAAACAATCGTCCCTCACTACATCACGGTTGAAACATCCAACTCTTTTTTTTCCCAAAAAGAAATGAGTGCTGTTTCGGCCTATTATGCATTTACATACTAGTTTTCTGCCTAAATGGGAAGAGAATAACATCAAAACGGGAATGTTTGGTAATGAGAAAACTAAGATGGTGACATTTTAGCTCACCGCCACCTCGTGTCTTTGGTAACATTCACAGAATCACGTCTTCAATGAAGGTGAAAGTAACCTTAAGATGTTCATTTGTCCCTTCCGTTTTAAAGACATGTTTTGTTTTAACATTTTTGACTTTCTCTAACAGATTAATTCTAATGGGAAAAATAAGTTCAGATAGAGTTCAGGTACACCTTGTTGAACGAATTGATGCTAACAAACGGTTCCATTGTATGTACTTCTAATTGAAATGACCAGTAGTTGGCTTGTACATTTAAATTATCATAATTTATTTTTTTTAATCTCTGAACCTCATTCCTCTGCCTCTCTGGTCCATTTTTTACTTAAACGTTGTAGCAAATGTTAAAAGAAAAAACAAAACCACGATGTACTAACCAATTTTCTGGTCAGCATTGGCGGTTTTGAGGCTGTCCAAGGATGGGATACAGCGCAGCAGAGCGCAGCCGCCGCCTGGCACAATGCCTTCCTCCACAGCAGCCCGTGTGGCATTCAGGGCGTCTGTCACACGGTCCTTCTTTTCATTCACCTCCACATCGCTCGTCCCTCCCACCTGAGAGAAGAATCAAAATTTATTGCAGTGTTTGTGCAATCATGGGAGTCTTTTCCATCGAACAGACACACACACACACCTTGAGCACGGCCACTCCGTCAGAAAGCTTGGCAAGACGCTCGTTGAGCTTCTCCTTTTCGTAGTCGCTGGTGGTGCTCTCCAACTGCTCCACAATCTCCGCCGCCCGCCTCTCAAGGTCGGCCGGCTTGCCGCCTCCCTTCAGCAGAAGGGTGTCGTCTTTGGTGATCTGCACCTCACCCACTTTACCAAAGTCATGAGCCTGGATGTCTTCCAGGGCCAGACCAAGGGCCTCGTCTCCAAACACCTGAGGTACAAACACACAGACATAGCTATACTCATCTCATGTTCAATGTCTAACAAAAAGAAAGTGGACCTACAGTGCCTCCGGTGGCGATGGCCATATCCTTCAGCTGGTTCTTCCTGTTGTCTCCAAAGCCTGGCGCTTTGACAGCTACCACCTGCAGCCCCACCTTGAGCCTGCACAGTTAAATACACACCTTAATGCGGGGTGTCCACACTAAGGCCACTGTCAAAGTCTAAAAGTATACATTCATTCATTTTCTAGCCTATTCCAGCTGTCTGCGGGCGAGAGGCGGGGTACACCCTCGACTGGTCGCCAGCCAATCACAGGGCACATATAGACAAACAACCATTCACACTCACATTCATACCTATAGACAATTTGGAGTCGCCAATTAACCTAGCATGTTTTTGGAATGTGGGAGGAAACCGGAGTACCCGGAGAAAACCCACGCATGCACGGGGAGAACATGCAAACTCCACACAGAGATGGCCAAGGGTGGAATTGAACCCTGGTTGTGTGTTCTTGTTGTTGAAAATCACTGCAGTAAGGGATAATGGCAAGCACATGTGTACTTCATTGTATTGTACTTCCTAGTTTAAAACACTAGATAGCGCTACTGTCCTGAACATTTCTCTTGTGAATGCATCAGAAGATAAATGTTTGTGTAGGGAAATGTTTCCCAAGCAGATCGCTCATTCAAATAGCGCACCTCCCTCCCTAACTGAACATGTTGAAACAGTCGTCAAAAAGTCATATTCCTGGGTTAGCTGGGTTAAGTTTAGCAGACCTAATGGTGGTGGTACGCCACAACGTCATGAGGTTTTTTTTTACGTTAATATATTGTATGAACGGATACATGCTATGTACTGTAGATACATATATAGCTTATTTAGACCACAATTGGTTTGAAAACTATTTTGAAACTATAGAAATGTTGTTTCACTGGGCTTTATCTTGATAAGCATGCACCTGAATCACGTGTCTGCCTATCTGGCACTTCCGCATGTGTGACCTGATACACGACACGTCTTGTGTTGACTTTCACTATGTTTCTCATTATCAGGAGAATGAATAGCACGTGAACGGTGTAGTCAGTTGACAACTTGTCACCAAACCTGTTGAGAACCAAGGTGCTGAGGGCCTCTCCATCAACATCCTCGGCCACGATGACCAGAGGCTTGCGGTGCTGGTTGGCAATCTCCAGGGCGGGAACAATGCTCTGCACACTGGAGATCTTCTTCTCGCTCAGCAGGAGGTAGGCATCCTGGAACTCACATTTCTGACCTGGATGAGGAATAGTACATTTAAATGTTAGCTACACAGGAAGTAGTTTTCTGATTACGTTTGGCTGGAGTGAGGATTTCTTACCCTTGGCAGTGTTGATGAAGTATGGGGAGATGTAACCACGGTCGAACTTCATACCCTCAATGACCTCCAGCTCATCATGAAGAGTTTTGCCATCCTGGAAGAGTAATACAAGAACCATCAGAATAAAACGCAGTCTTCTATAGTTGCCAGGTGTTCGGTATCTAAAAGCAAATACTGTAGCTCCCGCGGCTTAACAGTGGTTAAGCCGCAGGAGCGGGTTGTTCAAAACACAGTGTTCTGTACACTTGTGTCACAATAAAAATACATATATGTATCATCATCTTGGCATGTAGTCAAATGCCACTGATGTCACTCACCTTGACAGTGATGACTCCTTTGCGGCCGACTTTCTTCATGGCATTGGATATGATGTTTCCAATCTCTGTGTCGCCATTAGCAGAGATGGTGGCAACCTAAAAACACAATTATTGTTTTATCTTCGAACAAATAGGCGTTTCCCAATAGTTGTCATTTGCGAATGCTGACCTGAGCAATCTCCTCCGGCGTTGTGACGGGCTTGGAGAGCCGCTTCAGCTCGTTTATGACATTCTCCACAGCCATCATGACACCGCGGCGGATCTCCACGGGGTTGGCACCCTTGCTGATGGTGTCAAAGCCCTCCTTGGCGATGGCGCGGGCCAGCACAGTGGCGGTGGTGGTGCCATCGCCTGCCTCCTCGTTGGTGTTGTTAGCCACATCCTGCACCAGCTTGGCGCCAATGTTCTTGTATTTGTCTTTCAGGTCGATGCTCTTGGCCACCGTCACGCCGTCCTTGGTGACCTTAGGGCTTCCCCAGCTCTGCTCGATGATGACCGTACGGCCCTGGGACAGACGTTGATGCATGAGTGAGGTCCAAATAGCAAACAGAATCCGTTGGATAGTAACTAGATGTCACCATACTGCCATGTAAAATCATCAATAGTGAGTATGTAAAAACTGTGCTTGACCTTGGAACAGACCATTTGCGGTTTTTTTTTCTGTCTCCTGAATCAGACTATTGGACCTTTAATGGGGTACCTTTGGGCCCATGGTGACAGCAACAGTATCGGCCAGCAGGTCGACACCCTGCAGCATGAGGGCACGTGCGTCAGCTCCGAACTTGACATCTTTGGCGTAGCAGCGCGTTAGGTGAGGAGCCAGCCTCCTGCACACTGGCCTCACCTGCTTCATGACTGTGGGTAGACGAAACATGTCTGTGGGGGGGGACAAGATGACAAGAGTGTCACAACCGGAGCAAAGTACAACCAAACGAAGCATTTGTCTCCCACCCCCCACCACACAAAGACAGGTGGGTTACAAATTAAACTCCACTGGTGGTATAAGACACTGCAAAGTTGTATGGATTGGTGGAATTCCACTTTAAAAGGGATAATCCCATGTTGAACTATTCTGATTATTCCTATTGTGCAAGATGGTGGCTGTCTTACTAGAAGAGCGATCAAATTAATTCAATAAAAAAACATATACGAGTGTGTGCACCATGGCTTTTGACTTTAGGAACATTTTGCGTCTTCCAATGTATTAATTGTAGGAAGTTGGTTATTAAAACCTTGCAAGGAGCGATTTAACTGCAGTCATTAAATAACTGCCCAACCTCTTCCAATCATTGCAAGGGAGGGGAAGTGCGCCAAACTTGAGTATGGATCAAAGTAGCCAAAGATAGAGGAGGACATTTGGTGTGATACAATTGGCCTAGTTCAGCTTCTAGTTATGGAATTCTACAGCATTGCCTCTCATGCAGTCTTGATCCTTTTACAGTTCATTGAGTGTTGTTTAATTCTTCACCGAAATGCTATTTTCTGGTGAGGAGGACATGCACTACAAACTACGCTGGACTGTTTGGAGAAGAAGCAAGCCAGTGTATCATTTTGTTTTCTTATACACAACTTCAACAGCGTCAACTATCAAGACAATCATATGTTGTGTGTGTGAGTTTGTGTGGCAGGGGGAGCATTTTTTGGGAAGTTGCAACCTGATCATTCCTTTCATATTTAGTTTCCAACTATCTCCATTACTGCCCCAAAGGCATTAAAAAAAAAAACTAAAAAAACTTTTTCCCCCCCCACCCCTTTGGTAAATATTTAACCCTCTGGAGCCCCTAAGGACGTTTTTTGTCCTTGCAGGTAAATTTTTGCTTGGTTTTTGCTAATAACTTCGTTACTCCATACAGCATGACTTAAAAATAAATCATAAAAATCTCAAATGTGTAAGTCCGCCAGGCGCCCAGGTGTCCCACCCTTTCGGGTCCCTAGAGGGCAAAAAACTGCTATAAAAACAAAACAAATATTTTTTCTACTTTTTTAAAATCTATCATCTCTTAAACTTTCTTATTTAAAAAAACATATATTGTATTTTAAACCTCTAAAAGCCCATGTGATTAATTGATGTCACAAATTTTGCTCAGAAAAAAACTAAATTAGATATTAGTTAACAAAAACTCCAATTAACTTCCCTTACAAGCACACTTTAACGCATCTTAATTGGACAAAATAAAACATGCATTTTCTAGCTTTGTCATACTTTCATTTACTGACAGTGGTCTACTATAAATATAAAGTAATCACAACTATAAAAAATGCAACTACCGACAACTCTAGGATAGTGTACTTTGTGGAAAGCATGCACACATAATTTTCCATCATTACTGAGCACCAAGTGGAGCTGCAAGCTCCTCACCGTCTCCTCTGTCCCGACTGCACAAAAAAAAATATAAGACCACACCAAGTCATTTGCTTGGTGATAATGACTTATTGCAAATGTTTCATTGCCATTCTGGTAGTCATGAACCATTGTGCCATTAAGCCCTGCCCCTCACTGGAACTCACCACAGTCACATAGTCCAATAGCAAACACTTATCACCTACAATTGCCCAAACTCATTCTAAACAGTAAATATGACAAATTGGACCAACTTTAAACAAAATGAAACCCTGAAATTTGAACATGCATATTTCTACTGTTTTATTAGGCCTGTCACGATAATGTACATTCATTGAACAATAAAGAAAAACAGGATGATGAGCCCTGGATAAAGTGACATAAGTGGATGCGCGTCTGCACCATTTGTTAGTCTCTCTGTGCTGGATGACAAGAGGGTTCACTCTGTATGTTTCTGAGTGCATTGGTCCTATAAGAAATGAACACGGAACAGCATCTTCTCAGTTATTAAGCCTCTTTGTACCAGTAGCGGGGCTACCCGAGTGCTAGCATTTAGCTAGCAGACGCAACCATGAATGAAGGCACAAAGGCGATAGTTTGTAAGCCAAATGCTACAGTTCCAGTGTGAATGCACAGCACAGCCTTCCACCCGACACTGAGCGTGGGTGACGCAAGCGATTCCTCAAAAAAGTTGACCATTTTTTGTAAGAAATATTCAAATTATCCGAATAATTGTTGCATTCCTATTCTACATTGGTAGTGTATAGTCTGTTTTTATCCCCCTATTGTGTTTTTGCGTGTGTGCGTGTGTAGTTCTTTTGACACCAGGAGTAGGAACTGTGTGTGTGACATGGCGATGTGCCTTGATTTGTAGCCAATATGGTATGCCTCATACAAGTACACTACACTTGAGAACCATCTAGTGGCTCGAACGTGACGTGACAACGATGACAAGACAATGATTGTTCAATGATAATTTTAATGATAATTGTTTTTTCCGGGAAAAAAAAGGTTGAAATTATCAAATCAAATGTCAGTCGATAGTAGCACAATTATCGACCCGCAAATTTTTTTGTAATTGAAGTGAATGGGACTTTTCTTGTCCTCTAGGGATCCAAAAGGATAGGAAATTTGAAATCTGACCCAGGAAAAAAAGAATAAAGCATCAAAACAAATTTTACTACTAATCGTATGTATGGTCAAGCCTAATCTTTGACATAGAACCCCACCCACTTTTATTATATGGAAAATAACTAATTTTTTGTTTAAAACATACTCATTTTTCAAAGCAAAAATAGTGACATCATTGAATAAAATAGGCATTTAGAGGGCTAAAATAAAAATACCTGCTATGTATTTTTTTTTACTAGAACAATTGTGAGATCCAAGCAAAAAAAAAAAGTAGTAAAAATATTCATCTGTTATGTTTTTATAGCAGTTTTAGTGAGTAGACCGTTTTGTCCCTTAGGGACCCGAAAAGCTAGGAAATTAAAGGGACCCCATAGGCTTTGAAGCAACCCTTTGTTTAGTGAACCCCTGCTGTCTTTTTAAGAATGACAGAGGATGAGCAGACTGGTGAACATGTGAGGCTAAATATTACATAGCTAACCAGCCCACACGTGTTTTCTGTAGGGGTCATGTCTGACAAGGTCATGTACACACAATGGACTGAACCCCCATCTTTACTACCCTGATGGGCGACCATTATTACCTTCTTGTAGAACTACCCCCAACTGGAAGAATTAAGACATTTATTTAAAACCACCCTGCCAGCACATGATGCTCACATGTCGCTAGACAATTTAAGTAGGTTTCATTCTGAGACAGTAAGGACACTGTCAAAAAAGTATTTTAAGGGTACATACATACATATACTTTATTAAGTGTGGATTTGCAGATAAGCAAAGCAAGAAGCGAGTTAAGCTAGCTCGGAGGTATGAACATTACGCCACATTCTTAACTATTTAGCATATATCTTTTTCATAATCAAGGACATTGGCACTACAGACTTCATAAGATGTATCCACTTACTTGTGATGTGTAGAGTTTGAAGCGGCGACAAGAGGAGGCACGTCGGGTAAGACGAGGTGCAAAAACGACTGGAGGTGAAGACTGTCCAGATGGAAGTGCACATGGCCTATCACATCCGGGTACTTAGCCGGCACGCCCTGAACTCTGAATAACGAAATCGCACTCATTTTATATATATTGTAGACAACGTTTATATCAAAAATAAACCAGTTTTCACAAAGAGTCATTTTTATTTTATATAATTGATAAGCTTGTTGTTGTATTATATCGCTGGCTTGTAAAAAGAGAGGTGTTAATACATAAATGCTTGTTCCGGGGCCACGCTTCCAGAAATTTCTCATGCGCTATTGGAGGAAAAAAACAGAGGTCAAAGTTGACATTGTGCAACATTGCTCAGTGTTGAAAATCATCAAAAAAATCCAATCATACTGTGGTAACATTTAATTCTTCGTTTAAAGTACTGTTACGTGAGACGATCTTTAGTGACCTTCAGTTTATTTGGTTTTGGCTTGGAGTGTTTTGGAATTTCCTGACACTTGAGTCGGTAAGTGAAGGACACACGACATTGCGCATGTGCAGCAACCTTCTGGACGTTTCCTCACGTGGAGGGAGACACATTCCCCTTGAGTCAGGTTGTCGCTAGCAACTCTCCAGGTGTCACTTCGTCGACTTCCAGGCGTCACACATTAAGTCATGGTAAGAATGAAACAGCTGTTATGTGTATAATGTTAATTTTAGTTAAAAACCTTCGCCATTTCTTGTAAACCCTCCTCGATCGCATGCTAGCATATCTGCCGGCTAGCATCTGTCATGTTAGTAGTTGGTTACCATTAGCAGCTAGCCAAGCACATTTAATGCTAGCTTCCTATACCAGCCATTGGCAAGGTCACGCTACTAAGAAAACAATTTACACATTATCGCAATTGTTGAACATTGTTTAGAAACATTGAGAAATGCTGAGACCCAACCTATTGGTATAGTGACCTGCGAGCGAATGAATGAATGAACACCACATCCATATGTTCGAATTGACGCTACGTTCACACTGAATATGAGTGATTTAATAATCAGAGAAAATCCAATAGGTAATCACCCATATTAGTGTCATTAAAAGAGAAGTGCATAATGAACTATATGTGATAAAGTGACTTAAGTTTAGAGGTGAAAATCTGCAGTTGCAATGTAATACAGCAAGAATGCAGGCAGTTTGACCTACATTTTAATGTATTTTTTAGTTTTCTAGTCAGCACTGTTGAATTGTAGAAGAATGGAGACACGTGGTGTCTCTACAACGTGAATGCTGCTGCTACTATACTACTGCAGCTATTTTGTTGTTAGTGTGAGGCTTTAGTGTGTGTATGTTATGTTTTGTGAGTGGCCTGATTCTACCTGCATTCCTTTTTGATATCAGATGTATTTTGGGGCCGAGATAATGGGTTGTCGTCCTTCACTGCAAACAGCAAACAGGCCACACTTCCATACTTTGTCTATCCACAGTTAAAGGTCGCTATATCAACGTCAATGTTCTTTTTAGGTATTGTCAGTGAATATATGCCTAGTGTGGGCAACATTTTCATGTGCAAATGTAGTAACTCCCAAACAGCAAAATTAGAGAACCTTCAACACCCACCTCCCTCCTCCACCCTCAGACGACCTTGAGTCAAGGTTGCTTGAACATCTGCTGCCCCCAGGCAACCACTTGGGGTGTTTTAAGCAGCACTGCTAGCTGATGTCCTGTATTCATCTGTAACTTGCCAGCATTTAAATTAAATTAAATGAAGACTCAATTGTCTTCTCAGTTGTCTCTCTCTTCCTCGTCTGCCCACCCCATCAAGTTAATCATTCCTCAAGGCGGATTTGGTCTTTGATCACTTAAACAAAACTGCTTGTGCATTTATGACTACCAACACTATTGAATATATTATTCATTCAGCACTGCTATTATATTGCAAATTATTATTACAAACGCGTCAGGTTGATGGGGAAAATACAAGCTCTATAAAGCCCCCTACTGGTTTTGAAGGGAAAAAAAACTATTATGTTGCAAGACAACCTTCAGGGGTAATTTTATGAGAACTGTTGAAATAGAACATTTATAAATTAGTATATTTCCGTTGACACAGCTCACTAGTGGTCAGAAAAAACAAGTCAAATATTTTCTGTTGTGATTTTTTTCAGGCCTTCAGAAAGTTTCTGCCGCTGTTTGACCGGGTGCTGGTGGAGCGTCTCACCGCAGAGACGGTGACCAAAGGAGGCATCATGCTGCCAGAGAAGTCTCAAGGCAAAGTGCTGCAGGCCACAGTGGTAGCTGTTGGGCCCGGTTCTGTCAATCAGGTCAGAATGTCATTTGAGGTCTTGGCACCATTGGCTGTGATAAGGCATATAAACATTCTTGGTGGGTTTTGTTTGTTTTTTTTGCTAGAAAGGACATATACAGCCACTCAGCGTGAAGGTTGGAGAGAAGGTCCTCTTACCAGAATATGGTGGAACTAAAGTCAATCTGGATGACAAGGTATAGTATCCCATTTTCTTTTTCTTATCCATCTTTCTTAAGATGTCTGCTGTAATACCTTTTCTTCTGCCCATATAGGACTACTTCCTGTTCCGTGATGGTGACATCCTGGGTAAATATGTGGACTAAATCAACATCAATCAAGAAGTAATCCCCCTCCCAGCTGAGTGAAGAGATCATGTCTTCATGTCTTTTTTTTTTTTGTTACGCCAACTGTATATAATTCTAACCACATTTTGTTACAATAATAAAAGATTGTCATTGGTGTCTGTCTCATGTACATTACTTATCCTAATCAGCTATTTATATTTCAGCTATTTATGGATGATGTTTTAATTATGCTCCAATTAATGTTGACCTTTTGGGAGAACAAGATAGTTTAGTAGAAATCAACATTGGCAAAAGTTCTGATTTGGCAGAAAGTAAGCCAGGGTTAACCATAAGATTGATTACATGAAAATAGGGGATCTATTCAACTCAACACGCAAATCTCTCTACATATATATATATAATTCTTTTAGTTAATTTAGTGTGGTAGATGCCATTTTGAGGGGTCAAATGCAGTTTATGTTCAAAATTTGCAATGTAGAATTAATTGTAATTTTGTAATAATTTACTGGTAAATGAACAAACAAATGTTAGTAATTTTTAAGAGTAACAATACAAGCCAAATATTTGGAAAAGTAAAGCAGTACAATCAGTTAAATGCCCAATTTATCCATGTTGTCACTGGTGTTGAAAAGTTATGGTACAACACAGTCGCTGGCCCACATCCGGGTATTCTGTCGAGATGGTCATGGCGGAGGGTACTGCAGTTCTCAGGAGGAATCGGCCTGGAACCAAGGCGAAGGTACATTATGAGCTAACGGGAAGGGGAGAATATTGCTTAAGACAAACAACCGACTCGTTGTGATTCATTGTCGCTCGTTTGGTATTGTTTTACCGCCTTTGTTGGGTCGAATTTGTCGACCTCGGACTTCACTTAGGGAAGGCCTGAAGCCGTAGATAGGCTAGCTTACGTTAGCATTGCCTCCGTTTAGTTGCGAGACTGACTATACGTCGATGTCCTCCGTTTGACAAAGATTGTAACTCATTTGCCTCTATAAACGAACGTGTTAGTGTGGCTACGTTTAAAAATGTTACGAATAAACAATTTGTTTTTTTACTGGCATAAAATCCTATCTATTTGTGTTAGTTTTGTAAGGAAGCAGTCATAGCCTTGTAGCTAGCCTCCAGCTACCTTCGCAATCGTGAGTCATGGCCGAACGTAACACGTAACAGTGAATGTATTTATATATTTAGCACATTCGTGTGCTTTTGTTGGAAGTTTGTAAGCATTTATGATTTTGTGAAGTAAATCTCACGTCAATCCCGTAGGACTTCTACAACTGGCCGGATGAGTCATTTGAAGAGATGGACAGCACCCTGGCTGTTCAACAGGTGCGTGTGCATAAATATATAGAGTACAGTGGAACCGTGGTTAGCGTCATTAATTCGTTCAAGGACTGACTGACGCCAACCGAATGCATTTTTGCCATATGAAATAATGGAAATCTAATCCGTTCCAGAAATCCAAAAATGTTAACACAAACCTGTTTTTATTCCACATTAATGAGATGGTTAATTTCCTCCTCGCTCCACAAATGTGCTGTTTTGTATTAGAGACGGACGCAATTTATTTCAAGAAATAACTGGGAACAGTAGTCCTCAATGAAGGTAAAAGCAACCATAAATGTTCATGTATCCCTTTCATTCATAATTTAAATGCATTTAGAATTCTTTTATGCACGTCAAACTATAATTGTAAAACTATTTTTTTGTTTTAACATTTTTGAGAGGCAACTACTGATGGTGACTTAGACGAGGACATAGCTTCCATTTCTAGTTGCCATTTTGTTTGCTGGCTAATAGGTTGCTAACAAGGAAGGAAACGTTCTGATTTAAAAACATATATGTATACTGCATATTAAGGATATACATGGACTCACGCAGTGTGACAAGACTTGTGCCATGTTGTGGGCTAACCAGAAAACCGAGGCGAGATTGTGGCGTAAATAAACCTGGAAATAAACTAAAAAATGCTCACCGAGACGGGTGCTAACTGAGGTTCCACTGTGTATGATTGTTTGTGTGTTATCGAGTTAATTTTCCACACCCTTTGCAAATTAGTTATATTGGCGTGTCCACTTGAAGAAAAAAAAGTTGGGCTACACACAAGGAAAATAGATTTACTCCGATTGTTTTATTCATAAATATATTGCAGTAATTTGTTGCTCAACAGAATTTGTGTTGCGCAATCAATTGTGCCCTAAATCAGTGATCCCTAACATTTTTAAGGCCACTGACCTTCTCGTTTCTATCAAACCGCTGACAGAACCAAGGGAAGAAGACAAAAAAACCTGATTTAGTTGCAACTGAAGTTTGTCATGCAGAGAGAAGATGTTGGTGTGTTTTTTGTTTTTTACCATCCGTGTCTTGTTTTGTTCGTGGTCAGCACTGAAAATTCAGCTATACACAAGTAACAAGGAAATTGTGGAAAGTATAGTATAATGTATAGTCCCTTTTAACTTGAATCCAAAGTGACAAAGCAACAAACGTCTTCCCTTGCACACAACAGACACTCAAGGGATTAGACACATTCGCATGGCTGGAAATGATGACACCACGTTGTCAGTCGCTGCTGTCATAATTTGGGTTGAATTTTGCTTACTTTCTTGTTTCCCCATGATATTTATTGACCTGGGAAGTTTTTTCAGCTGCCCGCAGTTAGAATACTTGTTAATCAGTGATCAGTGTTGTTATAACACCTCTTTGTGTTACAGTACATTCAGCAGAACATTCGCTCCGATTGCTCCAACATTGACAAAATCCTGGAGCCCCCAGAGGGTCAGGATGAGGGCGTGTGGAAGTATGAACACCTCAGGTATGAATGTGTGCTACTACACTGTATACTACAGTTTTATTTGGTTGTAAATTTTGTCATGTCATGATTTGCAGGCAATTTTGCTTGGAGCTGAATGGACTAGCGGTGAAACTGCAGGTAGGTGCACCTCAGACACACTTTAAATCTCTGGCTTTATTGACAGTGACATATTTATTTATACTTTAACATATGTTGTCTTATTCTGTGGCATTAAGAAGCAGAGTTACAAGGCATACCACTAACTACTGTGCATAGTTGTAATGACAAGCTACATTCACAGACCGTTCCATTACAATATGTTTACAAGCGAGATGGAAAAGGTAGTGCCAAATCTATTTGCGGTGGCTCGCCACAAATACATCAATACATGTCCAACACTGCCATGAAAGATAATATTTAACAAAAAAGCACAACTCAAGACGAACTGACCTTTTATTTGTCTACTTCGTCAAAACTCAAATGTTTTCACCAAAACGCTTTTGAGTGATGTTGATGATTCCTTCCTGTCAGAGCGAGTGCCACCCAGACACATGTACCCAGATGACGGCCACTGAGCAGTGGATCTTTCTATGTGCTGCCCACAAGACTCCTAAAGAGGTGAGTCCCAAGCTGTGTTTTTGTTTTTGCTTTTTACTGGCCCTCAGCATATTGTAAAAATTAAATTATTTTGCTATATTATGTGGATATTACACTCATTTGCTTTGTCAGCTGTAACACAAAGTTGTTAAGTGTTGAGTGTATTTGATGTATTTGCAGTGCCCCGCCATTGACTACACCAGGCACACGCTGGACGGAGCTGCCTGCCTTCTCAATAGTAACAAATACTTCCCCAGCAGGTTAGTTAACATCCCCACCCCGTGCCCATCACAATGGTGATTGTATGTACCTTTTATTTGCGCTTGCAGGGTGAGCATCAAGGAGTCGTCGGTGGCCAAGCTGGGCTCCGTGTGTCGCCGCATCTACAGGATATTCTCTCACGCCTACTTCCACCACCGCCAGATATTTGACAAGTATGAGGTTGGTATGGACTATGAACAGGAATAGGATAGACCATTAAAAAAAATAATAGCACTAAAACTACTGGTGTGTAGATATCACGATCTTCTTAGCATGAAGTCACATATTATTTTACATTGTGTTATTGCCAAATAATACTGTGAGGTCCACGTCCCCCAGCTGATTGCGGTTGTCAGCCATGTTTTTGAGTTGGACCTTGTTAGTTCCAAGTGGGGGATTTCCAGCTTTGCAGCAGACTAGAGTGGATGAATCCAGTCCAGTCCAGTGCAGTCCTGTAGGTGGCAGTCATGTTCAATTCTACAAAAGAACTGAAGGAGAAAAAAAACCCAATCTGACCTTGTATTTTTTATATTATTATCTGGACAGCATTTCCCTGGCACACATTCTTATTTAATTGACCTTCTAATTGAAGGGTCGTCTTCAACTCTGGAAGACCTTGGCTGTGTTTCAAACCACACACTTCCGGACTTATACTTGAATAAGTATACAATGAATACTGTGTTCCAAGTTCCTTAGGGTGCATATAGCAGACATGACGATCGCAGTATTTATATCCATCATCTTCACTTCTTTTACATTGTGAATAGCCACCACATGAGATAGGCCCTCCCCTTCTGCTTTAGGTGGTTATGCTCCATAACAACCCTTGACCTGAAGACGGAGTGTCTTAATGAAGGATGCGAATTTCAATGACAGAGCGCAATCATAGTCATCATGTCTTCCTCTTGGACAGAATGAAACGTTCCTGTGTCACCGCTTCACACGCTTTGTGATGAAGTACAACCTGATGTCAAAGGACAACCTGATCGTGCCCATTCTGGAGGAGGAGGTGCAGAACGCATCGTCGGCCGGCGAGAGCGAGGCTTGAGACACACCATATAAAAAAAAAGAAAGGGAGACAACAAAGAAAACAAACTATAGACAAACACGTCATCTATTCCACACTACTGTACAGTGTACTAAGACTCCTGCCTGGTGACTGTTCCTTAGTCACCTGTGTCTAAGCAAAAAAACCCAACAAAAACACAAAAAAAACCACCTGCAGGATCATTTATTTAACCTTCTCTTTGTTTGTAAAAAGCACCACACTGTCACACGTCTCCTTTAGGGAACATTTTATCGTTTAAGCAGCTGGATTTGCAAAAAAAAAAAAAGGTAATCACAGTGCTCTATATTGTTGACAAAGGCACACACTGACAGTTACCCCCCTGTGTAAATAAGCCCCAATCATAACCTGTTAGGTCTCGTTTTCTGATGGTGCTTCACTTTTCTTTTTTTTACACATCTGCCTCTGTTTGCATTGTCTTGTTTAGTGGGGAAGGGTTTTTCGATGGCTTGGGGGTTGGGGTATCCTCGTCCCATTAAGTGGATCAATGAATAGATTTATTTACGATGCTACAAAACAACAACAGGCGTGACTTGTGTGGTAGAGAGCAACTTGTAGTTTACTCCCAAGATATATTATGTCCCCCTGTTTATAGATGCGCCCCAATGTCAATGTGCTCAAAAAGGCGTCCATATCGGCCATGTTTTAAACCCGACCGAGCGCCACCTTCCTTCTGTCGCCTGCTCCTTCATTAACTTATTTTCTTAAGCCAACCCACTTTTCTTGGTTTTTAAATGGACTAAAAATAAATTTTGTTACTGTTGACATTTTCATGATGTCTGTTAATAAAAAACTTATTCTGGATTTTGCCTTGGAATGTTAATTGGCATGAAAGGAAAAATAATGGGGGAAATAACACCTGTGTTTATTCCAATAAAAACACTCTTTTCAGGAAAGGAAACAAATATACAACTCAAAAATGACAGGTGGAATTACAGAAATCTGTTTGAATGGCTTTTTCACTGCAGTAGCAAAATTTTACTTAAAAATATGAAAGGAACATTTTCATGACATGGAAGAATGCTAGATTGCATTTGCAAATATTAACAAAGAAACGTGTGTCTTCAAATCATATAATACTGCTGTTGGCTTTGTAACGCAATGATTTAAGTCATTTGTTCTCAAACTGTGGCACATGCACCATTGGTGGTAGGCCGGTCCCATCTTGTAGTTCTCAGGAGTAAAAAAGCAAAACAAACCAAGAACCATACACACAGTAAGCCCCCGCCAGGGTGCTGTATTTCACTGAGTCAATTCACTCCAACATTTCCAGCAAGAAGACACTTTGACAAGATGAGATACTGTATGTAACTATATTTTAGTATGATACAGTAGATTATATACCTGTAATTGTTTTTAATGTGTAAAACAATTAAAAAATGCATAATAACTGTGAATGGCAAGCTTTACAGTACCTAAAATAGGCATTTTAAGGGTTTTACATCGTGTATTCATGTTTTTTCCACTCTTGAGGGAAACAGCGGGGGCTACTGGATATGAAATGTACAAATCCAAAAATTTGCTGAGAAGTCTAACCTTAAAGGTGGAACAGTACTTGCAAAATATTGTTGAGGTACAAAATTTTGAGAAGTGTTGACTTTTCTACCCATTCAAGGACTGCTAGTACCATACATACTTAATACTGTTAAAACATTTCAAGTTAAGAATAGAAGTATACGGTTGTCCAACATATTTTGCTAAAACAAAAAATTAGGATTCAAGGGGAATTTATCAAGTCCCATAATTTTGCTCCATATTGTATTAAAATGAGCTTTTTAATAATCAAATCTGCCCTTTTTATCAGTCTGTGATGGCCTCCCAGGTTCCAGGAAGGTAATCAGGAGGTGCTTGGAATGTTTCAGGACATCTTTAAAGGGTAAACAAAACCCTCGAGGACACAAAAATACTATAAAGGAAAGCAGCTAATTGGAGGAGGAAGAGGACCACCGGTTTCCTTTCACAAATGTGTGCATACTGTTAAGTGGTGTTGTGCATAAATCTTCTGATCTTGTCTCATTATGGCTTCTGTTAAAAAAAGTGCTTCCGCAGGAGTGTGATGGTGAGAGAAATGTCTGGAAGATGTAGACCTCCATCCAGGACCTAATGAGCATCAGTCCGAAGAATAGGTTCACATGCAGGTGACCTCTGCTTTCCCCTCCTCTGGATCGAAGCCTGCCTCGTCCAGGTGGGACAACGAGTTGGGGAACCCGCCTCCGAACACTGGGAATCCCCCGATGCCTCCGGCCACAGCAGAGAGCTCCTCCCTCGGTGCAGCACTGCTCACAGACCGGCTCAAGGAACGGCTGGCCACATCGCTGTGCACGGGCAGGATCTGCAGGTACAGTGGCTTATTTGATGTATTTAAAAGGTGAATCCATTGCCGCAATTCCAATATTGCCCACCAGGGTGCAGTGCAGTCAGTAAATCAGTAAAACTTCTTACCTGGTTCCTTTGTTGTGCTGGAGCCTGATTCCTAACGGGCCTCTGAAGAAACACAACCTGCTTGGTGGCTAGATTCCCATCACTATCAAGAAAACAAATAGTTAAAACGCAAGCATGAATAGCATACAAATCACTGCTAACCTGCGCCATCTAATCAGATCCAATCCAAAAATTTCAAAGATAAATATGCTCTGTAGTGGTATTAAATTTAATAATATTTTTTAATTCAGTGGTTGTAGTTGGTAGTGTCAATTGAAAAGCAGTATTACTATCAATTTAAATCATTTTTTGGTGGGTCAGCGAGTCTATTTGTGTTATCCAGAGTAAATAACATATTGTGTTTTGTTCATATTGTTTACCTGTCATGGCGGATGATGGGAGTGGGCAGCACACATGTGAGCAGCCATCCAAACTCGGCCAGAGTGTGAAGGAGTGGCCCGTAGTCAGTTTTCACGTTGGAGCCCTGCGCATGGTTAGTACATCACAGCATATGATGTCAAACTCCAGACACCCCCAAATATGTGCTGTGATAGTTGCGAGCAGCACAGCATACATGATAAATTGCAAGCGTTACAGTATATTTATTGATATGGACATGTTTTCTGACCTCAATGACGGTCCACTGTTCCACCACAATGGTGTCGTTGGCAGGAGGGGCGGTGCTCTTCTCCTCATATACAAACAGGCCCTCCAGTGACCTTGGTACAGGCTCTCCTGAAACGTGGAGAAAAATCATATTGTTATGAAGACACAAGGCAGATATATTGGCCAGCATTCTAAGAGATCTTTTGAAAGTGGTTCCAAACAAGGCCAGGGTTTTAGACATAATCTTCAGAGTGAGCGCTCTGGTGAAAGAAACAGGAAGTGTTCTAAATATAAACATGGACAACTGGAGGGATTGGTCATAATCACAACAGGACGAGCCCCGTTTTAGAAACAAGAATCCATTTTCTATAGTAAAAGGCTATTGGATATTCCAAAAGCAACAATAGCACTACAGGAGGACAAAGACGCCCGACCTTTAGGAGTGTCCCAGTAAACAAAGGAGTCCACCAGCGACCAGCCTCTGCGGTAGTAGGCTGCCGTCAGCTCCAACCAGTCGGCCTCGAGAGCACTGACCACTTGACCTTTCCTGGACACACGCATAGAGAGTGCCCCCTGGTGGTACTGACAGGCCAATGAATCCAGAGGGGCACAACCGGGAGCCCAGGCGTGGAAAAAGACCAGGAGTCGCATGTCTGCAAAGAAAGAACAAGGCTGGGGGTCAAATTGGACGAACACCAATAGAACATTGGAACAGAGGGAAGTCCACTGACCAGGGCTGTACGTGTTCTCCTCCAGGTCCCTGTCTCCAGGTGGGGTGCGAGGAGGAGAGTGCGGAGGTGAGCGGCAGCCTCTTTTTGGGCTGTGCATCCTGCCGCCATTGCTCAGCCCACTCACCTGCTGGAGGACTGAGCCAACGAAGCGAACCCCTCCTCGGGCGCTGCTGTTCACCTTAGGGAAACACCAAAAAAGGACACCAGTTCACTGATAGTCCAGAGTAGGGAAGGCCATAATAATATGTGGAATTGTTTGTTGAAGCAGTGGAGGCAAACTGGAGTGCACTACTTAGCCCCACTAATTGAGAAGCACATCCACAAAGATCTTCTCTATGGTACTACTCCTCCTCAAGGAAGCATTATTCTACCCAATACAACACTGGCATGGAAACAGGAGTTCAGAACATGCAGAAAAGGATATCAAAGTGTTGACCCTGTCAAGACCCTGGCACCCAGAATCTTTTGTTCTGTTTTGAGGCTTTTTTCGCTGGCTCATGTGGACAGTGGTTGGTTGTCTTTCATGTATGAAGACAGTGGTTGGTTGTCTTTAAATGTATGAAGACAGTGGTTGGTTGTCTTTCATGTATGAAGACAGTGGTTGGTTGTCTTTAAATGTATGAAGACAGTGGTTGGTTGTCTTTAAATGTATGAAGACAGTGGTTGGTTGTCTTTAAATGTATGAAGACAGCGGTTGGTTGTCTTTAAATGTATGAAGACAGCGGTTGGTTGTCTTTCATGTATGAAGACAGTGGTTGGTTGTCTTTAAATGTATGAAGACAGTGGTTGGTTGTCTTTCATGTATGAAGACAGTGGTTGGTTGTCTTTAAATGTATGAAGACAGTGGTTGGTTGTCTTTCATGTATGAAGACAGTGGTTGGTTGTCTTTAAATGTATGAAGACAGTGGTTGGTTGTCTTTCATGTATGAAGACAGTGGTTGGTTGTCTTTAAATGTATGAAGACAGTGGTTGGTTGTCTTTCATGTATGACGACAGTGGTTGGTTGTCTTTAAATGTATGAAGACAGTGGTTGGTTGTCTTTAAATGTATGAAGACAGTGGTTGGTTGTCTTTCATGTATGAAGACAGCGGTTGGTTGTCCTTTCATGTATGAAGACAGTGGTTGGTTGTCTTTAAATGTATGAAGACAGCGGTTGGTTGTCTTTCATGTATGAAGACAGTACTTATCACATATAAAGTGCCTTGTCATATGTTCTATTGTGAATTGACGCTCCGTCAAACAAAATTGACTTGACAGTCACCCTGTCGATGAGCGCTCGAACTGTGTCGCCCGTCAGCGATTCCCCGGGTAACGGCCACTCCTCCACTCTCAGCATGGGCACGCTGTGACACATGGACGCCGTCTGATGACTGGAAACAACAACATAAAATTAAACTACCAACATCAAACTTCTAGAAAGCTGTTGCAGTTTTTTTAAGTGTTATTCATCTTTAAAATTCTGGCCCCAGGAGTTGAACCTTTGTTTTGTTCTAACTTGAATGAATGAATGCCAGACCTCACCCTATTGGTTACTCATCCCTGTTGTCAAGTGGCTTTCCAGCCAATAGAAGCGAGCTATTCAGTCAGACAAACAAGAGTTAGGCCCTCGCCAGCGTGACCTTCTTGCATATTTTGCATGAAATATGCAGCTGTCTCCATCAATCATTCATGCGTTTACTCGACAGTTTGCTGCTCAATGAGGTGGCACAGTGAGAGCATGTGGTGCCAATGAAAGAGCGTCACTTCAGTTTTCTAAGTTTGCACTAAGCGTTGTTGGCTTACCTCAATCTGGGCCGAGCTAGGACGGCGCGGTAGAGCAGGCTGAAGGGGAGAGAGCGCGTCCGGCCCACAGACAGGATGATGGGGTGCAGGGCTGCCAAGACGTAGCCTTGCGTGTAGTATGGCTGCAGAGCCTGGGGCAGCTCCGCCAGTGAGGATACGTATTGAACTGTGGGACGGCTACCTACAACATGATGTGGTGGACAAAATCCAGGTTGTTATCTCAGCTCAGTATGAATTGTGATACATTTTTTTGCAACAAACCATGACATCATGCATGTAAACAATAGTATGGCATGTGTAACACACATGACTTTCACACCAACAGCTCAGAAGCCATACCAACATTTTCAAGCGCATGCAGAAGGGAAATAATACTTCATATCCTGCTACTTCCTCAAGCCAATTATTGTTGACCACATAACATCTTACTTGACTACTATTTCTGACAAAGTTAACCAAATTCCACTGAGCAGAAAATGTGAGTTTTCAGCGTTTGCTAAAATAAGTTGAAGTGAAATAAACAATTAAAATGAATATATACTGTGATGGCGGCACGGCGGTCCAGTGGTTAGCGCGCAGACCTCACAGCTAGGAGACCAGGGTTCAATCCCACCCTCGGGCATCTCTGTGTGGAGTTTGCATGTTCTCCCTGTGCATGCGTGGGTTTTCTCCGGGTACTCCGGTTTCCTCCCACATTCCAAAAAAACATGCTAGGTTAATTGGTGACTCCAGATTGTCCATAGGTATGAATGTGAGTGTGAATGGTTGTTTGTCTATATGTGCCCTGTGATTGGCTGGCGACCAGTCCAGGGTGTACCCCGCCTCTCGCCCGAAGACAGCTGGGAGGAAAAGGCGGTAGAAAATGAATGAATATACTGTGATCTTTTTGATAATTGAAAGATTAATCGACAATCCTAATAGCTGTTAGTAGCAGCCTTATTTGATTCAGCTAAATGCTAATGTTAGCTCTGCCCGTGACCACATGAACACACCCCGGTGTAACCTTGCAAGCGACATGCGTGTTTTGACCGCAGCTCCTCCAAGCTGTGGTCAACTAAAACATCATGGAATACTCGGCTTTAAAAGTAGTTCTAGCTCTGCCCCCTTCAGCTATGAGCCCAGTGCATACAGTAGTGGAGAGACAGAAGCCCAATGAACTCAGTCAAGTTGGGCAAACAGAGCTACAGTTTACTGGCATTCCTGCGGGATCGAACACCCCACCCTACCCCTCTTGTGTGGATGTACAACAACAACAACACAACATTCCTTAGCTGCACAGTGGACACAGGCCACTTTTACGACGACTCTAGTTACATTTTAGCACAAAACAGGTCGAGTAAAACCCTGGAATACCAGTCTAAAGTTGAAACAAGGCTGTATTAATGTGCCCCCTGAGGACCATACACAAGCACACACACACGCACATTCACACACACACACACACACACACACACACACTGTGTTTTGAGTAGCAACACCCCCTCCCATCCCGCTACCACTGGCTCTGTCACCAGCACACTGAGGCCTCTGTTCAGAGCTCTGAGGGACCAACAAAAAGAGACAGAGGACAAAGTAAAAGCACTGACGGAATGGCAAAGAGGCGGAAAATAAATAGAGGTGGGAAGCATGAAACGTCTCATGAAACCATGACAGATAAGCGAGGCAGAATGGGGGGTATTTTGGAGCAAAACAGGCAGTTTGAAGTGAGGTTTTTTATGAGTCTATTAGTGCATAGGCGAGTTTTAGGAAGGTATAATGAGGAGAAATCTGACTGGCAACAAGCAGATCAGTGACACAGTGAAGTGTAAATAAGGGTTGCGGCTATTTTCTACATGCTAACAAGCTCACTTCCAGCAACCATCATATTTAGTAAATTGCATTAAAATCAATACCAATTGGATTAATTATATATATATTATTGTTTATTTTTGTTAGCTTGCCACTGATTTAGTCAAGGAGCTAATGTTAATACGCTAAAACCGTATTAATGTGCAAATTTACACAACAACGCTTCATTATCTCAACATCAGACTCGCCCAGACGGAGATTGGCGAGGGCGGTCATCCACGTGCCCATCAGCCTTTGTCAGATTTAATAAATCAAAATCCCCACTTTAATCTGAAATAATCCAGATGAGCAGATTAGGCAGAGATTATAGAAAACTGCACTCATCCCTGGAAATGACGATAGACACATACATAGTTTCATAAATAGGACAGGGAACATCGGTGCCCATCAATATACTGTATCTATGTGGGAAAAAAAGGTCAACAGACTCTTTAGTATGCGGGTTTGTGGTATTTTGTGTTAGTGAGTGTTTGTTTGAGGAGTAGACAATAAATGGCAACACACCCCCGTGGTCATGTGTCGTCTGGGTCCTCTTTTCTGTGTTATTCTACAAGACTATTATTGTTTTTCTCAGTAACCTCTGTGTTAGTCACTGCTATTAATGGGCAAGAAAAACACAGATGTCCGTACATTTTTTGCCACAAACTATAGTCCGTCTGGGACTTCTTAGCAGGGGTCAAAATCGCAAAAAAAACAATTTTTGAATTCTTGATGAGTTTGTAAAACATAAATCCAGATGTATGAGACATCTGCATTATTTACAGTATAATGACTAATAAGATAAATCTCCTTAAAGAAATACAATACTTTTAATGACACTGATTAAAATTTTAACTTTTTTTAATCCTAAAAATTTCAAGGTAAACCTCTTATGTACTTATTTTAATTTCATTGTCATTAAACAAATTTGCCATGTCCCATTAAGCCTAATAGGCAGTCAATTAAATATGTATCATTCCAGAAAATTATTATCACACATACTTTTTTTTAAAGTTAAGTATTTTATTCATTCATTCATTCATTCATTTTCTACGAGGGTCGCGGGGGTGCTGGAGCCTATCCCAGCTCTCTTTGGGCGAGAGGCGGGGTACACCCTGGACTGGTGGCCAGCCAATCACAGGGCACATATAGACAAACAACCATTCACACTCACATTCATACCTATGGACAATTTGGAGTCACCAATTAACCTAGCATGTTTTTGGAATGTGGGAGGAAACCGGAGTACCCGGAGAACATGCAAACTCCACACAGAGATGGCCGAGGGTGGAATTGAACCCTGGTCTCCTAGCTGTGAGGTCTGCGCACTAACCACTCGACCTAAGTATTTTTTTATTTAAACAAAAAAATCATTATGAATTATATTGATCTTTTTCATTATTTCAGTTACCAAATATGGTTCCTTGCCATATAAAGCTAAGCCATCTTTGTCATGATCATAGTCAAAGCACAGTGTCAATCATGATGTGATTTAATTTCAACCCAACTAAATACAAGAGTAATCAACTTTTAAAGTCCTTCTGACCTGGATGTACTCACTACACTGAAGCTACATATCTTTCTAGGACGCTGTCAAACTTCTCTTGCACTTGAATGTGGAGATGGAGCAATTAGCACCCTCCCCCAGTCCCTCCTTTCTCAGCTCCCAGAGCTCCTAGTAACCCCATTCTACATGCACCTAGAAGAAATAGGAGCACATCAAACCAATCACATCTCCTGGCCTGACATGCTGAGATGTTTTTGTACAGGCTGAGCAAAACTTTATTGACAATAATATTCACATTTGTGAGGCATCTGTCAGCCAGGTGCACCTCAGCCATGTGGTCACATGATTTAGAATGTTACAAATCATTCCAATAGTTCTTTACTGTGAAGCCACTTCAGTCCCTCTGAGCTTGCTATAGCATCAAACAAAGACTACAGAGACCCTGGCTGGAATCTAGCTAGCACAGATGGCGCTTTTGGGGCCAATTCTATTGGTTTTATATCGGTTTCATCCATGCAACATAACCAGATTTGGACCCGACCCGCTGCATCTGTCCAGGTTTTTCTGTGTATCTACTTGGTTGCTATTCCTAAACAACATAAAAAGTGTAACTTTGCAAGAAAATAAGCTGCAAAACTCCAACAATGAAGTCGTCAATTAACAAATAATACAATTTTAATGTTCAGGTGCATGAAGTCATCATTTTGCAGTAGAAAGCAATTTGTTATTTTACTATTTTCATCTTTTCAATGTGCACCAAACACGTTTGTACAGTTATGCAAGGTGGTGTTTATCAATGATAAATGGTCAATTACACATCACATCTATGTAGCATGCTGTACTGGTGCATGTGCAAACATACCATAATGTTCATGGTTTCGCTTATTTCGTACATGCGGTGCAAAAATTGCATTACATCACAGGTTTACACTTGCACATTGAAACATGTCCGAAAAGGAATAGGAAGATGCAGATCTTATTTAATCCTACACCTTCTCCCGTGCTTGAGTATGGATGGCATGGCACATTCACAAGTCAAACAATATGGACATTACATATGGTCCGTCAGTGCTCGTTGTGCAACTTGAAACTGACTTTGAGCCATGTTATATCGTTATTGTGTTTACACGATGGTCTCCCATTCATAACCTAATCACCATTTCCTTTCCAAATGGGTCACACAGCCACCAGCGGACCTCATGAAGGGATTTAGCCTCTGGGAAAAAAAATAACCACACTCCTCTCAGAATATCACGAAATTAGATTCCATATCACTGTTTTTTTGCATTCTGATGCTTTAAAATGGGTTACCACTAGTAGTCAATGAATGCGTGTGTGGACTACTACTACTACTACTTGCCCAGACAAGGAAAAACCTCTCCTGACCTATTTCTCCATAGGCTAAAAGAAGGAGCCTGTTGCTAGGAAGAAGATACTCTACCCCACTTTAATGAGCTCAGATTTAAAGCAAGCACATTCAATTCAGTTGCACTTTACAGGCATCAGAAGAATGATATCAAACAGTAGTATGCTTAGGGAAGATGTTTTCTAGTTTGGAACCATAGAGTGATCAGGAAGTAGGACTGTGACATTTTTCCTAACCAACCATATGAGAAAATCAATAATAAATGTGAATACAATTTAAAATAAACTTTCCTGAAATGCAATTAAATAAAATATTGTGCAAATCACAATACTTTGAAAAAAGCTCAACATTAAACAAGACAAGGGGTTAGCGCGCAGGCCTCACAGCTAGGAGACCCGAGTTCAATTCCAGCCATCTCTGTTTGCATGTTCTCCCCGTGCATGCGTGAGTTTTATCCATGTACTCCGGTTTCCTCCCACATTCCAAAAACATGCTAGGTTAATTGGTGACTCCAAATTGTCCGTAGGTATGAATGTGAGTGTGAATGGTTGTTTGTCTAAATATGTCCTGTGATTGGCTGTCGACCAATCCAGGGTGTACCCCGCCTCTCGCCTGAAGACAACAGGGATAGGCTCCAGCACCCTCAAAATGAATGAACGAATAAACAAGACTTGAAGCACACCATTACAGTAATAATAATAATAATTTCTGCGATTGAGTTAACAGACATCCGTGGACCCCCACAAAGAAAAAAAACAATTGCCTTGAAAACTATGTGAATTTCTGTAGGTTTGGCGTTAAAGTTGAGCATTTTGAAAAGTAAATACCTTCCAAGCTGAAGTCCAGCAAGACATAATCGTAGACTGTCTCAGTTTTGGTCTCCACTTGAGGTCTCTTCAGCGTAGAATAGATCTTCCCGGGACTGCTGTCCTCCGGGTCCTCCAGCTTTCTCAAGCCGCAGCCCATGGCCTCAGAGGCGGGCAGAGAGCACCGGAGGAGCCGCTCCAAAAAATAATAAAAAATCCAAAACCCCAACAATTCTCTCTTGAGACTCCAACCGCCGTCAGACTCTCCCTCCCGGGGTAGCTCACTTCTGACGGGATGCGGTCATCCTTACACGCGGTGATGGCGCTGGTGGTCCTCCAAGGGGGAACAATTCTCGACAATGGAGACGGAACAAAGTATGTTTGTATGACTTCTTCTCCCGCTGTGGGATGTGACTGTGCAGCGTGGGGAGGCGGAGTGGCGCGTTCTTCCCTTGGATAAAAACTTTCCCAAGGATTCAAAAGCGACAAATTGACTCGACGTCCTGCTCTGCTTTTCAAAATAAGATCACTTCCTGTATTTAACTCAGCAAAGGCTGATTGAATCACCATACTACCGCTCTTAATCAACAACTCTTAATCAATTATGCTGATACTGGCCGGTTTTGACTTTCAGACGAAACTAATTACACTAATTACTAATTACACTATGTCAGCCATTCTGCTTTTTAGATGAAAATCTGACGTTGCATGCAGCTCTAGAACGGTAAAAAAAAAAAAAATTAGTGAATGAAAACAATTCCAGAAATGACAGTGATTCCTGAACTTTTTATAACCTCCAATACATTAAAAAAATCAAACAAAAAAAATAGTGCATAAAGTTGTATTGCAATTTGAATCATTATGTTAAGCATTATTAATATTATAAATATATATAATATAATATTAATCATTATATTATGTTCATTCATTTTCTACCGCTTTGTCCTCACGAGGGTCGCGGGGGTGCTGGAGCTTATCCCAGCTGTCTTTGGGCGAGAGGCGGGGTACACCCTGGACTGGTCGCCAGTCAAACAACCATTCACACTCACATTCATACCTATGGACAATTTGGAGTCACCAATTAACCTAGCATGTTTTTTTTGGAATGTAGGAGGAAACCGGAGTACCCGGTGAAAACCCACGCTTGCACGGGGAGAACATGCAAACTCCACACAGAGATGGCCAAGGGTGGAATTGAACCCTGGTGTCCTAGCTGTGAGGTCTGCACGCTAACCACTAGACCGCCGTGCCGCCCCTTCATATTATGTATTATTTAATAATCATGATTATTATTCTAATTATAAAATATCATTACAATGCATGAATTAATTTATCATTAATTTTCTACCCTTATCCTCATGAGGGTCGTGGGCGTGCTGGAGCCTACCCCAGGGCACAATTCATTAATTATTATTAGTATTTTTATGGACTATTATTTATTGTCATTGTGCAATCACCCAAAAAATGAAAATCAGCATCTGTTAGGGGATTGAAAGTATAAAATGTTTCAAAGGCACAAGCAAACGGGTATACAGTATTGCACATTTTATAGGTATTATGAGTGTCCTGATAGCCGATGGTTAAAAATTTGTGTCAGGTCTAAAAATCAGTAACATGCCCCATAATTGCCAATTTGAACTGAGCTTTAAAGCAGGGGTCTCAAACATGTGGCCCGCAGGCCAAATGTGGCCTGCAGGACACTAGTTTGAGGCCCCCGCCTTGATATGGAAGTTTAATGTTAGTGCGGCCCGCGCAAATTTGATATGGATGCTGTATGGTATCATGTACCCAGAAAAAATTATTACGTTTGATTAATGTTCATGTTAAAGGTTAAATAACTGTTAATAGTTATCCTCCCTATCTGTGTGGAAGTGGTAAGTTTTTGGCTATTTAATTTTAAAGGAAATAACTTAAAGGCTACCGTTTAAGTCGCTAGCTCTCTAGTTTGCGAGTTAGCATGTGTCTCAAGACCCTGCAGTTGCGCAATATGTTGTAAATAAAAAGAGTATAAATGTGACTATAGTCGTGTTTTGTCATGTCTACAGGGCTCTAATAATGCTTTGTTAATTTTCATCTGAAAAAAATAATGAGTCTACCCACCAACTATATGTGGTTTCTTAAGTTTTTATTATTTGCCATTTTATTATTATTATTATTATATTTATTTATTTATTACTGATTGATTGATTTTCAAAGCGAAGTTTAAAAAAAATAATTGTTTTTAATAAATACATTTTTTTTTTTTGAAAACCTGATGCGGCCCAGTTTCACCCAGACCCTAGCTCCAGTGGCCCCCAAGTAAATTGAGTTTGAGACCCCTGCTTTAAAGACATAAAAAAAAAACATATATTTAAAAACATATATTTCCAACTTTTGAGACTTACTATGTATAGCAGACCTGGCAACCTTACAGTTTTAAGTTTACTCCTAAACTGGTGAAAGGAGGATTGAGCAGCAAAGAAAATGAATGAATGAATGAACTGGAATAAGGGAGCAATGGGAGGATTATTATCTTTCTTGGGAGCTAAAGACCTATCTTGGAGTCATTGCTCCTTTGCTCTCATCACGTCACAGACAGCTGTTTTGTGAATAAAGCTCAGTTCGCCACCGGATTCTCCAGGGTTGATCCAATTATATTAAATTTTTCCCGTGGGGGTTGGAAGGAAGGGATTTGCTGACTGTCAACCCTCGGCCAATCACAACATAGAAGACTGCAAATTCAAAAGTCAGTATTACAAGTCAGTACCAGTCAATGAAATGACTTCACATTTGCCGTTCAATCACTGTGTTTGGGTTACTGTTGTACAGTTGAAGTTAAGTGGTACAGTCAGTCAGATGACTACCGCCCTCAACCCTTCCACCCCCCCCCCCCCCCCCCCAAAGTGGGCCATCTGCCACTTTGTGAGTGCTCCACTCACATCAGGAGTAGTAATTCAATCAGTGGCAGACGCTCAGGATTTTATCTTTGAGCTCTCGTTTAGCCCAAAGTCAATGACTGTCTGTCTGCTGCCTCTTATCTACTCAGTCATCACCAACAACGTGCTACAATATCTGCAGGGGTCAGCGATCCTCGTGACCTAAAATCTTGAATTGTCACTTAATTTGGTTTTAATTAAGGCACATTTATACTATAGTTGAGTTGAGTTCAAAATATTTGCAACACTTTATTATTTTATCTCATTTTTATGAATTACCTGGAAACCATAGTTTAAAGACTGGACACAGTACAGTTTGGTTTAATTTGCTATAATTTGGTTTTATTTAATTCTGCTTTATTTTATTTCATTATGTTGGTTTATTTGCTTTTATTTTATCATCAAGGCAGTCCTTTAAAAATTGATGAAAGTTGATTGTGTGGCCGGGCGGCACGGCGGTCTAGTGGTTAGTGCGTAGACCTCACAGCTAGGAGGACCAGGGTTTGATTCCACCCTGGGCCATCTCTGTGTGGAGTTTGCATGTTCTCCCCGTGCATGCGTGGGTTTTCTCCGGGTACTCCGGTTTCCTCCCACATTCCAAAAACATGCTAAGTTAATTGCCGACTCCAAATTGTCCATAGGTATGAATGTGAGTGTGAATGGTTGTTTGTCTATATGTGCCCTGTGATTGGCTGGCGACCAGTCCAGGGTGTACCCCGCCTCTTGCCCGAAGACAGCTGGGATAGGCTCCAGCACCCCCGCGAGGAAAAAGCGGTAGAAAATGAATGAATGAATGATTGTGTGGCCAACATGCTAACCACTCTCCACCGTGCGGTTGCCATGTGTTATTATTAATATTATTATAGACATTTAGCATTTTATTATGTACATTATCAACATACATTATCACATTAGTGGGTTTAACTATATACAAATTAAATATAATGCAAACTCACGCAATTACATGAGAGTGAGGTTCACACCACCATCTGCAGTATTTACAGCTGCCAGATGCTCACAAACACACACACACACACAAGGCCATTATTCTGTGTGTATTCATATTGTTATTCTTTCTGATGATGTGCAGCCAAAGAAAGGAAGAGAGGAGGGAGGAAAGGAAGGAAGTGTCAGGCTGAATGAGAGGCCAAGGGGGAAAGTAAGGAGGAAACACACAAAAATAAAAAAAAAGACTGTGTGGAGTGTACGCTTATATTAAATTTATATTCCTTTGTGCTTACTTTTATTGTTTTCTGAATGGGATCAGAGATGAGTTACAACTGTTCTTCCTTTGATTTCTACGTACATGGCGCCATCTAGTGGTAGTTTAAAGTCACAACACCCAGTGCATGTTTTTTTTTTGCATGTTTGGAACAGTAATTATCCAGATCATCATTCATTCATTCATTCATTTTCTACAACTTATCCTCACGAGGGTCCGCGGGGGTGCTGGAGCCTATCCCATTTGTCTTCAGGCGAGAGGCGGGGTACACCCTGGACTGGACGCCAGCCAATCACAGGGCACATATAGACAAACAACCATTCACACTCACATTCATACCTATGGACAATTTGGAGTCACCAATTAACCTAGCATGTTTTTGGAATGTACCCGGAGAAAACCCACGCATGCACTCAGATGACTGAGGGTGGAATTGAACTCGAGTCTCCTCGCTGTGAGGACTGCGTGCTAACCACTCGTTCACCGTGCAGCATCCAGACCATCAAACAAATTACAGTATTACTGAATGACAACACAACTGAACACAACATTCTGTATGTAGGTTTGGATTTTTTTCTCTCCCTTAATAATAAAAAGTTTTAGCAATTGTTTACATAAAGAATAGCAATAATAACACAACCTCTACTTTTAGCTCTTCCATGCGTCATGATCCTGAGGAGACCAGCAGAGGAATGCAGTAGCATAGAACATCAATAGAACATCTTGCACTTGTCTACTCACATTCACACACAAGTGAGCATACACAAACACACACACACACACACACACGTCTTTGACTTTTTCACATCAGGGTGGCAGCATAGCACCAAGGCATGATTTTCAGCAGACGTACTTTTAACATGTCTCTCTTATCACACTTTTAACATGTCAAGGAACCATTTTAGGTAACTTGAGTGACTCTTATGATGAGGAACCCAGCCAGTCACTACATAGAAATAATAACCATACATTCATTCATTCATTCATTCATTCATTTTCTACCGCTTCTCCTCACGAGGGTCGCGGGGGTGCTGGAGCCTATCCCAGCTGTCTTTGGGCAAGAGGCGTGGTACACACAACTGGTCACAGGGCACATATAGACAAACAACCATTCACACTCACATTCATACCTATGGACAATTTGGAGTGGCCAATTATAACCATACATGTAATAAATACATTTTAGTAATAGGCCTCTTTCTGGACACTCAGTGCCACCATACAGAGCCATTTTGAAATAACAGAAACAACTGGTGTCTTTATGTACAATAAAGCAAATAAATAGAAGATCATTAAAATGTTTAAGTAATTTACTAAATAAATTTAACCACTATGTCATCATTTTCCGGGGTTCAATTCCACCCTCGGCCATCTCTGTGTGGAGTTTGCATGTTCTCCCCGTGCATGCGTGGGTTTTCTCCAGGTACTCCGGTTTCCTCCCACATTCCAAAAACATGCTAGGTTAATTGGCGACTCCAAATTGTCCATAGGTATGAATGTGAGTGTGAATGGTTGTTTGTCTATATGTGCCCTGTGATTGGCTGGCCACCAGTCCAGGGTGTACCCCGCCTCTCGCCCAAAGACAGCTGGGATAGGCTCCAGCCCCCCCGCGACCCTCGTGAGGAAAAGCGGTAGAAAATGAATGAATGAATGAATGTCATCATTTTTTTCCTGCTCACAGCCACAACAGGGCATATTTGCATGATATCTCAGGCCTGCTATGATATGCTGTGATGTATTAACTGGGGTTACGGCCCTGAATGTGTTGTTTATTTATGGTAATTTAGTCACAATTTTTTAAGTCACTTCTCTCTTTTAGAAATAAAAGTGGCATCTTGTGTGTGGAAGGCTGGTATTTCAGCACCAAATCACGACAGAGTGCGAGCGCCGAGCCGGGTGCACTAATGGACCTCACCGGCCGACCACATTCCACAGCTGTGTGGCTCATATCTACTCCGCCTGAAGGACCCTTGCAAATATTTCCGAGGACTCGGCAAGGACTCTCTTTGACCACACGACAGTCATTCATGAACAAGTATGTTGCACAACACAGCAGCAGCAGAACCGTTGTATTAGCCATAAGGAGTAAAGTGATAAGCATTAAATAGTACTTATTAGCTCATTAGAAACACAATATAAAATACAGTAAGTGTAAATAAAGTGGATCATTCATTCATTCATTCATTCATTTTCTACCGCTTTTCCCTCACGGGGGTTGCTGGAGCCCATCCCAGCTGTCTTTGGGCGAGAGGCGGGGTACACCCTGGACTGGTTGCCAGCCAATCACAGGGCACATATAGACAAACAACCATTCACACTCACATTCATACCTATGGACAATTTGGAGTCGCTAATTAACCTAGCATGTTTTTGGAATGTGGGAGGAAACCGGAGTACCCTGAGAAAACCCATGCATGCCCAGGGAGAACATGTAAACTCACAGAGATGGCCGAGGGTGGAATTGAACCCTGGTCTCCTAGCGGTGAGGTCTGTGCGCTAACCACTCGTCCGCCGTGTCGCCCTAAAGTGGATCATGATACTTCAAATGCAGCCACTCCCATATTGTGGTGGATGAACAAAAACCTGGAAGTACCAGGAATGCCAGACCTGAGGGATGAGCAAGGCATGCCCAGATGAAATTTGGCGGAATGAAAAGTGAATTTTTTGTGTGTTAACTTTGACATGCTGCACAATCACATCCCTGCTGTGTGTGGACTCACCACAAGACTGCACGATATCAACAAGTGCATCCAAGAATCCTCCCAGATTGGGATGCGACCTTGATCCCTCCTAGCATACAGGGAGGCGATGTTGTCTCGCAGACCGTGACCTTTGACCCACCCATCCTTCTTTCCTTGCAACATAGAAAAAAGCAATTTTGCAACAGTGTTGAATAATGTATCACACTTCTTGATATTGTACTGGCAGTCTGTGCCTATTCTGGTTAGATGTATTGAAAAGACTGACTGGACACAAAATTAGGTACACTTGCACAGTAATGCGAACATGCTGCTTTCACATAGATAATAATGTTCACTTTTGATGCATAAAATAAACATGTTCATTATGGTACTTGTAATATGCAATTTTAACCTTCATTGTTACATGAAGTAAGCAAAATATTCAAAACGGAATTGCAAACTAACAAGTACATATTATTACCATAATAGCTCTCTTTTTGTTCATAAGCAGGATTATGCAACAACTACTTTACAGGAATTTGATGTCTACTTTGTAGATGTGTGGGTCAAAAGTCAAAAAGTCACTAGAATAGATTTTACTAGTAAAGGACAGTTTTGTCAAAATAATTAGGCTTCAAGGGCGGCACGGCGGTCTAGTGGTTAGCGCGCAGACCTCACAGCTAGGAAACCAATTCCACCCTCGGCCATCTCTGTGTGGAGTTTGCATGTTCTCCCCGTGCATGCGTGGGTTTTCTCCGGGTACTCCGGTTTCCTCCCACATTCCAAACACATGCTGGGTTAATTGGTGACTCCAAATTGTCCATAGGTATGAATGTGAGTGTGAATGGTTGTTTGTCTATATGTGCCCTGTGATTGGCTGGCAACCAGTTTTACCACGCCTTTTGAAACTGAGTCATCCCAAACTTCTTTTAGGGCTCACTTCTAAATGTGCAAACCTCATTATCTGAAACTTTGGCATCGTTTAACACGAGAATACAACATTCTAATTACATTTGTAGGTCAGAAAAGTGGAAAAAAAGCATAAAAAAGTGGAAAAGTGGAAAAAAAGCAAGGTCTTCTTCAACTTTGGTTTCCTCCCACATTCCAAAAACATGCTAGGTTAATTGACGACTCCAAATTGTCCATAGGTATGAATGTGAGTGTGAATGGTTGTTTGTCTATATGTGCCCTGTGATTGGCTGGCCACCAGTCTAGGGTGTACCCCGTCTCTCGCCCGAAGACAGCTGGGATAGGCTCCAGCACCCCCCGCGACTCTAGGTAGACTCGGTAGAAAATGAATGAATGAATGAATAATTAGGCTTCACTACACATGTTAAACTGAAGCCCAATACTCTGCCAAGTATCCATTATTCAGCCAGGCACATGAGAGTTTTATTTCTATGTTTTATTCAGCAAATAGGCCGAGCATGATGTTACTGTTCAAACGTGAGTAATGTTATATAGCTCATACAGCTTTGGTCGTGTTACCAATGTTTTCCTTTACCACACATATTCTCTAATATATGGCATCTATTACATTAGACAATAGTCAGAGTTGCAGTAAGAAGTGGATAAAGTAGACAATATATGCACTTCTTGAAGCCACACACTCTGTGGGAGACACGCGTAGACAAACACAACTCATTAGTATTAAAGGTACAGACGCACAAAGTAAGGCTGTGTAAAATCCTGTCTAAAATCCAGCATCAAGGTTACATTAAATAATACACTTCCAATACACTAATGGAGGACCTGTGACACTTAATTATATTGTTTTAAAAAAGTGCCCTAACATGGGACCTTTGAAGGGCAGCTTCGATCTTCAGAGTTTATTTCTGGAGTGGAAGCAAGGATACTATCAGTTGTAAATGGTATGTCATGCAAGATGGTGTGAGGTAGCTGAGGTCAAAGGTCAGCTCACAGCACACTTACTGAAATTTGTAGGGATCTTTTCTGGTGTCATTTCTTGTTTGTATGAGACAATGTGATGTACTTTGGTATGGATTGAGGTTTAGTTTTTGGTTTTGTTAATTTGTGCTGGCCTTCATTTTTAACTGGTATATTACATACAGTAAATCTTAATGACAAAAATTCTTACATATGTACTGTATACTTATGAAGGGTTACAGTTTAGTGCCTATTTTTTTTTTAATTTTAGGCCCTGTCCACACAAGAATTCATGTCCACACTGTGCCAGATTAGCGCGCAGACCTCACAGGTAGGAGACCAGGGTTCAATTCCACCCTCGGCCATCTCTGTGTGGAGTTTGCATGTTCTCCCTGTGCATGCGTGGGTTTTCTCCGGGTACTCCGGTTTCCTCCCACATTCCAAAAACATGCTAGGTTAATTGGTGACTCCAAATTGTCCATAGGTATGAATGTGAGTGTGAATGGTTGTTTGTCTATATGTGTGATTGTGATTGGCTGGCGACCAGTCCAGTGTGTACCCCGCCTCTCGCCCAAAGACAGCTGGGATAGGCTCCAGCACCCCCGCGACCCTCGTGAGGAAAAAGCGGTAGAAAATGAATGAATGTATCCAGAAGGGAGCACATGACCAGAGTGGAAACAAAGTAATACACAAGGCACACCTACGTGTGGTGCTGTGAATAGACACGCATATGGAGCAACTGTGACTTTTCATACAACAGAAGAAGAAAAAACTCGCGAGCAAGTCTTTGATAGTAAAATACACAGAAATACCAGGAGACTGTCATCTATGGTGAGTCATGACACTCAAATATTTGGATATTTTGTAGGCTTGTCTTTTCTCCGGGTACTCCGGTTCCCCCCCCCACATTCCAAAAACATGCTAGGTTAATTGGCAACTCCAAATTGTCCATAGGTATGAATGTGAGTGTGAATGGTTGTTTGTCTCCAGAATACCCCCACAAAATGGACAGATGAATGGATGTTGGATGGAGCGTTCCCATGTGGACAGGGCCATAGTCTAATCCAAGACCCTTGAAGTAGTGGCGGTCAAAGGTTGTATTTGAACAGGGTTTTTTTTGCCACTTCACCACCAGTTGACCCTTTAAACTACTGTTTTTTTAAGGACAAACACATTAGGCAATTTTTCTTGTACTGGATCTCATTAGCTTGTGTAGGTGTACCTAAAGTTGTGTCCCAAAAAGTTTAGAACATTTATTTTTCAACATTTTTGCTGTCTCACATAAAATAGATGTAATCCGAATTATTTTTAGTTATTTTAACAAAATATTTGGATGGTTATTATTATTGATATGATCATGTGATTATAATGTTGATGTATAGAAATATAGTACATACATGCTATGTGTGAAGCACCTTTCATAGAATCACAAAGTGCTTTACAGTCAAATTCCATCGTAACAAGAAATACAAGAGAACACAAATACTCTTGTCTAACTAAAGACATGTTTAAATAAAATGAATACATCGTAAATTTTAATACTATCTAAACAATGAATAAAGCAGCTTCCATTTGTACACTTTTTGAATCAATGGGCCAGTTTCCGTTTGCTTCATGCCTATTAGTCGATATTCACGTCAATCAAAACATAGGTCAGCATTTGGGCGGGGTACGCTGTCTGAAAGGGGCGTGGTCTAAGGAGACCGGAGTGGAGGCGGTGTTAGTGTGCTTACGTTTAGTGTCGCCGTCAAAAGTTGCCCACCTTTTGCCGTCAGTGGAGCCGAACCGGTACCTTTTTCGGTGGTGGGGACAAGGGGGTCTCGCCGTTCTGAACATGCGCACAATATAGGACCTAAACCGCGTCTTTTTATTTATTTTTTTAGTTGACGCAAAGTGGCGCGCAACCTGTTTGGTTTTCGTACACTTTGGTTCGGATCACACCCACTGAGATTCGGTCCACTTGTTCGTGCACGGTAACCGTGGGTGCTTTTGACGCACACTGTTGGACCCCCACTCGTCTTTCACGCAAAAGACTGTGAGGACTTGTTGCGCCTCATTTGTGGGAACTGGCGCACCAGTCACCAGTCTGGTCCAGACGAACCACACTCCGCACCTGGTTACGTTCAAGGGCTGAAGGTGCGGTGAGGCTCGATGGTCGTGCACGACATCCATACTGATATTTAAATGGCAAACTTTCGTCTGCTTGATTCATTTCCGCGCCTGACTTGACAAATCAACAACCTGCTCCAACATGTCCGAGCGAGACAGCGACGGAACGCCGGACTTCATCCCGGCCAGAGTGTCCCGAAGCCGGCGAAGTGGTGTCATCTTGCCCAGTGGTGGTGGCCAAGACGCGGAGACCATCCTGCTGGAGTCCGTGAAGGCAGCACCGAGGCGTAGCAGCATCATCAAGGTAGAGAAGAACATTTATTATGTTGGCGTGTTGTTTTTTGGGGCTTTTGGGCTTAAACATACTTTTAATTTGTTTAGTTTTTATTCAGTTGTATATTTTTTTTTATAGTAAATGATCTACCTCTTTAAATGTGTATACATCATCTTGGGGACTCCCTGTATTTATTTTCTAGACACTAGTTTTATTACATATAAAATAATTGTGAGTAAAAAGACAAACGGTATATCAATTTTTAATATGTTTTTGACACAATTTTATCTAATTACATTAGACATACGGCGAGTCACATAAAGGTGGTCTGTGGGCTTAGTGGGCAACTACTTAAAACTGCCCTAACCCTTATTTGGTTAAAGCTTTTATTTTGAGCAGCAATACAATGTTACCTTGCAGTACAAACACATATCTCCATTTTCAGATGTTTTTTATCCCAAAAAAACAACACATTTTCCACGTTTTTTTGTGTTGGACAAATACTGGAGATATATGTCTTTAATTGGAGAGCGACATGGTCACAGAATTAAGGGGGTCTTTAAGGGACCCGCTCAAAACTGCTTGAACACATGAAAATGTATGGAACAAACTTGGTATATATCTATAGTATTTTTACTTGGTTCTGATCTATCTACCTATAATCGAATGTGTTGATGTCATGGTCCAGTCCTGTGTGGATGACCTCATGGTTTTCCACCTGTGCTCAGGTTGCAGGTCAGAGAGTAGTAGTAGTGGCAGGGGCGGTAGTGTTAATAGTGTCAGGGTGAGGAAGTGAGGAGGAGGATCATGTTTTGGTCATGATTACACTTCATGTTTACTCACTCACCTTCATTGGTCACTATATGTGCTTGGAGGAGGTCATGTTGCCGCACTGAAAACACTCCAAAAAAGAAACACATATTAAGTGTTTGTATTAGCAAAAAACCCCACAATGTAATCATTCATTCATTCAGTTTCTACCACTGGGTGCTGGTGCCTATCCCAGCTGTCTTCACGTGAGAGGCGGGTACACCCTGGACTGGTCGCCAGCCAATCACATAGCACATATAGACAAACAACCATTCACACTCACATTCATACCTATGGACAATTTGGAGTCACCAAATAACCTAGCATGTTTTTGTGGGAGGAAACCGGAGTACCCAGAGAAAACCCCCCCACACGCGGGGAGAACATGCACACTCCACACAGAGATGGCCCATGGTGGAACTGAACTCCTGTGTGCCCTGCACGCTAACCACTCGTGCAGCCTGAACCCAAACATTAAACAGAAAAAAAGCAGAAAATCCGTAACTTTTGTGAGTGGTGCATTTTTTTTATTTTTTGTTGCGGTGAAAAGTGAATTGTTGGCCAAGTACTATTAATTTTAATTTTAATTTTAATTTTAATTTTAATTTTAATTTTAATTTTAATTTTAATTTTAATTTTAATTTTAATTTTAATTTTAATTTTAATTTTTATTTTTATTTTTATTTTTATTTTTATTTTTATTTTTATTTTTATTTTTATTTTTATTTTTATTTTTATTTTTATTTTTATTTTTATTTTTATTTTTATTTTTATTTTTATTTTTATTTTTTGGAATGAAATCTTTTCAGTATCAGCATTCTCCAGATATAAAGAAAGTCGCCTTTACCCTCATAGTACCCAATATAGTAGACTTAATAAGAGAAATAAGCTATTAAAGACATCAATAAGACTCATGCTTGTTTTTGTTGCTATGAATGTGTTCCGTATGGGAGCAGAGTGAGCAGCAGACAGGAAGTGATGTCAGGGGTTCATAGTTGTGTTTCAGCTTGACATGGGTTGCGGGTGCAACAGTAACTTGTGTTTTTATTTCTGATATTTATTAGGGATGATTGTGCCTGTTGTTGCAGCGATCAAGTTTGGCATTTGTGTGTCTCAGCAAACATTACAGTAACATTACTGACACCTAGTGACCAGTGTAGAATACTACATCAATGTCTTTGAATGCGTCTTGTGAATGCCTTACATTTATTTGTATTTTAGTCGATTTAGCCATTTTATGCTTGAAAATGCTTAATTTAATTAAAAATGCATGACATGTTTTGAAACAGCATGATTTATGAATGAATATATTTTTGAAAAACAGTGATGGAGTCAAGCTGCTACAATTTGTGTTGAATTCGCAACAAGGTGAATTAAAAATCTGCTTTTTTTGTTTAAATAAACAGACGTTTATAGGCAACAAAGTGTATTATCATTAGCATTATTATCATATACATTTCAATTGTATTTTTAAAACGTGCCATGGTGCCAATAAAACACAAATTGCAGTATACACTTTGATACCAAGGTTTTGTTGGGAGTTATTTTGGCATAGTTGTGTCATCCCTAACACACAAAATCCCCCTCTCTCTGCAATGCCACGCCAAGTTGAAGTACCAAATGCACCATCCGCCACTTCATGCACCAAATTCCAACATTTTGTATTTTTCTCTCCTATCTATTCTCACCGCTTTGGACCTAGACAAACATGAAATCTCCCTCTGTTTATTCCCACCAAGTAGTGACATGCATTATGACACCAGGTGTGCCTAATGTGTTCATCAGTGTTATATAAAGTGATGTCATGGCCGACATAGAGCGGCTTTGTCCCAAACAACAAGCAGCAGCAGTATAGCTGTGATGAGCTGATGTGACTTTCCAGAGGGATGTGCTACCAGCAGCAGCATGACACGGACACACAGTGGGGCCTCAGTAGCTTTGCATTAACGCGCGCGCACCCACACAAACAAATTGTCATTACTGTCCAGCAGTAAACAAACGATTCTTCACTGCTTTGCATGGCGGGAGAGGATCTGACAATGTGACTAAACACAACAAAGTGAGAACAAGGAGAAAAAAAGACAATGTGATAATTCTTGTTCTTAAAAAAAAAAGCAGAACAGAGAACAGAACTGTCCAGACAAAGGACAAAAATAAACACAGCTACAAACTTTGCATGCAGTTTCAACTCTGACCACTTTGGTATGGTGGCGCATGTATACTATTATGCATGTTCATTCAGTCATTTTCTAGCGCTTATCATCACCAGGGTTGCAGCATGCTGGAGCCTATCCCAGCTGCCTTTGGACCAGAGGTGGGGTACACCCTGGACTGGTCGCCAGCCAATCACAGGGCACATATAGACAAACAACCATTCACACTCACATTCATACCTATGGACAATTTGGAGTCACCAATTAACCTAGCATGTTTTTGGAATGTGGGAGGAAAACCGGAGTACCCGGAGAAAACCCACGCATGCACAGGAGACATGCAAACGGCACACAGAGATGCCCGAAGGGGGGAATCAACCTCGGGTCTCCTAGTTGTGTGGCCTGGCTATTATGCATGTGTACTATGTATATTATTAGTCAACTGTCAAACTTTTTATTATTAAGGGAGAAAATAATCCAAGCCTCCATGACCCTGTGTGATAAAGCGACCCCCCCCTCTCGTTAAACCATAACTTAACAAAGCTTAATTGAGATCTATCAGTCTGAAAAAGGTTATGAAGCCATTTCTATAGGTTTGGAACTCCAGTGAACCACATTGACAGCCATTATACACAAAGAGTGAAATGAGGCAGAATTGTGGCAGAATTACAACAATTCTGCAAAGATGAGTGGGCTGCAATTCCTCCACAGCGCTATATGTGACTTGTTGCAAGTTGTCGCAAATGCTTGAGTGCAGATTTTGTTTCAGGGTGACCTGATCCGTTATTAGGTTTCTTTTTTTCACACAGGTGTATGAGGTTGGATTTTTTTTCTCCCTTATCACTAAAAATTTTATTCAAGAACTTGAGCTGGATGCACGGTGGTGGAGTGGTCAGTGCGCAGACCTCACAGCTAGGAGACCAGAGTTCAATTCCACCCTCGGCCATCTCTGTGTGGAGTTTGCATGTTCTCCTTGTGTATGCGTGGGTTTTCTCCGGGTTCTCCGGTTTCCTCCCACATTCCAAAAACATGCTAGTTTAATTGTGCCCTGTGATTGGCTGGTGACCAGTCCAGGGTGTACCCCGCCTCTCGCCCAAAGACAGCTGGGATAGGCTCCAGCACCCCCGCGACCCTCGTGAGGAAAAAGTGGTAGAAAATGAATGAATGAGTGCGCAGGCCTCACAGCTAGGAGACTCGAGTTCAATTCCACCCTCGGCCATCTCTGTGTGGCGTTTGCATGTTCTCCTTGTGTATGCGTGGGTTTTCTCCGGGTACTCCGGTTTCCTGCCACATTCCAAAAACATGCTAGGTTAATTGGTGACGCCAAATTGTCCATAGGTATGAATGTGAGTGTGAATGGTTGTTTGTCTATATGTGCCCTGTGATTGGCTGGCGATCAGTCCAGGGTGTACCCCACCTCTCACCTCTTGTGATTATAAGCGGTAGAAAATGAATGAATGAAATTTGTCATTGACTAATATTTGAATTAGTTTGATGATCTAAAACATTTAAGTGTGACAAACATCAATTTAGAGTATTCAAAGAAACTAATGTATATTTAAACACAATCAAGAAAGCTAATACATTGTACCTGTTACGTAAAAATGAAGATAAACATGACTGAACCTCAAATACATGTTTGTTTGTCATCATCATTGAAGACACTTTGATTCTTCAAAGTGTCTTCAATAAAGCTCCCATCCATGATTTATGGAAAAACTGAAGTCATTGTTGACACTCACAACAACTTCTTTGCTTGTCTTCTAATCGTGCTAACATTCACTTAAGTCTCTGTCGTGCCTTTAATCTGATGCATCACCACTTGATTCACATCTCAGACATTTCAAATGTTCTTCAACTCATATTTCATCCTAATTGTCACCCGCCTGCCTGTGATTGGCCCACGCAGCGTGTCGCCAGATGGCTTCATCGTGCAGCCAAAACCCCTCCAAGACCCCCACGTGTTGACGTCATCAACACACGTCTATGTGCATAAGCTGGCAACATTTAAACACACACATTTACAATCGTGCAAAAATGATGACAGCTCATGGTGTAACTCTTCTAGTCCTGAATCGTTGCCCAACGATACAGTGAAAATTTGTCAAAACACTCATACTCACCCATACTCTGTTGTCTGTGCTATTATTTTACAAGCACACTACATCGCGGCACTGTTATTAAACACAAAGGTTTGACCCCCAAAACTTGAGAGAGTTTATTCTTATCACTGCAAAATTTGGTACACACCTTCTGGGGACTGACAAGTACTTGTGTGTAAAATTTGTGTGTAGTTTGCACGTTTTCCCCTGTGCATGCGTGGGTTTTCTCCGGGTACTCCGGTTTCCTCCCACATTCCAAAAACATGGTAGGTTAATTGGCGACTCCAAATTGTCCATAGGTATGAATGTGAGTGTGAATGGTTGTTTGTCTATATGTGCCCTGTGATTGGCTGGCTACCAGTCCAGGGTGTAGTCCGCCTCTCGTCCGAAGACAGCTGGGATAGTTTAAGTGGAATAGAAAATGGATGGGTGGAAAAATGTAATATTCAATCTGTACCAGTTTTGTTTCAAAATTTTTATCTTAATCTTCATTATTTCTGACAAAGACAAGTTTTATCACCAGCCATTGCCATGTTGGCCTTCTGGCAGTTTACATGCCAACACGGCGAGCTGATATGCTGGCTAGCATCGATATAAACAGCCTGAGGCTAATGTGTTTAACCTGATTGAGATTAACGTTCGGTGCCAGACATTCCAGCTTCGTCCACACTGGGCCGGCCAGCATAGCCATACAGGAATTATGGAATTATCTTACACATACTTTATTAGGTTATCATTTTAAAATAGAATGGTTTCTTATAGTGTTTTGAAATAAAATAAACCCTCTGAAGGGTGGTACCGGGGTGCATTTTTCAGCATTTTCATCTGAGTCTTTATCTTAGGAAGCCAGTAAGGACAAGAATTGCTGAAAAATGTTTGTTTTGTTATTATAATTTATTGTATTTATTGCAGTAATTTAATTCCTGAAGATGTAGTCAGTACTTGCAGTCATTACCTCAAACATTTTGCTGTTTGGTTCTCACCCATTCTCACCCTTCTATTGAACTCCTGTCTTTGAGTACTATATTTTTCTGTATTAGATACACTGTTTTGGTATTTTTATGTGCACGTTTTGTCTCAGTCAGGGTAGACATGTTATGTTAATTCATTAATTCATTCATTTTCTACCGCTTATCCTCACAAGGGTCGCGGGGGTGCTGGAGCCTATCCCAGCTGTCTTTCAACTCTGACCACTTTGGTAGGGTGGCGCATGTATACTATTATGCATGTTCATTCATTCATTTTCTACCGCTTATCCTCACGAGGGTTGCAGCATGCTGGAGCCTATCCCAGTTGACTTTGGACGAGAGGCGAGGTACACCCTGGACTGGTCGCCAGCCAATCACAGGGCACATATAGACAAACAACCATTCACACTCACATTCATACCTATGGACAATTTAGAGTCGCCAATTAACCTAGTATGTTTTTGGAATGTGGGAGGAAAACTCGGAGAAACTCGGGTCTCCTTGCTGTGAGGCCTGCGCTCTAACCACTCGCCCACGGTGCAGCCCCGGAGATTGACATGCATAACTGAAATCTAAAACATGCAAACGTATAGCTATTGTTTGTCATTTCATAAACAAAAAGCCAACCGAGCCCAACTGTATGTATCTTCATGAACATGAAACAGTTCAGTCTAAAATGTATGCGGGATACTGTGTTTTCTCCCGCCGCTGTCACACGGTGTGGACGTGTACACTTCAAAGTGTTCATAATTGATCTCAGTTACGTAAGCTCATCATATTGTTAAAACATTCAGCAGTAGGAGTGCGAGGTTACAATGCTGCAGTCCAATGAATGTAAGAATTTTTGCCGCTGGGAGTCCAAATGTATGCGATGTTGGGGTGCAAATACATCATTTTCAGGGAAATTATGAATTAATTTCATTGCCACATCATGCTCACTTTGAGTAGCAACCTTGCATTAAAGTAGCATGAATGACGCTACTACGCCATCATATTAGTGTTCTATCAAAAACAATTAGAGATCTGAAGAGTCCTCGTCAGGGGTTTTAATAAAAAAAAAAAAAACTCCCAAGCCAAGTCAATATCAACTGTTTTGGTGTTGAATTGAGAGCGTACGAGAGAAAAAGGCAACAAAGAAATACACAAACTGACAACATGGCAACACAATATAACTTAACAAGAGCAGCAGAAGCATGAGTCTTGCTATTTGTGTTCCTTATCTTGATGATAATTACAGTGAACGCGACCTGCATACGCACTCTTTTGCTCAATGCGCAATCACAGCATGTATGTATGCGATTTAATAAGACTCACTTCTGTTTCCTGCGTGTGTGTCTTTTAATGGCGGAAAGCTGAACAAACACTCTCTCAACATGTGAGTGTGAGTGTGTGTTGTTGTAGTAAGGCAAAACCATCCTGGAGATTTTCCCTCCATTGCAACTTGTCCTCTTCATAGATTTCCTTTAAAGGGCAACTGTATTTCACTCCTGTGACCTCCTATCAGCAGCCATCATCAAGAGAAGATCATTGTGTCTTTGAAAAGCATTCCATCACTTTTAAACAGGGTTGCCAAAATACATCTAATGGATAATAATACATATCTATAGAAATCTTCCATGGGAAGTTCAGTTTGGAACTACTCTTTCAATGGGAACAGATTTAGAATGAATGAGGAATTCATTATTTTTCATTCATTCATTTTTCACGGTCGCGGGGGGGGGGGGGTGCTGGAGCCTATCCCAGCTGTCTGTTATTATTATTATTAAATTTATTTATTACTGATTGATTGATTTTTTCTTTGGTTTGTTTATTTATTTTTCATCTTATTTTGTGCAGAAAAATAAAAATTAAGATATTTGAGAACAGTGGAATGTTTTATCAGAGCTTTTATTGTAGAAAATCGGAACCAAAGCACTGAAAAAGTTTGTATATTTTTCTGTTTTTAATAAATGCCGGTTTTTTTTGTGGAAAACCTGATGCGGCCCAGCCTTGCCCAGACCCTAGCTCCAGTGGCCCCCAGGTAAATTGAGTTTGAGACCCCTGGTTTACACAGTATCAGTGGAGGCGTACCATTACATTTTTGGTAGTACCATTGTAGTTTTAGAATGATTAAGATGTGCTGGGTGAGCGAGACGATGGCACCGTTTTGACCTACTCTGACGACAGCCTGTTACGTCACCTTGTGTGTGTGTGAGAGTGTGTGTCAGCTGCGTGTAGCGTTAACCCCAGGGAGGACAGATTGGGTGAAGCTCTGGAGACTGCACGTCGGCTTGTTTTCTCGTTTCTAGCATCAGCCTAGAGGGCAACACACGCACAAACACACACAGACACACATACACTGATACTTCTTTTCACGTTCCAAAAATATGAATATTAAGTTAATTAGAGACTCCAAATTGTCAGGAAATGTGAATGGTTCTTGTCAATGTGCCCAGTCTCTCTCCCTTGGAGATGAGCTCCACCTTACCTGAGAGCCTCATGGGGACAAGCGATATGGACGGATGAACAGCATTGTATGTCTCAGTACATTTAAAATGTATACATTTTAAATATATACATATTTAAATATATATATTATATATTTATTTTATATTTAAATATATATTTTTTAAATATATATATTTTTTAACATATATTTAAATATATATCTTTTTAATGTTTTAGTCAATAGTTTTTTAAACATAATATTACTAAATTCTGTGCTTGGTGTATATTTTCATTTAATATATTTTGTTATTATTTTTTTAGTAATTACAAAAATATTTGCCAACAATAATATCCAAAAAATATGTACTATGTGTAGTATACTTTCATTTACTTTTGTTCATTTTTTGGTATATTTTCACTACTTTAAAAATATGATTCAACAATAACAACAATAATACCATAAAGTTCATTACTTTGTGTATGTTACGTTCATTTTACTAGTACATGTTTTGAATCTTTAGCTGTCATGATGCAGCGATGAAGTGATATGTGACAGCCTCTTGTAGTGTTCTTTGGTCCTGGTTCTGGTCCTGCCTTGGTGGTGGTATCAAGGACACAATGAGATGTGTTTACGCTGACAGAGACAGCAAGGGAGAGGCAGTGATTTGTAGATAAATAGTTTGTCTTCGTCTTTCACTCTGTTGTCCTTGCCGCACTCGTCCCGGCACACACACAGACCTAAGCTAGTTTGTGTTATTTCTCTCTCTCTCTCTCTCTCTCCGCTATGCACATTTAAAATCCTCTTTTATGCTTTCGTGTTTTAATTCCGCCTCGCAATCGAGCGAAGAGTGAAGGTCAACTTTATAAATCCCACATAATTCGCATTAACTTCCTAATAACGTGCATAAACACTCTTTCAATCCCTTTTAGACTTGCCACCTCATTTCTCTACAAATAAATATTATTATTATAATATTATTTTTTCCCTAACTTATTCAATCCCATCCATTTTTCAAAAGCCGTCCCTCTCAGCACCAGCCATTTTTGATGATTTGATGATTTTGATTTTATTTTTGTGAAATGTCAAATAGCTCTGGGAAAGTATGATTTTTTTCCCTCCTTGTTTACCTCCATGAAAGAGAACTTAATAGCATCCTGTTTGCTCATCCTCGTGCTCATCCAATCACAAGTCAGAACTCAGCCAGGATGCATTCAGGGTCTCACACAAAGTTGGATGTTTTTAACTTTTTAACTTTTTCATTTTCCCAATTGTAAAGGTAGCCACAACAAAAAGGCCCCAGAGCCGGATGTGGCCATGGGTTGCTGACCCCTGATCTAGCTCATAGGATGCTAACGACAAAGGATGTTTTGTAATTAAATTTAAAAAAAACCTTGAAGAACTAGTGGTGTTTCAGGGCACTGAGTTCACGAGATGAGGTGATACACAAGACTGGATCTACAAGAATGAGATGAGACGAGACTTTAACGCTACTTTTGAGAAAAGTATAATGGAAAAAATATAAAATACATGACAATAGATTGGAATCTATTTACATGATTTCTGCACTCCGCGTGTGTGCGACTGGCCACGCCTCCACCCACTGAGACTGACAAAAGGGATTACACCATTCAAGCACAAATGTGCCAAGGCATAATTCGAAGTGGCATTGAGGCCGGCAAAATGATTGAGTTCATTTTCATTTATTGTGTGATTAATTATTAAATGTATTATTTTTGCAGGCCTAGGACCCACGTGTCATTTTATTTTACTGAACTGAAAATGCCACGTTTTATTTTTGCAAAATCTTGTGAGTCCCAGTTGATACGATTAACACGATACCATGTTGTACGCTAACCGGAGAATGCACGCAAACCAAGGCAAAATTGTGGCGGACATTTTTGACGTTAACAGAAAAACACTTGAACCGAGACATGGGCGGTAACCACTGTCGCAAATGGTGATTAAATGGTGATTAATCATGATGAACTAAATTGTGAACTGATTAATTTCATTAATTAATCATTCATTCATTCATTTATTTTCTACCGCTTATCCTCATGAGGGTCGCGGGGGTGCTGGAGCCTATCCCAGCTGTCTTCAGGCGAGAGGCGGGGTACACCCTGGACTGGTCGCCAGCCAATCACAGGGCACATATAGACAAACAACCATTCACACTCACATTCATACCTATGGATTTTAAATTCAGTTGTACATATTAAGAAACAATTACTATATAACGTCATACCTTGTCAATACATCCTCCTGCTGGAAAATGTTGAGTGAATTGACTTTTGTTACTTCTGCTGGATTCATAGCATTTTTCTCACCCTGCAGTTAGCACATCAACCCACCTTTTATACTAATAGTACATGCTTTACCATCTTAAAAACAAAGCTGATGTGAGTATGAGATGTAGTCTCTATGGTCTTTATGTGGGACCCCTGTTGAGGACATTCGTCTTTGCAGGGACATTTTTGCTATTCCACACCACAAAAAATGCTTTTAAATTGTGTGTGTGATAGACAGTCATGACTCTGTCCCACGCATTATCCTTCCAACCCTCAAGTGACAAACGCGCTGTTTATCCATGCGATCCAAGTTTATGTCTGCAGCAGCCAGGGTCCCCGCTGCCCTCGTTAGCCGACACGTCAGCTCATTAGCTCCTGTGTTCGTCACCACTCAAATGTCACATCAACAAGGCGAGCACTGAAATTTGTCGACTACTGTAAATGCTCCAATTAACACCTCTATTCAGTTGAACTATACTTGCTGGGTGTGTGATTTAGGAACGCAAATAACCGCCGAGGTCTCTAATTAGTTCCGGGTCAAAAAACACTGGCATTCACAACTGTAGCTGTAGGAGACCTCCACAAGGTGGCAGTAGTAGCATTCCACGTAGCGGTCAGCAGCTTTATTTACCTCTGCATGAGCTTTAAAATGTTGCAACTCGGTCGCTGGTACTGTTGTTTACAGTGAACTCACTAGCACTGTTAATGCAACATTGGTTCTGTTGCCGAGTTCAATTCCACGCTGGGTCATCTCTGTGCGGAGTTTGCATGTTCTCCCCGTACATGCGTGGATTTTTTCCCGGTACTCCGGTTTCCTCCCACATTCCAAAAACATGCTAGGTTAATTGGTGACTCCAAATTGTCCATAGGTATGAATGTGAGTGTGAATGGTTGTTTGTCTTCATGTGCCCTGTGATTGGCTGGCGACCAGTCCAAGGTGTACTCCGCCTCTCACCCAAAGACAGCTGGGATAGGCTCCAGCACCCCCACGACCCTTGTGAGGAAAAGCGTCAGAAAATGAATGAATGAATGAATGGTTCTGTTGCCGAGTTCAATTCCACCGTGGATCATCTCTGTGCGGGGTTTGCATGTTCTTCCCGTGCATGCGTGGATTTTCTCTGGGTACTCCGTTTTTTTCCCACATTCCAAAAACATGCTAGGTTAATTGGCGACTCCAAATTGTCCATAGGTATGAATGTGAGTGTGAATGGTTGTTTGTCTATATGTGCCCTGTGATTGGCTGGAGACCAGTCCAGGGTGTACCCCGCCTCTCGCCTGAAGACAGCTGGGATAGGCTCCAGCACCCCCGCGACTCTTGTGAGGATAAGTGTTAGAAAATGAATGAATGGTTCTGTTGCTGCCTCTGTGTTGTGCAATACAGTCATGCTACATTGCTACATTGTGGTTTACTATATCACTCCCTCAATGTCTGGCGTTTTTGTGTCCATGTGTCACTGTGTGATCAATGGAAATTGAAGAGAGGGTTTGGGAGCTGAATCAAAGAAATGTTGATGCAAAATCCGAGGAGAACATCAACGTCATTTCTATAAGTGTCTCAATTACTTGTGTTTATTCGCTATTCAAGCATGGTCTCAGGAGCTGCTGTTTTCATATTTACCTGCTGTAGAATACTGTGCAAATGGCTTGGCCCATCACTATTAATGAATAAGGCAAAGCAAACAATCTTATTTTCCCACTGAAGCTAAAGGGTTGCTAAGGAGCAGTTTTTGTGTTTGTGTACACAACCAAAGTGGGGAGGGGACGAAAGTGCAGGAATTTCATTAGTTTGTCAGGAAAGGAAACGTCACATCCACTTTGTCAGAACATCAACACTGACGTTCACATGACCCTCGGCATCCAGATCCCCATAGTACAAGTCAACAACACGAGTAAGTTGGCGGACTATGCAGAGAGCTTTTATTAAACTGAGGTTTCACTCCGAGTTAATTTTTTATTTTTTTTTACAGCAATGATAAACCATGTAATCATTCTTGTACATGCCGTCACAATATGTACAGTACATTTGGGGAAAAAAGTGACAGCAGGACAGCTTCCGACTTGATCTCATTAGATAAAACCATAATCTCCGTTAAATAAATGACACTCATGACTAAGGACCGTTGTGTATGTTGTGAAAGCGTGCATTCATTGACCTCGCTGAATAAGAAAAACGGTTCATTTTGCTGCTTTATTGTAAAAAAAGATACAGTTGCATGACAATTAATGAGAATATGAGACATGACAGCAACTCTCATTACCTTCCATTTATACGCTTGAGTTCACATGGTTTTTAAAAGCATTCTATTCATTTGAAAGTTTTGAAGAAATAGCTTTTTGAGTGAGGTATTAACAAACCGCAATTAGTTGAAAATGGTGTGGAATGATTATGTCATTGATTTGGATGCTTGGGCTGTTCAAAGTCAATGACAACAAAACTGTACTTCCCAGTTCAGTCTGCCGTGCATCTCACTCATGCTGCTGCAGCACGGCCACTTCAACACCAACCTGGCAACCTGACTTCAATTGTAAGACCATTACTTTTTAAATTAAACTTCTCAAATAAATCAACTTTTCAAATATATACCAGTCCATCCATTATTTTTCTTTACTGCTTATCCTCACTAAGGTTGCGGGTATGCTGGAGTATCCAAAGTACACCCTGGACTGGTCACCAGCCAATCATAGGGCACATATAGACAAACAACCATTCACACTCACATTCATACCTATGGACAATTTGGAGTCGCCAATTAACCTAGCATGTTTTTGGAATGTGGGAGGAAATCGGAGTACCCGGAGAAAAGAGAACACACAACTCCACACAGAGATGCCAAGCAGAGATTCAAACCCAGGTCTTCCCGATTTACTTAACAGTGTTGCCTACATGCTAACCACTCGTCTCCCATGCGGCCAATTGCAAAACATCTAAAAACAACAGCTCTCTTTCATTCATTAAGAATATAGTAATGTTACTTTAAACACAACACACCACAGCTTGACCCTGGAACAGATTATTTGCTGGCAAAAAAAGTGTTGGGAATTGTAAGCAAGCAGAAGTTCTATCATTGTCCCACAGTGTCATGTTTAAGAGGCTTTTTTTCCCTAATCTTCTATTAGTGGAGTTCACTTCTATGTTGAGCGACTCGAGATAAACCTTTGACCTGTCACACTTTCACCTGTATAGCGTTCAAGCACTTTGTACACGACTCGTACAGATTACCCGAGGATTCATGGCACCTGCTCGTGTGTAGTCAACCGGCTCGGCTTGCTTGATGGGCGGCGTGAGAATGTGTTGAGCACATAAGAGTCTTCCATGGATCATCTTGTACCATGCTTTTGTCAAGATAAACTTGGCAAGGATCGGAGATAATGGGAATAGCCAACATGTATACATTTTTCATATTCATAGCATTTTGACCCTTTTGTTCTCTCGGTATGCATTTTGCCCGTTTCAGTTTCAAGTTCAATGTCTGAAGCCTGAATGATCTCCTGCGTCGAGGCGCCAACATACCCAAGGCTGACAACCTTGTTCAGTTGTTCACTTGTTCAGTAAGAGTAACCGCATACTGGCTCTAATGCCTTCTCCTTTGATTTCTGATCAACATTTACAATAATTTACAAAAATTCAGTTTGCACAGGATGGTTAATTAGCTAAAACCAACCACCCAGAGGGTAGTCATTTGGCTGCTCTCTGGGCATTCTAGGTATGGGAGCTCCCACTTCACACAACACAATAAGCTGTTCACACTTCAGGATGGGTCATTAGCGAAGCACTAGTCCACCCTGGGTCGAGCCATTTGGCTCACCTCTGGGCATTCTAGTTAGGGATGCATTCCCCTTGGCATTCTAGTGTTAATAATGCTGTGGCGTACATAAGAAAGTGGAGATGGAAGATGTAGCTGTCTTCGACTGCATAGTCTCGTACAGGGGTCTCAAACACGCGGCTAATTTAGGCCCACGCCCTGATATGAAAGTTTAATGTTAGTGCGGCCCGCGCAAGTTTGATATGGATGCTGTATGGTATCATATACCCAGAAAAAATTATTATGTTTGATTAATGTTCATGTTAAAGGTTAAATAACTGTTAATAGTTATCCTCCCTATCCGTGTGGAAGTGGTACGTTTTTGGCTTTTTTTAAGTTTAAAGGAAATAACTTGGAGGCTACCATTTATCGCTAGATCTCTAGTTTGCGAGTTAGCATGTGTCTCAAGACCCTGCAGATGCGCAATATGTTGTAAATAAAAAGAGTATAAATGTGACTATAGTCGTGTTTTGTCATGTCTACAGGGCTCTAATAATGCTTTGTTAATTTTAATCTGGAAAAAATAATTTGTCTACCCACCAACTATATGTGGTTTCTTATGTTTTTATTATTTGCTGTTTTATTATTATTATATTTATTTATTTATTATGATTGATTGATTATGATTGATTGATTTTCTTTATTCTTGATTTGTTTATTTATTTTTCATCTTATTTTGTGCAGAAAAATAAAAATTAAGATATTTGACAACAGTGGAATGTTTTATCAGAGCTTTTCTTGTAGAAAATCGGAACCAAAGCAAAGTTTATTAATTTTTCTGTTTTTAATAAATGCGTTTTTTTTTTTTTTTTTTTGGAAAACCTGATGCGGCCCAGTCTCACCCAGACGCTAGCTCCAGTGGCCTCCAAGTAAATTGGGTTTGAGACCCCTGGTCTAGTATAGTCAGTATAACACAGCCACCCATGATACTGCAATTGCAACTACTGCCATCTTGTAGAGTTAATTTAAAAAGTTCCTTCAAGAGGCTGCCTTCAGCCGCAACTGTTAATACCAATGTTGTTTGACCCACCGCTAATTTGACACTCTGGCGGTCATTTGCTTCTGCATTTGCTAGACCAGAGGCATGAATTGGAGCAATTACAGTAATCAGTGTATTATGCAGCACCTTGCAGACGCACAAAAAGCTGTCTTTTTTGTGTTGTTTTTTTGTGTGTGTTTGCATTGTTTATGTGTGCTCTTTCCACGTTTCCCCGACTCCTTGAGTGACAGGGAGGGCATCCCCCTTGCGCTCTCTACCCCCATCTGTCTCTCCATTACGCCGTCAACATTTCAGTCACACTTATTTGTGGCGCCGCTTGATTTATTTAGCGGCGCTGCAGCACACAATGCTGTCCTCTCCATCTCTGTCACGACCCGTCACCCCCTGTCTAGCTAAAAAAAAAAAATAAATAAAAATAAACCCACAAGTACACACAAATACACAAGAAAATGTACACTTCTCATCCATCCTTGCCTTGTTACCACGGTGATTCCATAATGGGACTTGACTGACTTAAGTGTCCAATGAGATTGGACCTATGCTGCACACTACATTTTGATGGATTGCTATGATATGCTGTGATGTATTCCCTATCTATTTGCAGTATCTATCAGTTCATGTTGACATCCTTGAGGATGTCTTCATCAAGCCCAGTGGTCGGCAAGCTGTGTGATTTTTAAATATTTTTTAAACACAGAATTAAAGGAAATGTGCATTTACAAAAATGTAAACAATCTGGCTCACATTTTGTTTTCATTTTAACATGTTTAACAAAACATTAACAGAAATCACTTTTATTTGTTGAACTTTGTTGTTGGAACAGGGAACAAAAAAAGCACACCTCAGAGAAGTTTATAAGCGGTGTAATGTTTTGTGGCTGCAGACTATTTTCTTCTTTTTTTTTTTTTACTGGAAGAGTAGGCAAAATGGCTGATTGGATGCTAAAGTTTGCCGACCTCTGGTCTAGACGTCCTATTAAAGTCAATAACATGGACAGTCTGTGCACTCAGAGACCACCCAAGGCTACTTTTGCTGAGCGTGCTGCACCTCCATCATGCCTACATGGATACTGGATAAGCCACAAAGCCATTACATGCTATTAATCTTTAGCCATCCCTTTTGTGATGAGACACATCTGGTCTTGTTCAGATGTCAGCATGGTTTCCCCCCCTATGGAAATAATAAAAAAATAAATAAAAAAAAAATAAATAAAATAAATTAAAATAAATAAAATTAAAATAAATAAATAAAAATTAAAATAAATAAAATTAAAATAAATAAAATTAAAATAAATAAAATAATTAAAATTAAAATAAATAAAATCATCCCTGGCCGTTGTTGCACCTTTTATGAATTGTGTAATATTATCAGTTTCTCCATAGTATTTTACATTGTGAGGGTGATGGTGTGGGTGGGAACAGGTCAGGTTTCCAAACTTTGCCATCTCAGTGTTTTTATTTTTGTGTCCATTGCCAATATTTTTATTCATTTGATTTGACCTTGAATCTTGAAATGAAATCTTCTTTTACAGACATCTTTTTCTTCCTCTCTTTCAACGTCATAGTCGTTCCCACCCACCATCCAACCATGCACCCAACGTCCTGCCCAAAAACTGCCGCCCGCCCTCAGGCCTTTCAAGGTCACATTTTAAATGTCGAGCCTTTTTGAACACTTTCTACTGAAAATACATATGAGTCATTTCTTTTTTATTTATTCCTCAACCTTGGCTCACAGGCTGGGATGGAATAGTGATAAAATAATGTGAAGTTTTTATGTCCGTCTTTCTTGGCGGAGGAAATTAGATGGCTTGTTTGTAGTGTAATGAAAAACGAAATGAAACATTTGTGGAATGTATGATGTGAGTGATTGCAATCAACCATTTGTAATACACATTACTGCCCCCTACAGGATTAGAGTGGGACACAGCAAATTTTAACAACCGCTTAGATTTCCTTTAAAATGCGATAAATAATTTAAACATAGGAATAGTTATATTTACATTTGTGTGACGAGTAAGAATCTGCAGTGCAGTTATTGGTTATTTGTCCTTTAATTGGACCTAACATGCAAATGTAGTTAGAATGTTGTATTCTCTGGTTAAATTATTCCAAAGTTTCAGATAATGAGGTTTGCGGATTTGGAAGTGAAGTTTGGGATGGCTCAAAATGCTCGGTCTCAAAAGTTTTTGGTAAAACTGCTTCTTTGTGATGTCACAGAGGGACAGATCTCCTCATATGGGCGTGTCTGTAAGCAGATAAGGCAAGCTGTGCTAACAATTCCTAAAGACGCCACCATCAGGCATAAGTGGTTGGAGTTCCTGATTCCCTACCAGCAAAAGAAATGAATTTTAATCCATCAACGACATTTCACACTGGACTGTTTTGTGAACATGGGCCAGTATGTAACTGGACTAGCCAACGCCATTCCAAAGTGACTTGGTTGTGTAGACTGAGCAAGCAGTAAGTAACAATTTATCAGTGTCCTAACTGTGTTTATTTTGTGTAAGTCATGTAGCAAAAGCGCTTGCATACAGGGAGCGGGGTTGCTAATAGCCATTGTAGAATGTTGAGTTGTAGATGCTGTAGAAAACGCTAAAATGCTAAAGCTACTTACCATTGAGAGTAATCTCTTTTCCTGAGAAACGTCGGATTGTCCAGTCGGAATGTAAAAATCCGACATTTGAAAAAGATACGTTGCCGTTTACTATCAACTCCTGTACCATGAGAGGCACAAACCGCTTAAAACAGACCGTTTTTTTGTGGCAACCACGAAATCCCCAAAAAATACAGCTGAATAGGTGCAGATTCTGGAAGATCTATGAAGCTTTATGTGCTGATGATCGTATGTAGCTACTCAATAGGAATCCACAACAATAATAGGTCCCTTTTAAAGTTTGGACTTGAGTGTTTTATTGTTACGGTTCACGACTAACAGTGGCTAGTACATGATAATGTTACGCAATACATTGTCTGTACAGTTAGTAAAAGGTTTTGATGGCCACAGTTTGACCATGGAACAGATTTTTTTTTCCGTTCATTGCTGGTATAGACTACCACCAAAGTATTTGAAAACAAAAATACAATTAATATGATTATTATATGAATTAATGATTGCAGATAGACTATGGTCTATTGTTAGTCATAGCATATTGAAATACAAGTGATATGTAGGATGTATAATGTTACTTCCTCCTGTGGTTAAAGAGTGGTGACAGCATAAAAAAAATAAAAAAATACTCTGTGACTACATTGGGTCTGTGAGTGTCTCCACATGTGTGCACATGACGCGCCGGTGCTGGAAGTCATTTCCATGGTTACAGTGATCCAGGATAGGCCTGTGAGTGCGTGCCTCCTGCAGACAATGTTGTGCGCTCTCATTACTGCCCGCCATGTGTCCTACATCCAGCTGGGATGGAGGAGAGGGGGAAGCCTACAGTGTAAATAATGAAGAGGAATGAATCGAAAAAGCAAAAAAGTGGAGCAAGGCAGTGAGGAAATCACATAAAAGCAACAGGGGGCAGATGAGCTGGCACTGACTATTCATTACCGTCCATTAGAATGTGTGACTGTATTTCAAGGAACCCCTGAATCTGTACAGTCTGACAGAAGAGTATACCCATGATTGAAAAAAAACAAAAAAAAAAAAACACTGCAGCATAACCGCTGTCCTACAGCTATATAGCTACAGCTATATTGTTATTGTAGCAGCTAACTATATTTATCTAACATATATAATCAAATAGAAGAGTATTAGCTTGGAGTGCCAACTGCTTTAGCTTGGTTGTGTTAGCTTGGTGGACGGATATAATTTTAGTAAAAATAAATCATTAAAACTACAAGCTAACAAAAAACAGGTGGTTAGAGCTTGGTTTAATCGTTTTAGTTAAAACAACCTCAATAAAATTACCAACCAAATTGATAGCGAGACTGGTCTAGCTTGATGTAGCCTATTAGCATGGACATACAACAGGTTCTTAGAGGCAATGCTTACCTTTTCTAATTTTATCAGCTTGTCAGCCTCATTTTGACTGCAAAAAAACTAAACAAAACAATAAAATAGCATTAAAAAATGGGTTGTTGATACCATAACTTGTCCATAAGCTTGTTGCTAATGCTAATGCCTGAACAGACAGCAGGTTTCTAGCAGAAATACTATAGCTTTCCTGACTATACATTGGATCCTTGTACATTAGTGATTTGTATTCATGACCCCCCCCCCCAAAAAAAAAAAATAAAAAAAATCCCAATTTTGTGCTTTCTGTTAGATCGCTCCAACAGGCTAACAACTCCCTTGTTAGCCTGTTGGTTAAGCTCGTTGCAAAGGTGTCAAACCTGACTACAGCTAGCATGGTGAGTCAGTCAGGTTGGAAATGTTTATTTTTTTGTGTTAACATTCCACGGAATGTACGTCGGGAACTCCTTGTTGACAGCGTGACCCTGTTGGATGGGGGGGGGGGGTCATCACAGAGCGTTCCATCCTGCTTGAAAACCTTCAAACTTGTTGACGCTCTACCTCGACTTGTTGCCGCTGCCGAATAAACGGGGAGTGGTGCACGAGGACCAATCATTGTGTCTTGTTAGCGCTTTGTCGAACAAAACTTGCAAACAAAGCAGTAACGTGGTTTGTGTTGTTGCTGATTTTGGAGTAAATAAAGTTTAGAAAGCTCTTTATTGTTAATTCTGTTGCTGTTTACGTGTTGGTGTGTATTCAGCTGCCTGACCTTGCATGTGATGTTGTTACATAAGGAGATTAGCTTATGTAATATTGTGTTTTATTTTTGTCAAGGAGGTCATAATTTGCTTGCATGTTTATTTATGAATGTTTCTGTGAGCATATGTATGTGTGTGTGTGTGTGTGTGTGTGTAAGCGTAGCAGCCAGGCGCCACCCGTGGGTGTTTTTGGTCCACGTGTGCGCACACCTGCACTCATGTACACGCTGGGGGAGCAGCAGTGAAGCATGAAAACACGTCTTCTGTCCTTCTCTTTTCACTCCTTTTTTTCCCCTATTTTTATCACGCACAGTTCCCAATCTATCTGTTCACGTGTCAATCAGTCTGAGCGTCTGCATCGCCCAAAGGGTATATACTGGGGACGCTTGGTACCCCTGACAGTACCTGTTTTGCAAAGTGTAACATGTGGGATATTCTTTACAAATGTGTCACTCTGTCTTTCCCGTCTCGGTGTCCCAAATTGGATTGCGGCACCAATGGAATGACATTTATCATCATCTCTTCCATGCCGTCTGCATGGGGGCCTTCTGCTCTCCTGTCTCGCTATGGCCGCCCATTGAGTCAGGCCACCATTTAACAGCTCCTTTGACACCTCCATCCATCCAGCAATCCACAATCTCAAATACTCCATAGTTATGAATGTGAGTGTGAATGGTTGTTTGTCTATATGTGCCGTGTGATTGGCTGGTGAACAGTCCAGGGTGTACCCTGCCTCTCGCCTGAAGACAGCTGGGATAGGCTCCAGCACCTCACACACACCCCGCGACTCTTGTGAGGATAAGTGGTAGAAAATGAATGAATGAATGAATGGTTCTGTTGCTGCCTCTGTGTTGTGCAATACAGTCGTCCCTTGCTACATTGTGGTTTACTATATCATAATCTCAATGTCTGCCGTTTTTGTGTCCATGTGTCACTGTGTGATCAATGGAAATTGAAGAGAGGGTTTGGGAGCTGAATCAAAGAAATGTTGATGCAAAATCCGAGGAGAACATCAACGTTATTTCTGTAGGTGTCTCAATTACTCTCGCCTGAAGACAGCTGGGATAGGCTCCAGCACGCCCGCGACCCTCGTGCGGATAAGCGGTAGAAAATGAATGAATGTTCTCAGGACAACTGGATTTTGTCTTTGACCTTGTGTCGTTTGTTCTTCACTGCATGCTGGCATCGTCAACAACATTGATGACCGTTTCATGTTTGTCCTTCCAAGAAAAAGGACAACAGCAAGTGACATCAACCTTCCAGTTGCGACATAAAAAAGATTTTTAATGTAATCCTGCATTTCCAGCACAGCCTGACCCTACCGCCACTAGCCGACTCTTGAGTCGCTTATTCATGCAGTCATTGGGCGACCTACATGTCAGTCAGTATGACAACAGCATGTGTAGTGCAAAACAAGTTACATTGGAATGCATCACATAATAAAAGATTAAGATATGCCTTTATTTGTCCCTCAGTGGGGAAATTTGTATTGCACAGCACAGCTAACAGAGTACAGAGTCAGTTAAGCAGTACAAAATACACAATATAGAAAAAGAAACAATATAAACAACCCAAGTATTAACAAAATCAACAGTTTTTCCAAGAGTTATATACAATACAGTATGTAGATAATATGAAACGAGATGAGATATATGACCAGTCTATACACTGAGATCTTGTTAGAGAGTTAATATGAGGCATTATGGAAATACTTCACATAGAACATACAATTCGCAAACTCCACATGTCGAAAAGGAGTAGGAAGAAGCAAAGCTGCCCCCCATCCTACCTAATTGGACTCAATTGTAGTACATTTATTCACTTCCTCTATTCCAGACATGGTCATTGCCAATTAATACATATGAAGATAATAAGGTAATTTATCAATGTGGTAATATAAATGTCAAATAATTCATTTAACAGTCAGTGTAAATAGATCTAAAGTTGGAATGATGGGTGAGTAGTTATATTGAACTCACAAGAATGAAGAGTAATGAGTGTTGTAGTGGTTACAACATGTTGTACTCAGTGAGTATTCTTCCTTGTATTTGGCAAATATCAACTGCTTTTATTGTTTCTTGAAATCACTCATCTTGGTTCATTATTTATGTTCCTGGCTCAATGTGTTCCATAATTTGATTCCACATCCTAAAATGCTGTGTTTTTAGTGTTGTTCTCTGCAAGTTTAATTTTGTCTGAGTTCATAGTTCTCCTCTATTGTTGAGAAGAAATGCATGACATTTTGGATAGTTATTATTTGGTTAAATATGTTATTATTTGCTGAATGCATCATTTTCACTGAGTGATGAATATGACCTAAATTAAGGCCAGGGAAGGAAATACATCTACTTACAACAACATTTTATGGTAACAGTTTCATTCTTTTAGATTGACGGGAGTGTTCAAACATCCAAAGATTCACGTATGCAACTCCAGCAGTCGTCTGCTATTTTACTGACATTCCATCTTCCCTGCTACCTTTTTTCCATCACTTTTATGTCTTGGTGAAATCTGGTCTTATGACAACTGCACTAAGACTGCCAAGAGAAGTGAAGCTCAACAAGATAGAATAGCACTCTTGCACCTAGACCAGGGGTCTCAAACATGCGGCCCGTGGGCCAAATGTGGCCCGCAGGACACTAGTTTGAGGCCCCCGCCTTGATATGAAAGTTTAATGTTAGTGCGGCCCGCGCAAGTTTGATATGGATGCTGTATGGTATCATGTACCCAGAAAAAATTATTACGTTTGATTAATGTTCATGTTAAAGGTTAAATAACTGTTAATAGTTATCCTCCCTATCCGTGTGGAAGTGGTAAGTTTTTGGCTATTTAAGTTTAAAGGAAATAACTTGAAGGCTACGGTTTAGGTCGCTAGCTCTCTAGTTTGCGAGTTAGCACGTGTCTCAAGACGCTGCAGTTGCGCAATATGTTGTAAATAAAAATAGTATAAATGTGACTATAGTCGTGTTTTGTCACGTCTACAGGGCTCTAATAATGCTTTGTTAATTTTAATCTGAAAAAAATAATTTGTCTACCCACCATTTATATGTGGTTTCTTAAGTTTTTATTATTTGCCGTTTTATTATTATTATTATTATTATATTTATTTATTCATTACTGATTGATTGATTTTCTTTATTCTTGATTTGTTTATTTATTTTTCATCTTATTTTGTGCAGAAAAATAAAAATTAAGATATTTGAGAACAGTGGAATGTTTTATCAGAGCTTTTATTGTAGAAAATCGGAACCAAAGCACTGAAAAAGTTTGTATATTTTTCTGTCAATCAATTAATCAATCAAAATCAATTACTAAAATGGTCTGACATTTCCGTTATTGACTGGCCCTTCATTAATTGTCTGTACCAATTGCACATAGTACGGAAAGAAGAATGAATTAAGATTAAGATTTGGCATCTTCTGGAAATTATTTGATGACCAACATATGGTCACCCTACGTTTACTAATGCAAAAAAACCCAACATGATCACTTTCTTTCATCTTTTCAAAAGGGGAATGAGCAGAAATTATTGCTTATATACTGACCTATTGTTGTGGTAAAAACCTGAGCACACGTGTGCTCCACATGCTCATGCTCATCACCTGACATGTAATCACCTTCAGGTCAATTATTCAACGCAATCATCCTCATTGTTCATCTCCCTTCCTTACATCTCTGAAAGATTCATCAGGCCGTGAACCTTTTCTGATATATACAGGACATGGCTGCCATCCAACGACACCTTCCTCTTCTTACCTCCTCATCTTACTTTTCTCCTTCCCACAGACACGGTACTCCGATATCAGTTCGGACATTTTTTTATGTCTGATCGAAGCAATCTTTTTTATGGAGGTGGACTTTAGTGAAAATGTTTGAGTTTCACAAACAACCAAAGATTTAAAATGGACGATCCTCAAATGGAGGCTGTGTATGAGGATGTGCAAAATGAGGCTAAAGAAGAAAATAAAAAGCATAGTGAGGAGTTAATGCCTTGATGCTCACTGAACTGAATTCTCACATGACTTGATATCAATCTGAATTGTACACATTCAGGGGATTCGAACTGCAGAGGTTGTGTGTCACATGTTTAATACACTGAAGTGTAAAAACATGGAAATTCCCCTCAGGAGGGGTCTTATTCTTCTCAGAGCATCTTCGCTGCTCTTCTGTCATTTTTTTCGTCTGTCTCCTCTCTTGCTTACTCCCTCCTTTTCACTCTCCATTCCAGCTTTAATCATCCCCGCCTAACGCCCCCCCCCCCCCCCCCCCCCCCCCCCCGCTCACTCTACTCATGTACACAGTGGATGGATATCAGTGGAGTCAGAGGAGCTTTAAGCTGTTACGTAACAAATGTCCTCTTCACTTGGAATTGTGTCATCTCTCGGGATAAGGGCCCCTCCGGTGGCCACGGTCCAAAAAAAGACCCTACCCCTCCTGAGAGCCCCCCCCCCAGCCTCTGGAGAGAATAGTAATGTTTGGATGGTGGGATGGAAGATCAGCAGATGAAGGAAGGACGGAAAGGGCAAAAAGGATGAGAGACAAGAATAAGAGACTTAATCAACAGGGACAGAGGGTGAAGGGGGGGGGCGGCAGTCAGGATTCAAGAGAAGAGGGAGGGAGGGGGTAAGGAGAGAAAAGAGAGTTTGATGAAGATAAATGGGGGGGACATGCAGGAGAGCTGCTGTCCTGTCCTTTGATGTCATACTACTTTGAATTAATGTGTGGACATCACTTCTGGACACCACATGTCTCTACACAGTGTTGATCTTGTTTGACTACCATTGTCTTTAGTGTAGGGCGGCACAGCAGTCGAGTGGTTAGCGCGCAGACCTCACAGCTAGGAGGACTAGGGTTCAATTCCACCCTCGGCCATCTCTATGTGGAGTTTGCATGTTCTCCCCGTGCATGCGTGGGTTTTCTCCGGGTACTCCGGTTTCCTCCCACATTCCAAAAACATGCTAGGTTAATTGGTGACTCCAAATTGTCCATAGGTATGAATGTGAGTGTGAGTGGTTGTTTGTCTATATGTGCCCTGTGATTGGCTGGTAGCCAGCCTCTCGCCCAAAGACAGCTGGGATAGGCTCCAGCACCCCGGCGACCCTCGTGAGGAAAAAGCAGTAGAGAATGAATGAATATTTCTCTACCTAAAGTTGTCTTTGTTGATGTGTGTAGTATTGATATTACTTCCATTTGAAGATCCTACCATATGTCTCTACATAAGTGTAACATGAGATGGCCAGCTAGTGAGCCCTTTTGGGGTGAGCCCTTTTGTTAGTCATACAGTCTTTTTGTATTGGTGGGTGGAGGCGGGGCTTCTAGCATACACACAGTGCAGATGAGTGTAACAACATAGAAATAAAATTATTCATTCATTCATTCATTTTCTACCGCTTTTCCTCACGAGGGTCGCGGGGGGTGCTGTAGCCTATCCCAGCTGTCTTTGGGCAAGAGGCGGGGTACACCCTGGACTGGTGGCCAGCCAATCACAGGGCACATATAGACAAACAACCATTCACACTCACATTCATACCTATGGACAATTTGGAGTCGCCAATTAACCTAGCGTGTTTTTGGAATGTGGGAGGAAACCGGAGTAACCGGAGAAAACCCACGCATGCACGGGGAGAACATGCAAACTCCACACAGAGATGGCCAAGGGTGGAATTGAACCCTGATCTCCTAGCTGTGAGGTCTGTGCGCTAACCACTCAACCGTCGTTAGTAGATTGTAATATATTGTGAAATATTTTTTTCATTCTACTTTTCTAGTAGTAAGTAATGAAAGTAAATCTCTTGTTGTCTTCGTCTCATTCTCGTAGGCCCAATCATCGTTTTGAACTGACTGCCTCGTGACATCCCTAGTATTCATATTTGAATCTCAAAAAAAAAAAAAAGCAACAAAAAAGTGGGACAATTTCACAGCCGTCTATGACAATGCATCATCTTAAAGGATGAAAAGCATGGACGGTTCAGCAGCAGAAAAAAGAGTAGAGGTACTGTTAAAATAAATGGACAGTGGACAAAGGGTCATTGTTGTGTGCATGGATCCCAGCTGGCTCTTCACTCGGGATGAATTGGGTCCACATGACTCACACACTCACACAGTATTCTCGAAAATTCTTGACCAGTGGACAAAAATAAACAGTGGTCAGGATAGATTTTTATTGAGGCGTTTTACTAGGAACACTTGAATACACATTTTCATTGCGTCAATCAGAAAATCCATTAAGCATTGTATTATATTTTTTGTTTTTTGTAATAAAAATCTGCCTTAGAGTGCCACCTACTACAGGACTACAAATTCAAACTAGCCACAATGCTAATTACAGAATATTTCTGTTTTATTTGCTATACTACCACCACTCCACAAGCAGTACACATGATTGCACTTTTCTTTTTCATAATGTTGTTATTGTGTCTTTTTCAGCAATTACTTTCTTCAGGCTTCTGATTGGCTAAAACTGCCTTACGTAAGACGTTATTGTTACTTTGGCCTGCACTCACTTAACAGCCTGCGAATGCATTTTCAAAAGATTGTCTTTAACCATGCATTTTCTTGCATGTACTTTTCTACTTTAGCATTAAAATTTAATATAACCATCAAGCCAAAACTGGCACGGGCACACAACATTAAGCCACCCCCACTCGCTCAAATACAAGTGTATGCGGTATGTTTTATTTACACTGTATGTGTCAATAAAATCCAGTAAAGCGAAATAACATTTTGCCTTGAAGAGATAATTACAATTTCATACATTTAAAAAAAACGACTATAGCAGAGTTCTTGCATTTAGTCACGATAACCTTCAACAGTTATTCAACCCAAGTGAACTGAACGAGGCGGTGGAATGTTCATGTGAAAATCCATTCACCGCTGTGACAAAACACACACACGCACACACAACACAACACACTCCACCTTCAATGTTTCCATTCAGTGTGTCGTTATTTAACATTGTGCATAAACCACGCACTCACGACACCTGGCAGTTGCGTAATTCCGCTCCCAATCGGATCCCATGATCTGATGCCATGAATCCGGCTAATGATCCGGCACGCTGGCGGCAGATTAACTCAATAGATTACTGCAACAGGCGGCCGCAGCCTTGTCGGCGCTAATCCAAAGTGCTAATGTGTATGACACTCTGGTGTAGAGAACAAGTGGATGTCAGTAATGACATTAATAAAATAGCTTGTAGCTTGGCTGGTTGCATTGCATTCATTTTCAGGCTAAGGTTATCAAATTAATATAATATCCATCCACTTTCTATGCCGCTTATCCTCACTAGGGTCACGGGTATGCTGGAGCCTATCCCAACTGTCTTCGGGCGAGAGGCAGGGTACACCCTGGACTGGTCACCAGCCAATCACAGGGCACATATAGACAAACAACCATCCACACTCACATTCATACCTATGGACAATTTGGAGTCACCAATTAACCTAGCATGTTTTTGGAATGTGGGAGGAAACCGGAGTACCCGGAGAGAACCCACGCATGCACAGGGACAACATGCACACAGAGATTGTTTTTTTTGTCCAGCTAACAGAAATTTTAAAAATGTTTACAGAAAGTCAAAGTCAAATTGACAAGAAAAATCAATACTTTGTTCACTGAAAAATAAAACAATGTACAAAATGTATGGACAATTTGGAGTCACCAATTAACCTAGCATGTTTTTGGAATGTGGGAGGAAACCGGAGAAAACCCACGCATGCATGGGGAGAACATGCAAACTCCACACACAGATGCCCAAGCAGAGAATCGAACTCAGGTCTTCCCGATTTCCTGAAAAATACTGCCTTTTCAGAAGTAATAATTTCTATACTGTATATACTCTTACATATAAGACACAAGGAGACCAGGGTTCAATTCCACCCTCGGCCATCTCTGTGTGGAGTTTGCATGTTCTCCCCGTGCATGCGTGGGTTTTCTCCGGGTACTCCGGTTTCCTCCCACATTCCAAAAACATGCTAGGTTAATTGGTGACTCCAAATTGTCCATAGGTATGAATGTGAGTGTGAATGGTTGTTTGTCTATATGTGCCCTGTGATTGGCTGGCGACCAGTCCAGGTTGAAAAGCGGTAGAAAATGAATGAATGAATGAATGAATGAATGAATATTTACAGCCATCCCCCTTCTGACGGCACGTTTTCCGAATATTCTGAGGACCACCCATCCCACTTTTCCATCTTTTTCTGTTGTTCCATTCACTTATGTGTTCTCCAATATGACCTGTCTCAATGGCCTTTGCTACCTCATAGCTGACCATCCTTTTTCTGACACCATTTGTTATACATTCTGTCAACTTTTCCGTTTCACATCTTCACAACCATCCTGTCTCACACTATTTGCCAGGGAATTCTGAGGAGACTGCACCCATCCCATATCGTCATCTTTTCTGCCTCACATCTTCATGAGTGCCTCACCCATCTCTGACGTGAACTATCCCAAAGGGCCCCTCTTGTTGTATGACTGATTATACCGCTACTGACACCATTTGACAAAAAAACTACCCTAAACCGGATTCAAACCTCTTGACCTCTTCTCAAATAGTGGGTTGGACCCCGTGGAGGTGGCGCGGTGACAACATGTTTAATTTTTTTGTACTCAACATGCAATTTGACACGTAAATACGCTTCACTGCTCTCCATTTTGTTGGTTTCACTTTCGAGTTCAGTCTGTAGAGTACAGATAAATACATACATATCATCAGTTTCTCAATAGTATTTCAAATTGGTGGATGCGAAAAAAATATGTCTGTCCAGCAGTCGGGCATGACAGAAAATAGTTGAGAACCACTGTCTTAATGTGACTTTTCCTGATACCCCTTCAGCCTTTGCTCCACTTCCCTCGTCTCCATCTGCTCTCAGACTTTTCCTGCAGGCAGCGATCAAATCACAGCCGAAGAATCCAAACAAGCTGGAGAGAGAGAAGGGGGCGGTGCTTAAAGGCAACCAGGGGATTATAACTCATAGATGCCCTCTTCGACCAAAACCTCAGTGTTGTATTAAAGGCTTTGCAAGGATATACTCATAGTTTCCTGGATGGCATCGTGCGCGTGGATGTCAATGTAAAAATATGCGAGACACACACACACACACATACACACTGGATTAGCAGCCTGCAACCACAACACCCAATGTTCCTAAACGTCCGAGGCCCTCAGCATCATCGGCAGCCAGTCCGGTCACACTCAGTCCACCTAAATACTCGCTGACCTGTTTTCGCTAAGCGCGTTTGTCCGGCCCCGTCAGGACAACTTGATGAAAAGACGATTTTTTTTTTTGGGATCCTAACAAGAACAAAGACAAAACACCAGGATTTTAGAAATCCAGTTCATGCAGCAATCGGCTGTGGTGGTGACGCAGATAAATGACCTCGCAAGCAAAGCGCCATCAGCACCCGTTGTCTCCGAGGAAGGTCTGGCACAAACTTTCCAGCTCGATAGTCGTCTTGAGTTTTATTTACATCGGCAAGTTGCCGCTTGTTGCTGCAAGGCCACCAATCAATAACAGCAGGAAAGGAATGCTTTCAACCAGCAGCATGCTCACTCCTGCTGAATGCTAAGCAACATTATAATATCATCTTTCATCAGAAAAAATACATTTGTTTGAACCCTTTTCTGTAATTTTGGTATCAGCAGTAGAATATAGGTACATTTCCAACAAACAAAATGCACTTTTTTATGGCTTAAAACTGCTAGAAAATTGACATCTGTTAGTGTGCAGTTTTTGTCATCACCTCTTTTTGCCTCTTGCACTAAAAAACATAAAAGATGTATAAATATGTCTTTGGTATTGAATGAGTTCATATGCAAAAATTAAATTTCCCTTTCAATTTCTTCCCTTTTCTTTAAATATGATTGATTCATATATGGTTTTCTTCTAATATGTCGATAGTTGTATAATGGCTGCCTTGCAGTATTATTGTTGGCATTAGTGCAATATTAATATACGTATATTAATATATATATATATATATATATATATATATATATATATATATATATATATATATATATATATATATATATATATATATATATATATATATATATATATATATATATATATATTAATATAATATTATATTGCTGATTTTTGGCACTTTGTATTGAGTTGTGGACTCCTATAGAGCAGCTACTCACGATAACCCGCACAGAAAGCTTTCTAGATCTTCAGGAATCTGCACCTCTTCATTCATGCAGTGTTTCCATGGACTTCCTGCTTCTGACTGAAATTATCTGGTTTTAATTTACTCCACCCCCGCCCTCCTCTAGGTATGCCACTCCGCTGTGATTGGTCACACTCACAAGCGCTCCAGAGGACTTCCGGATACTTTGGTCTGTGTTTACTAATGGCAGGCAATATAAGGAAGTCTGGATCACATTGATGTCCGTAGAACTTTCAAAACGTCTTTCAGGGCTCACTTCCAAATGCGCAAACCTTTTAATTAACGTTTAATACAACATTGTAACAACATGTATAAGTCTGAGATTCTTCAGCTTAATTGTTAATCTTTAAAAAAAACAATAACTTCATCATTTTAAATTCAACTCCTTTAGTGGGTAAACATATAGTATATAAACAAGAAAGTACAAAAAACACATTTTTGTATGCGTTTGGTTATATCCAAGTTAGTTACAGTACTTTTTAAGCACCTTTGATAATAGTGGAGTAAAATAAAGTAATTATATGTTTTATTTCAGTGGAAGATATATACAGTATACTTCAGTGTGGTGTTACTTGAGTCGTGTTAGCGTCTTAAAAAGGACAAGATTGTTGCCCAGCACAAGGTGCTCCTCGACATGTTGCCTCTATGAGAAGATGGCGCTCTGCCTGCCCTGACGGATGATTCGTCGTCAGACTCAAAAGTCAGGAAGTCAGAAAAGGCAAGCCTCACATTCTCCCTGCGTGTTTACTTTTCAAGCCTTTTATCTGCCCTCGCCATCACTTCATCATCCCTGCTCATGTACCGCGGATGTGCTTGGGTGTTGTTTTACTGTGAGTTATGCCTGCGTACAGGAAGTATGCTTATTGTCACATTTATGTCTCAGGACATTGTAGAAACAAGTGGAATTGAACTATTTATTCACAAGTATTGGGACATGTTGCAGTTATCAAAGCTTCTACTCTGATGAGAAAACTTTTTTCCTCCCATTTTTGAGGTCAGAGGTCATTTGTACTGTGGCAACACCCTTGTTCATTTTTATTTGTATTTACATGTTATGCATTTAGTGATCTAGGTTTATTATTTGTTGTTTAGTTTTCACAACTGTAATCAAGAGGTTGCGATAACTTGCAGTGAGTCGCTTTTTTTCGGCCCACTTTGCAGAATTGTTGTCATTCAGCTACAATGGAGGCTTTTGGAACCACCTTTTAAAGGTCCTAGCACAGGATCTCAATAGGATTCCGGTCACTCCAAGGTCTTCATTTGGTTTTTCTTCAGCCATTCAGTTGCAGGGTTGCTGGTGTGTTTTGGATGATTTTCTTACTGCAGAACCCACGTTGGTTTCAACTTGAGGTCACAACAGATGGTAGACAGTAGAATTTATGTTCCCATTTATTACAGCAAGTCTTCTAAGTCCTGAAGCAGCAAAACAGCCCCAGGCCATCACACTACCACCACCATATTTTACTGTTGGTATGATGTTCTTTTTCTCAAATGTGGTATTACTTTTGCAGTAGATGTAATGGGACACACACCTTCCACCAGACCTCAAAGTATTTTTCCAAAGGTCTTGGAGATCATCAAGATGTTTTCTGGCAAAACCTTATGTTCTTTTGTTCATCAGTGATTTCATCTTGGAACTCTGTCATGCAGGCCGTTTTTGCCCAGTGTCTTTCATGAAAGGTCAGTCATGAAAACTGACCTTAACTGAGGCAAGTGAGGCTTGCAGTTCTTCTTGATGTTGTTGTGGGGTCTTTTGTGACCTCTTGGACGTGTCATTGCTGTGCATTTGGGGTAATTTTGGTTTGCTGGCCACTGAGACAAACCACCTCGGTTCCATGTTTTTAGCATTTGTGGATAATGGTTCTCACTGTGTTTCGTTGGCGTTCCAAAGCTTTTGAAATGGCTTTATTATCCTTTCCAGATCGATCTCAATTAATCTCAATTACTTTTTAAAGGTGGGGCCGGTTCGGGTTGTCACTGACTAATATTTAAATTTGATGATCTGGAACATTCAAGTGTGACAAACATGCGAGAAAAACAAGAACTCATGTAGAGTACACTTTTTCACACCACTGTATATTTATTTTATATGATATTATTTGTAATATTTCAGAAAGTGTCATGACTAATTGTGATAACGTTACCTCACTATTTGGCAACTGATGCATTGAATATACTCTTAACAAAAAGGGAAGCTCACCAAGAGCTGACAAAACTACAAATAGGCTAATGAAATAACTAGGCTGTGTCGACGCACTGTGGAAGGTGGAGGACAAGGTGAAGTGACTTAAAGAGAAAAAAATAATTACAGATGTGAGGAAAATGTTCACAGGAATGCAGCGGGGTGCATAGAGCGTAAATATAGGAAGAGAATCTAATCCAAACATTTCACAACATGAAATGACATGCAACGACCCGACCACTTATCTGAAGCTATAGCTGAATTCACCGGTAAATAAGACGCTAAATAAAGATGCAGAAAATATATTTATTATACTCGTCAATATCATGTTATATTATGATAATATTATTTCAGGGAATACTATAGTATATCCTGATACATTTAGCAAAAAATTACATTGTAATGTATTTACAAATGCATATTTAGCTACATTATTTCTGTCATTATCTATTAGCGGGGCCAATGGTCGTTGTGGCGGGAGTTCCTTGGTGACATCTCATCACCGTATCGCTGATGAAGGTTATGGTGGCGTTGACATTTGCTTGCCCAGCTGAGATGGAGCTGCCAGTCAGAGTTTGGGTAGAAGCTGATTGGAAGTGGCAAGGACCGTCCATGTGAGCACTGCATCGTACTATTATCGTAATATTCTGGTGATGCAACTTGAGAGTTGCATTTTATTTATTTATATTTCTAGCGGATCACGTTTTTTGCAAGTGTACCTACTATTTTGTCCAGTATGTTATGTGTCCGTGTTTTGTTTTGTGAGCAAACTGTTAAAACGGTTCGGGATTTTCTGTGCCAAGTCATTATTATTCTAATTTTATTCTGCTGCTCATTTCGTGATGTGCCTCTTTGGGAATTCAAATTAATTCCGTCATTAAGCTATCCCAGATGTGCCTGATTTTCAAAAATGATTCCACAGTACTGGCAATACTAGTCATTTAATGCCATGCGTCATCAAACCTGGTGCCGCCATGCGTGTTATACTTAAAAGGTCAGGAATAAAGATCCTGTCCTGCTTTTTTTTGTTCTCACAAAAACACAAAGCTGTGAGGGGGGGTGGGGGGGGGGGCTTTCTTTGAGCCACCTAAATTAGGATGACAAGAAGATGGAGAGTAAAACAAATGAGTCTAAATATAGAAAAGGGGATTACGAAGTGAGTGAAAGCCAACCTACGTTTTGTCAATCGTCGTCACTCGCCACACATATCAGCTTTATCTTTATCATCTTTATTAATAGATGACAAAAAACACACCCTTATAGCACTTCCTGCCTGGTGCGTGTAACGGTCTCTCATACGACTGTGATACAAGCACAGGCGCTCCTCTAAAAATATGTGACCTGTCTATTTTTGATGGTTGCCATGTCAGTCTGTGCAAGGGCAGGAAGTGCAACCAATTACGCTGGAGCATCCAGGATCCTTGTTTTATGTCATTTGTTTACATTTTGAATTAGTTCCTGTCATAGAATATTTTCATTGTCAGAGCATAGAAAACTTGTTTATGAACTTCTTAAGATATAGGTTTTCAAATGATTAGAGATATCTAGACAAGAACTAACACCCCTATAGTGACCTTTACATTTGTATCTAAGCAGTAAATAAACAGTTTAAGGCACAAGCAATACTCATGCTTGTGTGTGTTAGTATAAATGTCTTCTCAAGGGGAACAAAGTACTGAGCGGACGGGAAGTGACATTGGGGGTTCAGAGTTGAATTTTAGCTTGCAATTGCTATTAAAATTATTCTCGGGAGCTTGTTGACAGATTCATCACAAATTAATTATTGCCTCTCAGAAATTTGAACATGCATCAGATTACAATTGAATGCATCACATAATCAGTTCACAGTTCCACATGTCCAAAAGGAGTAGGAAGAAGCAAAGCTTATTAAATCCTACCCCTCCATCTGGTACTTTTACAATCAGTAACTGTTACATTTGTTCACTTCCTGCTTTCCATAATACAGTTTAAGGTTGTTTTTTTTTTTTTTTTAATAGTGCACCTCATACCGAAGTACAAGTTGATATGACCATACAATGACATAATGGGTACCATAGTAAGTCAATATAGTGATATGTATAGCACATCATGACTGGTTCAAGACTCTTCATCCTTGTATTTAGCAAACATCAACTGCTTGTATTGTTTCTTGAATTGGCTCATCCTTGTGCATTGTTTGAGGTCCTTACTCAATCCATTCCATAGTTTGATTCCACATACTGAAATGCTATGGCTTTTTAACGTAGTCCTAGCATATAAGTGTTTCAAATGTAGTTCTTCCCTGAGATCATATTTCTCCTCTCTAGAGAGAGAGTAGAGAGTATTGGATGATATTTTTAAGGAGATTGGCTATTTTTAACCTTATGCATTATTTTAGCTGTTTGAAGATTAACTATATCAGCAAGTTTAAGTATTTGTGATTTTACAAATAAGGAGTTAGTATGTTCTCTGTAGGTGGCATTATTAATTATCCTTACTGAGCTTTTTTGCAGTACATTTAACGAGTGAAGATTGCTTTTATAGTTATTACCCCATATTTCCACACAATAAGTAAGATATGGTAGAACCAGAGAGCAATAAAGAGTGTGGAGTGATTTCTGATTGAGAACAAATTTTGCTTTGTTCAATATTGAAATATTTTTGGCCACCTTATGTTGTATATTTGTAATATGAGGTTTCCAGCTCATATTTTCATCTATTGTGATCCCCAGAAAATTATTTTCCTTCACCCTTTCAATGTCTACACCGTCTATTTGTATTTGCCGGTGCGTGTCCTTTATGCTGTTACCACAGGACTGAGTCACTGTTGTCAAAGTCTTGTCGAATTGCAAGTCTTTGATGATATTGTGAAGTCAAGTCCAAAATTATAAAAATAACTGAACAAACAGTTTGGTTGTAATTATTTATTCTAAAAGTGATTAATCTTTTGGGGATTGTGTGTCTAGTTCCTCCTCTGTGGTACTACTACTACTACTGGTGCTACAACTACTGTTAGTACAACTACCTCAATGAAAATACTGATGATTTTTTGGGGATAACTTTTGACTATGGAAGCATAACACTAGCATTATGTGCTGTAAGTGTAAAAAGAATATTTCTATTTTCCCCCAGGATCCTTCAGTGCAGAAGGTAGGCGGCGGCAGAAAGAAGACGGTGTCATTCAGCAGCATGCCCTCAGAGAAGAAGGTACTTTTTTGTATCTCAAAAGTCATTATATATAAAAAGTTCATTTTTTTAGTGCATGAGAAAGTGGAATAAGATAAGTGGATAAGCTCCCAGCGTCCCCGCAACCGCAGTGAGGTTAAAACGACATATAAGATGGATGGATGTTGTAGTCTCTGAATGAATTGCTGTGGTCCTTTCCTGGCAGGTGAGCAGCGCAGCCGACTGCTTGACCTTTATGCAGGGCGGTTGTGAACTGAAGAAGGTACGTCCCAACTCCAGAGTCTACTGTCGTTTCTACACGCTGGAAGCCGACCTGAGCTGCTTACGTTGGGAGCCCTCCAAGAAGGACGGGGAGAAGGCTCGGCTGGATGTCTGCAACATTCGAGAGGTCAGAACAGGGAAGAGCACAGAGACCTTCCTCCATAACGGACCCCTCTCTGAGCACCTGGCTGAGGAGGCGGCCTTCTCCATCATACATGGCGAGGACTACCAGGTAAGAGTCTTGACTCTTTTAGCCGTTTCTTCCATTTTAACCTAATACTTTCATCCTCACAGTCCCTAGACTTGGTGGCGCTGTCAGCCGACGTGGCTAATATCTGGGTGACAGGCCTCCGCTACCTGCTAGCGCACCCCTCGGTCATTGGAGGGGCCGGCGGAGGTGTCGGAGGAGGCTTCGGGCTCGGTGAAGGAGGAACCATGGAGGGCAGTCTGGGCAGCAAGCTGAGGAGTGAGTGGCTGGCGGCCGAGTTTGCACGTGTGGACGAGGACGGCTATGGCATTGTGTCGGAGGACATGGCAGTGGCTACCATCTGTAAGCTGTGTCCAGGCATCAAGGAAGCCAAGGTGCTTATATTTTATTGTTTTTATCAATAGAGCAGGGGTCTCAAACTCAATTTACCTGGGGGCCACTGGAGCTAGGGTCTGGGCAAGGCTGGGCCGCATCAGGTTTTCCAAAAAAAACAAAACAAAAATGCATTTATTAAAAACAGAAAAATATACAAACTTTTTCAGTGCTTTGGTTCCGATTTTCAACAATAAAAGCTCTGATAAAACATTCCACTGTTCTCAAATATCTTAATTTTTATTTTTCTGCACAAAATAAGATGAAAAATAAATAAACAAATCAAGAATAAAGAAAATCAATCAATCAGTAATAAATAAATATAATAATAATAATAAAACGGCAAATAATAAAAACTTAAGAAACCACATATAGTTGGTGGGTAGACATTATTTTTTTCAGATTAAAATTAACAAAGCATTATTAGAGCCCTGTAGACATGACAAAACACGACTATAGTCACATTTATACTTTTTTTATTTACAACATATTGCGCGGGGGCCTCAAACTAGTGTCCTGCGGGCCAACAAGAACCGCTTTAAAAAAAAAAACTCTTCACAGTATGGAATGCCAAAGTGCACTTGCTCGATGGGAACGTCACTGATTTACTTGCCCAAATTTTGTTTTAACTTGCCCCGGGCCATCGGTACATCGTTATTGTCGAGCCCTGTCAGTGGTAAGTATAAACATTTCTCAAGGCTGGGTATGATGTCCTGCTTCACAATGTCACATTTCCCCATCAACGATCTGCAATCCACCAGTGCCGGCAGCACTCGTGCAGCCCCAGACTACAACACTACCAAAAAACAGTTCTGATAATAATAATAATACATTTTATTTGTATAGTGGAAAAACAGATATTATCATCATTGGTCCCAAAAACACCTGGAATTATGGCTATGATAGTAAACATACTATACTGCCACACAAGCTGTACATTGGCTACTTTACAGTAAATCCAATGTAGTATCGTCCATTGTACAGAAATAATAATTTTCTTTGCCGACATGTGAGGTATCCTCTCATGTTGAACTGCAGGGAAAAAATGGTGGATGGATATTTTGCGTGGTTTGCTGGTTGTTATTATCGGCAGTGACTGTCTGTCTCGTCCATCCCTTGTGTCCTCTGCTGTCAGAGTAGCAGACATGATATTAGAGAGGAAGGATTCTTTTTTTCTCCTCAAGCAGGCGAGGAGCACAGAAGGAGACGGAATGTTAAAGAGAAAAGAAACTAGATTAAAGACAGAGGACAAAGAATGAGTATTAGAGAGAACATTATTACTATACGCTGTCCTGCATCTGGGTCATGTCCATTTCCTCAGTCAAACAAGATAACCAAAGTTTAATCAGCTAGGCTAACTTTATGTAATGGATGAGGCAGAAAAGTTTCGAACTTCATTGTCTTTCATCTCACGTCGACGTCACCGATCACAGCCTCTTCTGGACTTTGATTGGATTTGTTGTCCTTTTTTTTTTGCAAAGGTGTGTCTTCGTTTCAAGGAGATCCAACGCAGCAAGGAGAAGCTGACCTCCCACGTTACACGAGAGGAGTTCCAGGAGGCCTTCTGCGAACTGTGCACCCGGCCTGACGTGTACTTCCTCATGGTGCAGCTCTCGAAGGACCGTGAGTATCTGGACCCTCAGGACCTGCGCCTCTTCTTGGAGACAGAGCAAGGTCTGTCCTTGGCCACAACCGAAGGCTGCTTGGAGCTTCTGAGGCGCTATGAGCCCTCGGATCCGGGAAAGGAGAGAGGGATTCTGGGGTTGGACGGATTCGCTCGTTACCTGCAGTCCCACGAGTGTCAGCTCCTCGACCCGGACCACGAGGGTGTTTGCCAGGACATGAACATGCCCCTGTCCCACTACTACATCAGGTAAGTCCATACGGTGTAATGTTATACATTTGAAAAACATTTTATTTTGAAAGGCATGCCACTGGCAAACTCCTGATTTTGTTCATAAGTGGTCAACATGCAGTAGATCAGGGGTCTTAAACATGCGGCCCGCGGGCCAAATGTGGCCCGCAGGACACTAGTTTGAGGCCCCTTGCCTTGATATGAAAGTTTAATGTTAGTGCGGCCCGCGCAAGTTTGATATGGATGCTGTATGGTATCATGTACCCTGAAAAAATTATTACGTTTGATTAATGTTCATGTTAAAGGTTAAATAACTGTTAATAGTTATCCTCCCTATCCGTGTGGAAGTGGTAAGTTTTTGGCTATTTAAAGTTTAAGTTTAAAGGAAATAACTTGAAGGCTACCGTTTAGGTCGCTAGCTCTCTAGTTTGCGAGTTAGCATGTGTCTCAAGACCCTGCAGTTGCGCAATATGTTGTAAATAAAAAAAGTATAAATGTGAATATAGTCGTGTTTTGTCATGTCTACAGGGCTCTAATAATGCTTTGTTAATTTGAATCTGAAAAAAATAATTTGTCTACCCACGACTTTCTTAAGTTTTTATTATTTGGTGTTTTATTATTATTATTATTATTATATTTATTTATTACTGATTGATTGATTTTATTTTTCTTGATTTGTTTATTTATTTTTCATCTTATTTTGTGTAGAAAAATACAAAATTAAGATATTTGAGAACAGTGGGAAAACAGTGAGAAAAGTTTATTCATTTTTCTGTTTTTAATAAATGCATTTTTTTTTTTTTTGGAAAACCTGATGCGGCCCCGCCTCGCCCAGACCCTAGCTCCAGTGGCCCCCAAGTAAATTGAGTTTGAGACCCCTGCTGTAGATTTATTTATACACTTTAAGGATTGTTGGTCAGCATCATTTTATTTGAATCATTAGGAAACCAACAAAGTCTGTTTTTTTCCCAAGCACCTCCTACCGGTCCTACCTTCTGGATGATCAGGTCCACGGCAGGGCTGACCTAGGTGGCTTAATCAAGGCCCTGCAGTCTGGTTGCCGTTGCCTCGAGCTGGGAGTTACAGACGGCCCGGAAGGGGAGCCTCTCCTCGGTGTGGACTACGGTCCAGACATTTCGTGTCACCACCACCACCACCACCATCATCAGCATCACCACCATGCTCCAGTTACCATCCGCTCCGCTCTAGAAGTGGTCAACAAGTACGCCTTCCTCACCTCGCAGTATCCCCTCCTGGTGTACTTGTGTCATCGCTGCTCACCCGTGCAGCAGCGCACCATGGCACAACATCTAAAGAAAGTGCTCGGTTCCAAACTCTACACTCCAGAGTCCTTGCCTGTCAGCCTGGGAGGACGAGCCACAACCCTACCATCCCCCGAGCAGCTCAAAGGACGCATCCTTATCGTGGGCAAGAAGCTTCCTCCAGAGCAACAAGGCTCAGATGGGGAAGTGTCTGAGGAAGAAGAGGAGATAGGAGGTGGAGGACCTCTGGCTGGACGTAGAATGACCATTCCAGGTGAGGAGGATCTTGGTGTGGTCTTGGTGGTCCCGCCTCCCTCTCAACCAAGGAAGCTCCGCCTTCACAGAGACCTCTCCGACTTGGTGGCCATTGCCCGTACAGGCAGCCGTCACTTTTACGCCCAAAGAACCAGTCACAAGCAGCACTCGCCGCCCAGCAGTCCCGGTTCTCCTGGCACCCCCTCAGCTGTGGAAACCCCCTACTGGACACTGTGCTCCCTGGGCGAGGGGGAGGCCGGGCGGCTCACCACAGAGAGCCCAGAAGATCTGGTGATGTTCACCAAGCGTACTCTAACAAGGGTACGGCCCAGCTCAGTGCGCCTGGATTCCAGTAACCCCAACCCGCAAGGGTACTGGAAAGGGGGGGTGCAGCTTGTGGCCTTAAACCAGCAGACCCCTGGTGCCATGCTGGACCTTCACAAAGGACGCTTCTCTCAGAATGGAGGGTGCGGGTATGTTCTGAGGCCCGCCGTCATGAGGGACGAGGTGTCGTACTTCAGCGCCCACACGCAGGGATGCGTACCAGGGGTTCCGCCTCAGACTCTCCGAATTAAGGTTCTTTCTTTTATTTTCGGAACGTCGTAATGATAGAATTTACCAACAACATGAATCCATCTTGTATTCTTCTCCAGCTTATTAGTGCCCACAACCTACCAAAACCTCAGGGATCAGGTGCCAAGGGCGAGGTCATTGACCCCTATGTGGTTCTGGAGCTGCATGGCGTTCCTGCTGACTGTGCAGAACAGCGCACACGCACCGCTCTGCAGAATCAGGATGACCCCCTTTTTGATGAGACCTTTGAGTTCGAGGTAAGGCATTTTAACTCCAACATATTTGTGTTTTCCTGAAATAGATTTTACAAATATAATAAAAGTGGGAACACAAGCTTGTTAAAAACTGATAGCAAAGCCAAAAGATTTTATGAAATTTTTCACATTACTTATGTCTGGCGCTACAAGTCTGAAGTAAATAGTTATGTTCCAAGGCTATCAACAAATGACATAAATCTGAAAGTAATTGATGTGCCCATAAAAAGGCTCTCTTTTGGACACACTGCGACCCTTCAAAACTTTCCTGCTAGCTTGACGTTGAAGTTCTCATTTGATTTCGGATCAACATTTGCAATAAAAGTGAACGTTGCTATATGCTAAATGCACAATCCTAAATATGCCTCACACATTTTAAATGATCAAATGAAAAGCTACTCAACGCTAATGAATAATGATAGAACACATGAATCAGAGCCACAGACTCGGGTGACATCTGTGCTTACGTCTGTCGTGGGGGCGCCTCCACATCACTACGGTGTTGTTTTTTGTCGATGATGAAGTTATTATGTTGACTAACCTTTTTTTTATGATGGAAACGAGATGATTATGAGCAAAACATGCCTCTTTGATGACTAAAATGTGAGTGTAAAGTTGTGTGTGAGTTTTCCCCAAGACTGAATGCAAACTTTTTGGACCAACTTGTGTTCACACAAATATCTGGCGGAAGATAATTACATCGCTGTTTGATATATGTGCTACCAGGCAGTATGCTAGCATGAATTAACTTGACGTTGTGCACCAACCAATATTAGTACTCAATAACGTCATCGAAATGTACCTTTATTTACTTTGAGGTGAAACAAAAACGGCAAAAATGCAGTCTAGAAAGTTTACATGGTGCATTCAAGGACCATTGAACAAAGTGGGAAAAAGTGTTGCTGCTCAACTTATATATGCAAAAAGTGAGAGATTTGTATTATTATTATTATTATTATTATTATTATTATTGTTATTGTTACTATCATTATTATCATTATTATTATTATTATTATTATTATTATTACTATTATTATTATTATTACTATTATTATTATTCATTTTCTACTGCTTTTTCCTCTTGAGGGTCGCGGGGGTGCTGGAGCCTATCCCAGCTGTCTTTGGGCAAGTGGCGGGGTACACCCTGGACTGGTCTAAAAAATATATAATTATTAAAATTAAATAAATTATATAAAAAAAAATAAAATTTTTAGTGTTTGTTGACTAAATCTGGGAGTTTTCTCCGGGTACTCCGGTTTCCTCCCACATTCCAAAAACATGCTAGGTTAATTGGCGACTCCAAATTGTCCATAGGTATGAATGTGAGTGTGAATGGTTGTTTGTCTATATGTGCCCTGTGATTGGCTGGCGACCAGTCCAGGGTGTACCCCGCCTCTCACCCAAAGACAGCTAGGATAGGCTGTAATAAATGAATGTTTTAATATCATTAATTAAGCAATTAATTAATTAAATAAATAAATAATAAATAAATGACTAAAACAAGAAGCTTTTTCGCCTAAAAGGCTGACTAAAAATAAAATGGCTGCCAAAAGCAACACTGCATCACTAGTGTCATCCAGTAGTGGCATATTATAGGTACTTCTACAATCAATTAGTGTTCTCTGTCCGTCAGCAGACAGAATATCATGCTTCTGTGGTTATCATCACGCTTTTCATCCGTCACAAAAACAAAGAAATCCACATACAGTTGTGGAGCTCATGCATTTAGCACACAGGAGTGGAATTCCGAAATAGGCTGTGTGGCCATAACGCCCATCAATGCGAATGACCTATAGGCCATAAGAAGTGTCTAACCTTTCGTTATGGTACTAAGTAACCTTTAGTTTTTGTACTAAAGTACTAAAATGTCAGCCCTAACTCAGTTTGTAGAGATCAACAAGAGAAGACTTGGACTTTTTGATGTTTTGCTCTTTACATCTTGTGCATCATAGAAAATTAGCAGCAATCGTTCCTCTGCCATAATGTAAGTGTTACCATGGTTACTAGGGGATTCGTTTTTTTTCATAGACAGATGGCTTCCCTGAGCCTTTTCCTCTAATTCCAATTTTCACACAAGAGAAAAAGTTTTATCAGCTTTACTTTTAAAGTACACACATAGAAATACACAAAGCAATGGAATTATTATACAACTAATCCTTAGGATTGCTTACATTATATAATGTATTCCTGTGTATTGCTATTCCTATACTTTACTGCTTACTCATGTAAAAGTACACATTTATTGCACCATAAAAATTAATACATGACAACAGTGTGTAGTACCAACTAACATACAGTTAGTTATAATGTCCGAACGGAAGAAGGTCTCAGGGAAGACCCAGGATATGTAGGAGAGACTACATCAACTGGTATGGGAATACCTCGGGATCCGCCGCGAAGAGCTGAATGAACGTCTCCCCGCTAAGACCTTGAATAGGCGGTAGAAGATGGATGGATGGTATATTGGGTAATTTAAGTATAAAGGTACAGTAACTCTAGGGGTGTTAGCTCCTGCGCTAATAATGTTAAAAAATATATTTATAAGGTCATAAACAGGTTTTTATGCTCTAACTACGACAATATTACCTATATAAACTAGAAAATTCCACCAGAAATTTTGATGGGCTTGCCACCTGTGCTGTGAGCCTCGGGCCCGGTGTGCCAGTGGCTACCATGCTAGCACCTAGCAAGAAGGCCTCAAGTACCGAAGAGGTTGATGCAGTCCCATAGTGTCCCTACATCATGCCATGTATCTATTTGCCTTTAGACATGAGAAAATTAGCTTAAATGCTAACATGCTAACGGCTACCATGCTAGCACCAAGCAACACAGCCTCAGGTCCCGAAAAGTTTGGGGCAGCCCCATAGTGTCCCCATATCATGCCATGTGTGTAGTTGCCTTTAGACACGAGTAAATTAGCTAAATTGCTAACATGCTAACAGTCATCATGCTAGCACCTAGCAAGACAGCCTCAAGTCCCAAAAGTGTCCAGGGAGTCCGAGTCCGATATCATACCCCACATCATACCATGTGTGTATTTGCCTTTAGACATGAGTAAATTAGCTAAAATGCTAACAGTCATCATGCTAGCACCTAGCAAGCGAGCCTCAAGTTTAGAAAGTGCCAAGGTTGTCCTATAACCTCCCTACATCATGCCATGTGTGTATTTGCCTGTAGACATGAGTAAATTAGCTTAAATGCTAATATACTAACGGCTACCATGATAGCACATAGCAAGACAGCCTCAGGTCCCGAAAACTTTGGGGCAGTCTCATAGTGCCCCCACATCATACCATGTGTGTATTTGCCTTTAGACATGAGTAAATTAGTTAAAATGCTAACATGCTAACAGTCATTATGCTAGCACCTAGCAAGAGAGCCTCAAGTTTAGAAAGTGCCAAGGTTGTCCTATAACCTCCCTGCATTATGCCATGTGTATATTTGTCTTTAGACATGAGTAAATTAGCTTAAATGCTAACATGCTAACGGCTACCATGCTAGCACCTAGCAAGAGGGCCTCAAGTTTAAAAACTGCCAAGGTTGTCCTTTAACCTCCCTGCATCATGCCATGTGTATTTGCCTATACACATGAGTAAATTAGCTTCAATGCTAACATGCTAACGGCTACCATGCTAGCACCGAGCAAGAGGGCCTCAAGTTTAGAAACTGCCAATGTTGTCCTATAACCTCCCTGTATCATGCCATGTGTGTATTTGCATAGCAGCAGTCTACGGGGCTTGTATGGCTGGGCAAGCCCATAATAAGAAATCTGGGAAGTTTACAAGCATATTCAGTATTCAGTCAAAATGAATCCTCCCTATCTCTTACATCCCTCCAACACATCATCCTGCCCCCACAGGGGGTGGGGGTCACCGCAATTTTAAGAAGCATTGTTCTAGGACACATTAAAAAGCCATTTTTTCATGTTAAGTCTACAGTGCATGGGTATCTGTATTATGTTCTTACTGTGTGATACTTGGTGCCTTCATGTCTTAGTAGAGGATCATTTGGTTAGAAGTATATTGTATTAAATGTCACTGAGCCACAGTATTCTATTCAGCAGCCGCTGGCCCAAAACTGACAATGACGCACACACACAAGCACAGTCTGCTGGATCTGTCAGTCTGGTTTGTCCAAGCATGCAACACACACACACACACACACCTACACACACACACACACACACACACACACACACACACACACATACACACACACAGTAAATGTAATTGGGTGAAAGGAGCTTATTACAGCATTTCTCTTGAGTGAACCAACCAAAATGTCTCTACAAAGAAAGAAAGGTTCTGAAAATGAAGATGTCAAGGGTGTGCCACAGACACACACACACACACAATGTTCAAATCGAAGCCTAAGGGGCATCCCAGTCTTTCATTCAGTGTGAAATGCAGTATTTTGGCTGCACCATCCATCATCTCCTTTTCCTCCTACCAGAATAGATTTGTTAAACATTAACATTACAACTGTGAGCACTCGACTTTCTTCCCAAAGGAACCCTGCATGTCGTTCTCTGACATGGAAAAATGTAGGAAGGCATGTTTTATGGAAAGTCATGCAATAGTAAACATTTACAAAATAAACTACCACATGAATTTGGACAAATACTGATCACTTTATATATTAGTATTTGCAAAGCAACACATTAACGCTAATGTTACAACAGGACTATTCAACTGTTGGTGTTCAAAACTTTGCAATAGATTCTTAAAAACAGCACTTTATAGAGTATTTTTGACCAGTACTTTTTGCAACAGATTGGGAAAAACCTCATTCCTTGTCAAATGGAAGATTTTTGACTAGAATATTTGCAGAAGATTGCTAAAAGCAGCACTCCATGTCACATTGAGGATCTTTGACTAGCATTTTTGCTTGTCATATAGAAGATCTTTGACGAACATTTTGGCAGAATATTATTGAAAACGGTTGTTTGTCTATATGTGCCCTGTGATTGGCTGGCGACCAGTCCAGGGTGTACCCCGCCTCTCGCCCCAAGACAGCTGGGATAGGCTCCAGCACCCCGAGGAAACCGAGGAAAAAGCGGTATAAAATGAATGAATGAATGAATTATTGAAAACGGGCTGAACAGGGTATGAGTGGTTAGCGCGCAGGCCACACAGCTAGGAGACCCGAGTTTGATTCCACCCTCGGGAATCTCCGTGCGGAGTTTGCATGTTCTTCCCGTGCATGCATGGGTTTTCTCCGGGTACTCCGGTTTCCTCCCACATTCCAAAAACATGCTAGGTTAATTGGTGACTCCAAATTGTCCATAGGTACGAATGTGAGTGTGAATGGTTGTTTGTCTATATGTGCCCTGTGATTGGCTGGCGACCAGTCCAGGGTGTACCCCGCCTCTCGCCCGAAGACAGCTGGGATAGGCTCCAGCACCCTCCGCGACCCACGTGTGGATAAGCGGTAGAAAATGAATGAATGAATGCTAAAAGCAGCACTCCATGTCACATTGAGGATCTTTGACTAGCATTTTTGCTTGTCATGTAGAAGATCTTTGACAAACATTTTGGCAGAAGATTATTGAAAACGGGCTGAACGGGGTACGAGTGGTTAGCGCGCAGGCCACACAGCTCGGAGACCTGAGTTCGATTCCGCCCTCGGGCATCTCTGTGCATGTTTGTGAGTCTGTGAGTTTGCATGTTCTCCCCGTGCATGCGTGGGTTTTCTCCCGGTACTCCGGTTTCCTCCCACATTCCAAAAACATGCTAGATTAACAAAACTTTTTTGCAGTCAATTCCTAAAAACAGCACTTCTCGTCACATATAGATCTTTGGCTAGCATTTTTGTCTGTTTTGACAATAATGACTTCTATTTATTCTTCTTAATTGACACTGAGCATTGTTTACTATTCGTCACGCTCCTTGCATCGTTCTCGATCGTTCTTGCTCTGTCCTCTGTCTTCATACTTCTTTCCTGCTGCCTTATTAGCACGACAGCTTCCTCTGACGGTGCGAAATTTAATATTGCAACTCCGACGCGGGGCGTTCTTTTCATTGTAGCGTGTAATTAAAGTGGATGGGTGCCTCTCAGTGGACAGACGAGTGACAGCTCATAACAGGAAACACTGTTTTGTTTGAGCTTCTTTGCTTCTCAATATTATGATTATTACTATCCTGCTGTAAATTCTTAGCCAAGCATAGAGATACACGGCACACCTTTGGGAGTGAATTAATCAATCACAAGTTGAGATACATCCAGGTGAGTCTTAATTCTTCATCTTAGCAAGGCATTCTGGGCAATTGTATGCTGGGAAATTGTTCTTTGCTGTCCCCAGTGCACAAGTCTATAGGCCTGCTTGGATGGCTTTGTTGTGGAAGAACAAGCCCACCACACATTGTTGACCTCTAACCTCACATATGGACATTAATTCCCACTAACACACTCCAAAATCTGCACCACCAATGGTAGTTTGCCACAAAAGTAATATACATATTTGTACATAAAAGGACCAAATATGTAGGTATGTGTATAATGGCACAATGATGATTATATGTAGTATAAGGAAATGGAAGTTTAACAGAAATGCTACGTTTTGACATTAAAACACCATATTTACTTACCAAAAGGCTTAATTGCCGTCTGACAATGTTATTTTTTACACCAAAAGGCTACATTTTGATGCTGTACTTAGCCACAAAAACACATTTTGTCACAAAAAAGATCTATTTGATTGGGAAAAAACCTCATTCCTTGTCATATGGAAGATCTTTAACTAGAATATTTGCAGAAGATTGCTAAAAGCAGCACTCCATGTCATATAGAAGATCTTTGACAAACATTTTGGCAGAAGATTATTGAAAACGGGCTGTGCGTGCTTACCAAACAGGTGTGGTTAGCACGCAGGCCACACAGCTAGGAGACCCGAGTTCGATTCTACCCTCGGGCATCTCTGTTCGCAGTTTGCATGTTCTTCCCGTGCATGCGTTTTGACATTAAAACACCATATTTACTGACAAAAAGGCTTAATTGCCATCTGACAATATTATTTTTTACACCAAAAGGCTACATTTTGATGCTGTACTTGGCCACAAAAACACATTTTGTCACAAAAATAATTTGGGAAAAACCTGATTCCTTGTCATATGGAAGATCTTTGACTAGAATATTTGCAGAAGATTGCTAAAAGCAGCACTCCATGTCACATTGAGGATCTTTGACTAGCAATTTTGCTTATCATATAGAAGATCTTTGACGAAAACTTTGATTTTGGCAGAAGATTATTGAAAACGGGCTGAATGGGGTTCGAGTGGTTAGCATGCAGGCCACACAGCTAGGAGAACCGAGTTCGATTCTCTGTGCGGAGTTTGCATGTTCTTCCCGTGCAAGCGTTTTGACATTAAAACACCATATTTACATACCAAAAGGCTTAATTGCCGTCTGACAATCATAAAATGATCTATTTAGCCGGGAATGTTGTACATTTCTCAGTTAATGTTAAAAACACCATATTAACTCAGAAAGAGTCTAATAGGATCTGCAAATGTTAGGTAGTTTGCCATGTAAATGTCATATTTTGCATGTATTTGGTAACAAAAAAGGCTATACTAGACAATGAAAATAATATTATAATAAAGTGCCATGTTGTCTTTACATGTGTAATTGTCATGTAACTGATTTTGCAGTTTTGTCAAAAATGAGTGGGGTTCCTCAGGGATGTATTTTAGGTCCATTTGCTTTTTATAAGGTTTGAATATACATCACAGTATACTGTATTTCCTGTCCAGGTGAACATGCCAGAACTGGCCTTGCTGCGTTTTGTGGTTCTGGATGATGACTACATCGGCGATGACTTCATCGGCCAGTACAGTGTGGCTTTCGAGTGCCTTCAGTCCGGCTACCGCAACGTGCCCCTGCTGGGCCTGATGGGAGAGCCCTTGGCCCACGCCAGCCTCTTTGTCCATGTGGCCGTCACAAACCGGCGAGGGGGTGGGAAGGCCCATCGCCGGGGTTTATCGGTGAGGAGGGTCGGGCGACGGGGGCGGGAGTACGTTACGCTGAGGAACACGGGCATCAAGGTGGTGGACGAGACTTTCAAGCAGGCCAGTGCGCCCCTGAAAGAGGTGATGGACCTGAGGGAGGAAGCTCAGGTAAGAGACCTCACACAACATTAGGTACACCTGGGTAGTCTTGTAATGCTTATCATCTTACATTAGCTAGCTACATGGTATGGTCAAAATAATAAACTGCAATACATTTTTTAATGAACTACTCTATCAATCAAAATTATGCATGAACTCCTCCGGCATAAAAATATTTTACTACCACACCTTTGTAGTGGGGTGGGGCACTTGCCAAAAGAAGGTGCAGTTAAACGTGTAAATCCAGTGATGGTAGTTTTGGCAACCTTGTATTACAAGGCATTTTGTACATTGTTTTTTTTTTTTCAGTGAAGAAAGTATTGATTTTTCTTGTCAATTTGAGTGCAATGTGTGATGTCCTTGGAGGCGACTTTCTGTAAACATTTTAAAAATTTCTGTTAGCTGGACAAAAAAAAACTATCTATGTGTGGAGTTTGCATGTTTTCCCCCTGCATGGGTTTTCTCCGGGTACTCCGGTTTCCTCCCACATTCCAAAAACATGCTAGGTTAATTGGTGACTCCAAATTGTCCATAGGTATGAATGTGAGTGTGAATGGTTGTTTGTCTATATGTGTCCTGTGATTGGCTGGCGACCAGTCCAGGGTGTACCCCCCCCCACCCAAAGACAGCTGGGATAGGCTATAATAAATGAATGCTTTAATATCATGAATTAATTAATTAATTAATTAATTAATTGATTGGATTGAAATAAGAAGCACTCTAATGCTTAAAAAACACAAATAAAAGCAAAAATCACATTATAATATATACATATAATTAATATATAATATAATGTTATTATAATATAATAATAATAATATATTATTATAATATAATATAATTTTACATTTTAAATAATTCCTATTATATTTCAAAATATTTTTAATTGACACTTTCTGTGGGATTGCTTAAAAGGTACAAATAAATAAACTAAAAATCACATTAGGATTTGCGACATGCAGTGTAAAAAAAAAAAAGGAGAGCACAGAATGAGCAGAAAGGTGTAGGAGGATTGTTATCAAGCATCTATTAATAGCAGAGGCATCTGAAGCCAACATCTTGCCGCCATTCACCCACCTCTTTTAACACACACAATGAAAAAAAATGTTTGAAAACACTCAGCTGCACACAAACACCACACACGTATGCATGCACACATGCACGCACACACACACACACATTTCTATTTTTCAGCTTTAATCGTCTTGCTTCACTTGTATTGCTCCCCACCCAACACCCCTCAGCCTGCACCCGCCTGAGCTCTCTGTGGGCTGCATCTCCAGCTGTAGGCTCATCTGCCACACTCCACAATCATCATTCATCACGCCTCCACTGCTGCAAGTTATACGTACACGCCGCTCACACTGGCACTTGCACAAGTGTGGTGTGATAATCGACTAGTCTGATTTAGTCTCGGGCCTCGGCTAGTCTGGTCTAGTTGGGGCTGTGCCAGGTGGCAAACTGCAGGTAGCTGACATAATTTCCCTGTAACATTTTTCCTGGTATTATTTTGTTTTCAGGGCACCATTGCCAGTTTGAAAGAGCAGTGTGGACTCCCCACGGTGGCCAAACTCAAGCAGTGCATCCAGTGCCTGGCCACCCGGCTGCAGAGCCCCGACGGCACCATGGGGGCCACCATGGTTCTCAAGGAGGGGTACCCATCCCTGGAGGCGCTGGTCAGTGTTTCGGAGACCACGCGAAAACTGCTCACCGCCTATGACACGGTCAGTACCAAGACCAATATTCTTTTTTTTTTCCTGTTGCTTTTGAGTGACTTAAACATCCCATATTATCGTATTTTAGACAACAGGTCACACAATAGTGTATTGGAAGTGTGTTGTACTAAATGTAGCCATGGTGCTGGAATTTCGACACTTTAAGTACTTTTAGTAAACACTAACAGTTAGCATGGCAAAGCTCCAGCTTTATTTTAAAAATGTGTAGCAAAGCCTGTTTTTTTACAACATGATGAGTGTTTAGATGGGGCAGGTTCATCTTGTTTGGTTCGGGTCAGAAACAGTATAATGTCCATGAGTAATGAGGTTTTTTTTTAATTCATAGTAATATAAAAGACTGCAGTCTGCAAATTCAAAAGCGAGTGTTTCTTTCCAAACTGGAGCAAACGACTGAGGGAGATGATATATTTTATATATTTTATGCTTGAACTTATGACCATGACCTCATCGTTTCAGTTTGTATTTAATGTCAACACACCGTTCTGAAAACCATTGAAAATAGTCCTAACACAACACAATAAGTGTCCTGGTTGGACCACCAATATTAAAGTTGGTGATGCAAGGTTGCCATGGCAACAGTACAGCTGCTGTTGTCCCTTTTGGTTACCATTGTAGCGTCAACATGACGTTTTTCAGGTATTATTTGACTTCCTTTGGGCACAATGCTAATGTGAGAACATTGTGATGATGAAGTGAATGTGATGCTTGTCAAGTTATGTAATGATATTCACTAATGAATACAAAATTAGTCCACAGTAGATGTGATAAAAATCCATGTTTGACGTAGTGGACCGAAAAAAGCACAACATGACTTACTACTACACCTCCCTCGGGGGCATCATCAGGCCTATTAAAACGTCTAATTGGAGAGCCTACACACACACACGCATTCACATGTAATTACACACTGATGTGGTATGCAGAGAGACACTCAACGATGACATGCGCAAAGCCGTCACCCACACGCCTTGTTGAGTTTCCACACCCCCAGCAGGCCAGCTGCGTCTGTTCCCACCTACATCTCAGGACGCCTCCCTCCCACCTGTGTCGCCACTCTGCTGCTATACCCACACACACATTGTCATACACAGCGGAATTAATATTCTGTCACTTTAGCAGCAGCTGCACTGAAAAAAATCATATATGAACATAAATTCCACAGACACACAACAATGCAATACTGTTTTTGCCATAAAAATGCAATGTTTGATTGTGGCTTAAAAATTATATATTTAGCCAGATAAGTGGAAATTATATGTTTAACGTCTGTATTTGGCCACAAAAGTATGGTTTTCTTTTGGCTATAGTTTATACACGCAGCCTGGTTTCCCATGCAAATACAATATTGCACCACTTAAAACACTATTGGGGGTTACTAAACCACATAAATTCATTTTCTACCGCTTATCCTCACGAGGGTCACAGGGGTGCTGGAGCCTATCCCAGCTGTCTTCGAGCGAGAGGCGGAGTACACCCTGGACTGGTCGCCAGCCAATCACAGGGCACATATAGACAAACAACCATTCACACTCACATTCATACCTATGGACAATTTGGAGTCACCAATTAACCTAGCATGTTTTTGGCATGTGGGAGGAAACCGGAGTAGCCGGAGAAAACCCACGCATGCAAATTTCACACAGAGATGGCCGAAGGTGGAATTGAATCCCGGTTTCCTAGCTGTGAGGCCATTGCGCTAATCACTCGCCCGCTGTGCAGCCCCACATAAATTCTCAGAATAGAAATGATAACAATAGAACTTCATTCATTCATTCATTTTCTGCCGCTTTTCCTCACGAAGGTCGCGGGGGTGCTGGAGCCTATCCCAGCTGTCTTCGGGCGAGAGGCGGAGTACACCCTGGACTGGTCGCCAGCCAATCACAGGGCACATATAGACAAACAACCATTCACACTCACATTCATACCTATGGACAATTTGGAGTCACCAATTAACCTAGCATGTTTTTGGAATGTGGGAGGAAACCGGAGTAGCCGGAGAAAACCCACGCATGCAAATTTCACACAGAGATGGCCAAAGGTGGAATTGAACTCCGGTTTCCTAGCTGTGAGGCCTGCGCGCTAATCACTTGCCCGCTGTGCAGCCCCACATAAAATCTCAGAATAGAAATTATAATCATAGAACTTAAGACAGAAATTCCAAAATATCAGAAATTGTAATATGTTGTCAAAAGTATTTCCAGAACAGTGGAAGTTGTAAAAGCTGCAAAAGCAGGGAAGCTTTTTTTTTCCACATTTAACTTGCTGTAGCTGGAAGGTCCATGTGTCCCAATACTTTTGTCCGTGTAGAAACTGTATAGCATAATCAAACATGATTTTCCACCAAAAACGCTCCAATAATTCAGGCACAATTTTGAGTGGAAAATGGTGATATAATAACAATATAATTAGCTTCCCAGTATTCAGACACTTTAGTGTTGAGTTCCACAGGGATATGTTTTAAATCCATTCATTTTCTACAAAGGTTGAACCAAATACCATGTGTGTGTTTGTGTTCAGATGATTGCCGCGCAAAAGCAGCTGATTGAGAATGCTGATGCTGTCCTGGAAAGGATTGCTCAGGTGCAGAAAGAAGGTACAAATTATAAAAATTAAATTTTCCATTACAACCATAATAAAGTATTCATGTATGAATATTGTTTTAGTTTGCAGCTGTGTCTAATGTTTTGTTCCTCTCAGGAATGGACTTCCATGAAGATCTGTCCCGGCTGTCGGAGAAGGAGGGATTGAAAGGATGCAAGCTGAACAAAGCAGTGGAGAGTTTCACCTGGAACATAACAGTTCTCAAAGTACTACTCATACCTCAAACTATTACTTTTGTTTATTACCTTTATATGAATGACATTTAGTATGAATGTGAGTGTGAATGGTTGTTTGTCTATATGTGCCCTGTGATTGGCTGGCGACCAGTTCAGGGTGTACCCTGCCTCTCGCCCGAAGTCAGCTGGGATAGGCTCCAGCATACCTCCGCGACACCAGTGAGGATAAGCGGTATAGAAAATGGATAGATGGATGGAAATTAATTACATCTTTTACCTGTTAATAATGATAATCATCCGCGATGGCTGACGACCAGCCCAGGGTGTACCCTGGGATAGGCTCCAGCATACTCTATCGCTGCGACCCAATTTATAAAGGCGAAACATTTTCTACAATATTATCAGTGTGCTAATTACAACAGTAGTTGGTACTGTTCATCAGTACCTGATGTCATCTGGGATAGGCTCCAGCATACCCCTATGACCCTTGTGAGGACAAGCGGTATAGAAAAAGAATGGATGGATAGTTATGAAAATTAATGCTAAATGCTTATTTATGATAAATGATAAACCAAACACACTGATGTTGCGGCACTGCGGTTGAGTGGTTAGCGCGCAAACCTCACAGCAAGGAGACCAGGGTTCAATTCCACCCTCGGCCATCTCTGTGTGGAGTTTGCATGTTCTCCCCGTGCATGCGTGGGTTTTCTCCGGGTACTCCGGTTTCCGACTCCAAATTATCCATAGGTATGAATGTGAGTGTGAATGGTTGTTTGTCTATATGTGCCCTGTGATTGGCTGGCGACCAGTCCTGGGTGTACCCCGCCTCTCACCTGAAGACAGCTGGGATAGGCTCCAGAAAATGAATGAATGAATGACACACTGATGTTCCACTTTGTCGCTGCAGGGTCAAAGCGACCTCCTGCGTGGAGCTAAAATGGATTCTCTGGACGCTCTGAGGCAGCTGGCCCTGGCCTGTGAGGCCTCTGGACTCACCTCACCTTCCTCCAACTCCTCATCCTTGTCCACCTTCTCCAGTTCTACGGCCGAGCTGCACTACACCTCGCAGACCTCTAGCGGGCGCCGCCGGAGCAGCACCCACAGCAATGGACGTGTCTGATGTTGATGTCAGGATATAATCCCTTTATCAATCTGTCAAAGCCTTACAGGGGTCCCATCTGAAGGAGAGACCTTTCCTGAATGTCGAAGCTCCCAAATGGAATGGAAGAAACTTTATTTTTCTGAAGGAACATTCCAGATGCAACACTGTAATGCTAGCATGTTGCTCTCGTGAGGTAGAAGTTTGTTAACTCCAGGGCCATCACGGCTACGGAGGCAGTTGGTGTGGCACAAAAAGTTCTTTTCGAGATACCCATTCTCTTGCTCTCTTGCTTTTTTCCCCCACATCTAACTAAACAGAGCTTCATCAGTTTCCTTTGTGCACTACCTTAGCAGACTGGGAACCATATTTGGTACCAATGTACATAAAAGTGAACCATGTCAATGATTTTTTTCCCAGCTAATAATAATAATAATAATAAAAATAATAACAACAACAACAACAACAATAATAATAATAATAATAATAATACTTTTCTTAAAAACTGAAAATGTCTCAAAAGCAAGTAGAACATATGGTTGACTTTATTAGGGTTTTTTAATTATCAAACAATATGAAATATTTTCGGGGGGCACGGCAATCGGGTGGTTAGCACATAGACCTCACAGCTAGGAGACCAGGGTTCAATTCCACCCTCGGCCATCTCTGTGTGGAGTTTGCATGTTCTCCCCGTGCATGCGTGGGTTTTCTCCGGGTACTCCGGTTTCCTCCCACATTCCAAAAACATGCTAGGTTAATTGGCGACTCCAAATTGTCCATAGGTATGAATGTGAGTGTGAATGGTTGTTTGTCTATATGTGCCCTGTGAATGGCTGGTGACCAGTCTTGGGTGTACCACGCCTCTCGCCCAAAGACAGCTGGGATAGGCTCCAGCACCCCCACGACCCTCGTGAGGTAGAAAATGAATGAATGAATGAAATATTTTCAGTTATAAAATAAATACAGTACTGCTAGTAATTTTCCCCCTATTTTATTTGAGGACGTGACCTTGTGTTCAATATTAATGTGACCTCCTTAGGGTTTGAACATATAAATCTGTGTCTTATTGGATTTCACCACACTTCAATTACATAGCAAATTTGAGCTCTGACTATGTTTTTTTCCTCAATTGAAAAATGTCCACCATATATGATGAACATATATGAAGTAGAGCAACAGTATTGGATTGCAGAATTAACTTGATGTGCTGCACTTGGGTGGCCTTTTGTCTCTGTCATGTCAACTCTTGAGAGGTTGAAATGTGAGGACGGGTAATTGGAGAGGCGACGTATAGTACAGGTGTGGATCACATGAACCCACTTCCTACAACGTTACAAACATACATGTGGCGTGTAGCGGTGGTGGTAAACTTACACTGTACATTAATGTAGCAATAAGAACAATGGAGACATGTAAACTAGAGTGTGTGTGTGTGTGTGTGTGCACTGACTGACTTTCTAATTGTACACATTGACTCTTTGAATGTGTCTGAACATCCTGTTGATGATGGTTGTTAACATTGGCCTTTTTTTTGACTGTAAATGTGTTTTCTTCTCATTATTACATCTTCCTTTAATCTTTCTGTGTCTGTTTCTGTTCACCTGACAGAAGCAAACCAGCTGTAGGTATAGTAGTGCATGACATTTAACACTCCACACCAATAGGGGGTGGCATACCCCCCAAAGTTGAAAAATGGCAAGGCCTACTGTTATTATTTTTGCTGCTGACGCTTAAACCGTCATTTTTGGAAGGGAAACGCCCAAAAGGAATTACAGAACACATTTCATTTCAATTACCAATATAACTGTCAAAGATCCTTTACATGGCAGGAGTGCGCTACTGTTTTTAAGAACCTAAAATGTTCAAAGGCAGTCGTGTGCATGACTGGGGCACTCTACTGTTTTTCTACTGTTATACTACACAAATGTGAATCAATGATCCAAATTCTCTTCTATTTTTAAAGGCCTACTGCGAAAAGGCTAGTCAAAGATCCTCTACATAATAAAAATGCGTGTCTGTTTCAAAACGCTAGTCAAAGATCTGGAACATGACAAGAGGACTGTATTGTTTTTAAAGATGTCAAAAAGCAGTTTGTTCTTTTTGAGGTACTCATTCTTTGCTTTGTGTTTAATTTGCGCGCTACTTTAGCGGACTGGGAACCATATTTGGTACCGTAAAGGTGGACTCAAATATACGTAAGTCAAAAAGTTATATGACAAGAGCTCTGTTGTTTTTAATTCAAAAATGTGAGTCAAAGATCCTCTAAATTACAAGAGCACTTTTTTTTCTCGATGTTTGATTTTAAGAATGTACTACAAAAATGCTAGTCAAAGACCCTCCCAATGACAAGACCAATCTACTGTTTTTAAGGATGCGCTACAAAAATTCTCGTCAAAGGTTCTTTATATGACAGGTTGCTGTTTTTAAGGGCGTACTGCAAAGATGCTAGTCAAAGATCCTCTTCATGGTTCTTTTTCTTTTTTTTTTCTGAATTCAAAGACAGGCGGCACGGTGATCGAGTGGTTAGCGCACAGACCTCACAGCTAGAAGACCAGGGTTCAATTCCACCCTCGGCCATCTCTATGTGGAGTTTGCATGTTCTCCCCGTGCATGCGTGGGTTTTCTCCGGGTACTCCGGTTTCCTCCCACATTCCAAAAACATGCTAGGTTAATTGGCGACTCCAAATTGTCCATAGGTATGAATGTGAGTGTGAATGGTTGTTTGTCTATATGTGCCCTGTGATTGGCTGGCGACCAGTCTTGGGTGTACCACGCCTCTCGCCCAAAGACAGCTGGGATAGGCTCCAGCACCACCCGCGACCCTTGTGAGGAAAAGCGGTAGAAAATGAATGAATGAATGAATTCAAAGACTCGTCCAATGTCATTCACGGGCCAGATTGACACCATCAAAGATACCCATGACTTTGATTTTAATGTCACATTATTCACTGAGAAATTAAAGAAAAATGTAGAAAAAATATGGTACTGTATTCATATGTGATTAAGTGGACTCTTGCATGTGCACCTTTATACTGATCTGCACCAAAATCTGATGGGTACTTCATTTGACTCCTGTACAAAGTTTTATGGAAAATCATTTCATCAAATAATCACAAACACGTACAGTTGTTTTGAAATGCAGTGCTCATTCCAGTAATTTACCAGTCGTGTGTCCATTCAGGGTGACAAGTTGGGCTTCTATTGCCAAACTTTTTTTACAGGCTAATGGGGACTTTTGAGGCTTTCTGCCACTGGAGATCCGATCTCGCCCATACATGAATGATGCATCCGCGACCCGTAAAACAAACCACAGTATTACCTTTCTGACAAGACACGTGTCAGAGAGCAAACAAGGCAATAAAGGGGATTGATCCATGTACATGCGACCAAAACATAGCAAAGAATGTTCGGGGAGGAGATTGCGGGGTTCGGCGGGTTGCTGGGTCTGGTTTCAGTAATTAGGTCTGACCTGGTTCAATGTTGAGCCTGGTTTTTAGAATAATGCATTGGGAGTGTACTGTATTTACAAAGAGGATCCAATCACTAACACCCAACATGTATGATGATGATGATGATGATGATCATGATGTCCTTAAAGAGGAACTGCACTTTTTGGGGGAATTTTGCCCATCATTCACAATCCTTAGGCGGCACGGTGGTCTAGTGGTTAGCGCGCAGACCTCACAGCTAGGAGACCAGGGTTCAATTCCACCCCATCTCTGTGTGGAGTTTGCATGTTCTCCCCGTGCATGCGTGGATTTTCTCCGGGTACTCCGGTTTCCTCCCACATTCCAAAAAGCAACAGAACATGCTAGGTTAATTGGCGACTCCAAATTGTCCATAGGTATGAATGTGAGTATGAATGGTTGTTTGTCTATATGTGCCCTGTGATTGGCTGGCGACCAGTCCAGGGTGTACCCCGCCTCCCGCCCAAAGACAGCTGGGATAGGCTCCAGCGACCCTCGTGAGGAAAAAGCGGTAGAAAATGAATGAATCACAATCCTTATGCAAAACATGAAGACATATTTATTTTCCATTTCTGTGCATTATAACACAAGAAAACAAGTTAATAGGAGCGAGCTAACAATGGACGTCATTGGGACACACCTGTTTCAATTATGAAGCCCTCTAAAAAAACCTCTCACAATTTTGTATCATTTGATATTGCATTAACACGTACACTGATGATAACATGTAGTAGTTCTTGCCATAATTTTGATGATTTAAAACACGACCGAAACTTCTTTTCTAAGCGCAACACTTACGATGTCCGCTCTCCTTGAATGGCTGTGTCTTCCAGCACAAGATGTGTGATCCAGTCCTCAGGTAAAAAATGCTGACGGCAAACGAGCATCTTGTTGAGTCTTTGTTGAGCAAAATATAGAGCAAGGTATCGACTAGCGATTAGCGACGCATCGTGTTAGTCCGTTGCTGGCTTATTAGTCTTATATTAACTTGTTTTCTCGCGCTAGAATATACAGAAAAGAGAAAGAAATATGTGTTCATTTTTCATATAAGGATTGTGAATGACAGGCAAACTTTCCCCAAAAGTGCAGTTCTCTGGTTATTTCTTATTTCCTGGTTTAACATGTCAAACTAACCCCTGAACTTCCTCCCACCTAAACTTACTGTAGCAGTGAGACTCACAATGACGCATTAAAACACGATACGGTTATTGGAATGTATTATTTGTTATGCAAGATATCATACTATTTGAACTCTACATGTTAGGCTAGCCACCCCAATGTAGTTTTGTCAAATGTATTTTTAAAAAATTATCAAAAAAGACAGATTATATATTGACAAACACAACAAATACTTTATTTTATGTTTGTTTTGTAAGCTCTAAAGTACAATAATGTCTCAGCCATTCACACATACTGGTGTGAAGTGTCCTGCTATCTTTCAAAACCTTAAACAGAGGAACAACTACATCTCCGACTTTAATTTCCGATTCTTCATTTGTAGTTTTTCCCCAGAGGCAGGATGGTGCATTCAGGTGTCCCTTGTTACCCACGTGTCCTTAAACCCTAAGCACCTCTCTGTATCTCTCTTTATAATGTATTTGTACGTGTCATTTTAATGTGGACAATGCTATGTAAACAGGTTGATGATGATTGTGAAGGTGGTACCACCTGTGTTCCATCTCCTGTGGCTTCTGCAGTGTATGTCGGTGTTGGATTTAACCTTTGACGCAATGTTGGTCTCTCAACTGTTCTAACACTCACTTTTTGTCTTTGTGTTTTGTAAGATGGAAGAAAGACCAAAATAGAAATATTTATTGATGTGTATTTTAAAGGATATAAATAAAAACAATTATTAATAATAACATAATTGCTATTTCTTTTATTTTGAAAAGCATTCTCATATCAATAGGTAGCTCTTATGTAACAACAGTTTATGTAATCCCTGACTGAGTAAAATAAAGTTATCTTTTTATGACTGAATGCTCCTGTTCAATTATCATTTATGCATGTATATTCATTCCATGCTTACGTTTTCAGTGATCATATTAAAGTACAATAAGAGATAGATCTCATGTGAACTGACAGTGATATTTGGTATGTACATGCACTTTACTGTAAGATTATAGTATTACTTACATTTTTTTGTTATTTTATTTCTTCATAAAAAAAATAGATGACACTGTTTTGGTAAACATTTGTCCTACTTCCTGGTACAGTTTAGCATTTTTCTCATACATTTTTGATTGGTTAACAAATCTAGAGGGACAAGTCAGGTGATACTAATTGTCACTCAAAGTTGGCCCCACCCCTCCCAGTTCCAAGTGCTTCTGTTGGAGACTATGCAGGAAGCATAGCAGGTAAAATATTTTTTATATTATTTCAATTACCCAACCCCACTTTTCTATATCATAAGCATTAACAGAACACTCAACAATTTAAGGGTATAATTTTGTTCTTCACAGCCATGTTTTTTGACGAATAAAGTGTGTATGTTAGCTCGTAGGGCCTGTTTTACCCCAAATAAATTGAAAACCTTATGCTTAAATGGTTATGTCTGTGTGAGAGAAGAACATACTTGATACAAAACAGAACAAATGCATTTCATTTTACAGACAAGGCTTGACTTTGGCTGACTGGCGCATTATTTGGACCGAAATACAACTTGCGGCGGGAACGAATGAACACCGACATCGCAGGTAAGCTAACTTCCGGTTCCATTGCCATTAGCGCCAAGTGCCTGCGATTTAGCTAACGGCCAGCAGTGGGCAGTTTTTTTCCCCTGAGAAAATGTCCTGCTTCCTGCTAATCCTCATTTATTTGTATTTGGCTTGATTCTCTTCTTTAAAACGGTATTCTAAAAAAGTGAGACTATATTTCGATGAGAATAAAGGGTTGGTCATTTGTAGTGGTGAATGAATAAATTGTTATGGTATTGTTAGTTTACATTGAAATGCTTCATATTTCAATTCACATTTCCAAACGTGCAAATTGGAGTAGGAAAGAAGCAAAAGCCTTGTTTCATGGTAGTGATGTAAAATGTTATTGAATATAATCCTTCCAACTGCGTCATTCTTCCTTTGTGGATTGTATCCTTCATTTCCCTTGTTGTCATACTGATGTGATCTTTACATTTATCCAAATAATTGATATCTTTGACAAAAAAAGCAGTCTTGCCACTTGGTCCTCCATTTAGCTTGATGTAGATTTTGCTGTTCGTGCTTTTCCTGCATTCTCAGGTTGCACGCTTCCTGTTGATGACAGTTTTGTGCCTGCATTTTCAGGCACTCATTCATGTAGATGTTTGGCGAATTTAAAGATGATTACGGGTCTTGTGTTGTTTCTCCCATACAGTGGGATGCAAGTATCGATGGTGTTGATATCTACACCCAGCTCCATTTGTTTGTAGGATATTGACAATGTGTTGTTTTGTTGTTGAGTTGTTTGGTGATCCATTTCTTCTTGTTCTCCTCTGTTCTGGACTGCCCTGTCATCAGATCTGGGTGTTTCGGAGTCACATGAGGATCACATTGTTTATTCGTGCAGTCTAATCCATCTCATCAGTTTGCTCAATGATATTTTCCTTCGCTTTTTTCTCTTCCTCAAGACTGACAGCTTTATCATTAGGTAGTACTCTTATATCAATTCAATTATTAATGTACCTCTATATAACAACAAAAATCTGATTTGCGGAATTTATGTGAGTTTCAACATGTCCAAATTATCTTTTTGTTTGGTTTCAAACAAAAAAGTAAAAAAATGTGCTGTTAAAACCAGTTTTTAATCCTAAGGACATTTTGACATCCTTTTTTTTTTACAATTTGAACATCTTTACTTATGCCAGCAGGGGGAGCCAAATAATTATTTATGACGTTATTTGTTAGTATTTGTGTAATTATGTTAGGATTATTTAAAAGGTTATGTGTTCAAATTTGTGGCTTCACAAATATTATAATTTTATTTTGATAGTTTCAGTGCTACTTTGAAATACTGTTATGGTAATATTTGATTTTCATTTGAACATACATACATTTTACTTTGGTATACATCACATAAGGAAGGAGGTGGAAGAAAAACAACAAACATTATAAACATCAACTACTGGTATGGTTTCTTGAAATGGGAGATTTTATTGCATTGTATTATTCTCTGTAAATAATACTAGCTTTAGGTCTTTTGTCACTTTACAGATGTCATTTATATGTATATGTACTTTAGGTTAAACATAGGCCTGTCAGGAACGGATTTTGCTGGTAATTGTGCCATTAATTATTGACCGATGTACTATAATTTTGACTTTAAAAAATTCATTATCCTTCAAAGATCATTATGTCATGTCATATTTGTACCATGACATTACTCGAGTGTAGGGTACCTGTGTGAGTCAAACTATCTTAACTATGAGCACCGCCATGTCACACACAATTTCTACTCCTGGTGTCAAAATAACTACACATGCACAGCAACACAATGGGTGGATAAAAACAGACAATACACTACCTACTATAATGCAGGATATTAACAAACTACTATGTGAGCGCAAACCATTTTTTCCAAATCTGTACAGCAAAGCACTCTGGGGAAACAGGAAGTACTCCCAGCAAAGTTGTATTATAAAGATTGTCTCTATTCACTTCAATAAAACCTTTTCACACACCCAGTTATGTAGTCATATTTGAGCTGTGTAAAAATAATAACTTGGCATCCACGCATATCTTGAATACAACATTGAGCATCACCGCTTCTTGTACATTACTCAAGTGCACCATTTTGCGCTGTTTCGTTTAATATTCATATCGCCAATCAAAAGTATGCTGCACAGCCCCACTGGAACTGTGGCATTCAGCTTACAACAGCCCAGGGTTAATTCACTCCACGGAGGCCATATTTTCTCTCCGCCAGTAATTAATTGTAATTTGCGAATGTATCTCAGCTGTAGTTGAATAACTTTTCAATTATTTTAGAAAATTGTGTCAATAAGAAACTGGTTTGTAGTTAGTGACTTGGTGTTTATCACCAGTTTAGAAAATTGGTACTACTTTAGCTATTACTTTAGCTATTGTAAATATACCCGTCTGAAATGATAAATCTGTCTGAGGTAGTTGCTTGTTAGCCTCATGAACATATTGTATATTTTTTCAGTGTACTAATTTCACAAATGTCTGTGCTGCATTATAGGACACATTGCTCTCATTAAATTATGTATGTGCACACTTACATATGTAACTTACATATATCCTGCTGTGGTCATTACGTTAAAAAGCAGCATTTCCAGCACTCACTCATGACATTCTAGTATTCTAGTATTGTCTCTCATTCTGAGGTTGATGGACGATGAGGTGCCCCCCCAGGAGGTGTTGGGCAGCAGATGGGAGGTGATGGAACTGTGTGGTAGCGTAGGTGGTAACATGACAGGCTGTCGGGCCCTAATGCAGGCTAACATCTGGAAGTTGCCGGGCCACGCCGCTTCTTGCCTGCCAGCAGGGGCGTCTAGCCTGGGGCCAGGCATCACCCTGAGAGAGGTACACTCGCAGATGAACCCAGGCAAATGAGAGGGGGACGCAGCAGCTCTGATCACCTCACATTCTGTGCTGAAGTGAAAGTTAAGAGCCAAACCTTGAAGTCGCTGTCAGACTTGAAGGTCATCAGCGTGCTCATGCACTCTGGTGCAAACATTAGGTACACCTGCACAGCCTTACAGCCTTGGAAATGTTACAAAGATAGCAAAAATTCTCATCACTGTAGACCTCCACCAAGGCCCAACAATTGCTATTGGTGTAAACAGAGAAATAATGTGCCAAAAAAAACATGTAATAATAATGTAAAATGATGATATATAGCTACGTATACCTCATAAATACACAAGCATGTGTCAATGTGACTTTAAAATGGGGGGAAAAAAACTATTTTAAAGTGTTGTCATGGGTATGTCAATATCTGTCATATGTCAATGAATGCATTGCGTCTGAGCAATGCATTCATTGGTTTGCTGCAATAGCGTCAGCCTCCCTCTGCCCTCCAGGCTCCCGCTGGTTGACTGAGACAGCATTGCAGGAAGAGTCGCTTATGCTGCTTGTCCTCCAATGAAATGCATTAGGGGAAAACCTAAACCCCCCTTAAACTCCTATTGTATGTTTTGTATATTTGTTATACCTTTTGACTGTTAAGTTGCTGTGTGAGCTTGTTGTGAGTGTACCGCTCATGATTGGCACCTGCCAATGAAGGAGCTTCTGTTTCCAGACTAGTAACAACATGATTCATTCTTCTAGACGTTTTTGTCCAAAACCAATTAGACACTTATAAGATGTCCTTAGTAGACCGGCATGCAGAGAATGGCATGTTTAAAGCAGTCAGCGGTGTGAAGCCTTGGCTGCTATTAGCTGCTCGCGCTCGCCTCCAGTTCCCAGAAATCTAGCGCCTCCTCTCTTTTAATGACAGCCCTCACCCAGAGGTAATTTCACAGTGATTACAGCCGGCCTCTTAAAAGTCTGTGGATTGCATCTTCTTTATCAACCTTTTAACTAACTAACAAAAGAACGGCAGACAATGGCGCTGCATGTTTTCAAGTGCCTCAAGACATCATAATGTCTTTTTCTTTAACCTCTATTAAATGCAGCATCCAGCTGATTGTACAATGATGGAAAAGTTCAAATGTGTGTGTGTGTGTACTAGGGCTGCAGCTATCGAATATTACCGAATTGACTATTCTACTGAAGTAATCGGAAGAAGCATGATTTTGCTTGGTTAAAGAGCAATAACATTTACACAGTAAAATTTGGTGAATTTTATTGAAAATTGTGGTGTGTCCATGCTCAGGAACAATCAAACCTGACTCAACTGGTTATGTTGTAAAGAGGAATGGTCAAAAATACCTTCAGCCAGAATCCAGACCCTCAGTGGAAGCTGTACAAAGAATTTATTTCTGTAAGTGGAGCATCTATTAAATATTGATGTCATTTTTGGGGGGGGAGCCCAAATTTTAGAGTCACTCTCTCTCGCCCTAGACATAGTCTATCGTCAACGGAGCCTGATATAGCGATCATGCAGGTAGAAAGTAGAAATAAGCATACATCTACCTCAAAGTTTCTATTGACTGTCACCAAATATATAAAATTACATATGTGTATGTATATGTATTTTTTTGAGTGAATGTCCACTCAAAAACGCTGAAGTGGCATATCACAATCTAATCAGCTTCGAGTGAGAGGCAGGGTACACCCTGGACTGGTCGCCAGCCAATCACAGGGCACATATAGACAAACAACCATTCACACTCACATTCAAAGCTATGGACAATTAGGAGTCGCCAATTAACCTAGCATGTTTTTGGAATGTGGGAGGAAACCGGAGTACCCGGAGAAACCCTACGCATGCACGGGGAGAACATGCAAACTCCACACAGAGATGGCCGAGGGTGGAATTGAACTCCGGTCTCTTAGGTGTGAGGCCTGCGTGCTAACCACTCGGCTGTCGTGCAGCCGCTTTTGGTTCATTCCTTCCAAAATCTCGTATGTGAACTTGTAAATCTCGTATGTCTCATGTCCATCAAATCACGTCTCTATTGTGTGAAGTAGCCAGAAGCTGTGTTTTGTGGTAATTGTTCTAACGAGAGCGTCGGCCTCACCTCGCTGACCTGCGCCGTCCCGCCCCCCACCTGTGCAATCACGTGCCATCTTCAGACAGATTATATGATAATCACAGTCATTCACAACTTTTTTTTATTCTCCTCACTTGATTGCTCAATCAACAGTTAGTCTGCAAACCTTCCAGTAAGTCACTTTCACTGGTGAAGGTGCTGCCATGCAAATAAATGAATAAATTAAAAACTCAAAACAATTTTTTTGCTGCGCATTTTCCCGCCCACCATTTGCCAAGCTAATGTTGCTGGTGTTAATAGCTTGTGCCCATTTAATTGGTTCTTAAACGATTTAAGAGTGTCGTGTCCCCCCCACAGGGCCTTTTAATGAACAGGTAGCCCTCCGTGATTACGGCAATCTCAACCCACCACCCCGCTGTTAGTCGCCGCCATAAACACCACCAAACGCCAGCCCGCCATGCTCACTAAAAGGACAAAAGCAATTTGAGGAGCGCCTGCACGCTGCAGGACGCTGGCTAATTTAGAGGCGCAAAGAGAGGGAGGCAACAAAAAGAAAATGAGGGGAAGATGAGGACTATAAAGATAATTATGAAGTGAAGAAGAATCATGTTTGATCAGAAGCTTTGCTGATTGTAAAACCACTTCTCTGAGTGACTTCTCTGAGCAGAAAAACTTTTTTCTTCGCATGTTTTCCCACCATTTGTCCTCATTTATTGTTTGTTGTCCATCCTCAGGCTCAGAGTTGTGACATTGACAGCCAGTTTTTTTTTGTCTTTTTGACCGAGCGCCTCACACCTGAGCTATATAAAGACTATTTTAATGTATGTTCTCCTGATTAGGACCTAATGAATGCCATTATTATGGATTAATCCACTGAGAATAAGTAACTGAAATAAATTACATCTAGGATAAATATGGGTCGCAGATATCAGAGTGCACAACGAAGTACAATTTAAAAAGAAACAAGAGTTGAAAGTTATGTTCCAAGATACCCAGAGAATGGCAAAAAATGTGAATAAAGAATGCACCCTGAAAAAGCCCTACAAATGTCTATTTTAGATAATCTCAATACTATAATGTGCTTCTCACACTTACTAAACACATTTTAAATTGTTGCAGTAGACAATATTCAATGAATGAATGCATTGCGTCTGAGCAATGCATTCATTGGTTCGCTGCAATGGCGTCAGCCTCCCTCTGCCCTCCAGGCTCCCACTGGTTGACTGAGACAGACCTGAGAATGGCAAAAAATGTGAATAAAGAATGCACCCTGAAAAAGGCACCCTACAAATATCTATTTTAGATAATCTCAATACTATAATGTGCTTCTCACACTTTTTAAACACATTTTAAATTGTTGTAGTGGACAATATTGTACTGAAAAGTCGTATGGTTACATATCACGTTGTGTCAAAGCATCGTCCTGCTGGACAATGTTTAGAGAATTTTCTTGTGGAACAGCATCCTTTGCTAGAATCATCGCTCCATCACTCTTTCCCCTGCATAAACCACCATTAAATTACTTTCTTTTTAAGTTGAGAAGCTGTCAGTATTCAATTTTGTGAAAAAAAAAAACTGACTGGGTATCATTATTGCTCTAATCGAATGTATTGATGCATTCGTTAATTTAAAGGAATCAATCAATTGTTTTGCCCAGGGGGGGCCTCGAAGTTTGACATATGTGGTCCAGGGTGAGCAGAACCAGAGGTGGGTGTCATTGGAGGCGTGTGTATGCGTGCGGATGGGTGGCAAACCTCACGTTGTATACATATTTGTTCAATTATGTGTCTGTGCGCGCTTCCGTAATCCTGACCCCCCCCTCATGTATACAAACAGGTAGGCCTCCGCCTACCTCAGCCACCACGATGGCAACACAGGCGAAGCCATGCGCGCCCTTTCACCAGATGCCTTTTGTAAATAAGCAAAAGGCCCTTGCAGAGGGCGCCGTCAGGCCGCCTGGCTCACCTGGTCCCGACGGACGCAATCAGGACCTCTTCTTACCTTGAATAGAGGGTGAGGAGAGGAGAGGGTCTGGTGTGCGTGAGCCTGCTAGTTGTGACACAGAGGAGCCGTGGGTCTAATTCATTAAAGCAGCCTTCTAATATAAACAGCCATTCATTTAGCTGCCTGACACTGGGCCGTCTGGACAATGTGAAGAGCCCCAATAGAGCTGCCATACACTTCTGTGTGCATGCATAGAAGCTTGGCATGCATGTTTTTCCCAAGCAAGGTACACTGAAACAAACCAGAGGGCCCTTCAGAGACTCCACATCGTTCACAACTGCAAAATCACCCATTAAAAATATTACAAGTAATCAATATACATTGCTGGTTGTTCAATTCGGAATTGGAACCAAATTTCCTGGAAAAACAAAACACTCTAGTGATGAAAAGAAGCATACCTTGTTTCTCTGGCATAACGTGAGACCTCAGTTATGCAGGCTTTCACTGATCATTTCTGTGAGATAGGGGCAACTACTGTACCTTCTTCAGTGTCGCTGTGCAGGACTACATATTTTTCCAGTTATGAGCACATAACTCGGTTTTGACTGAATCTCATATTTACAAAGCAAACTGCTTAGGTCGAAACCTTTCTTTAGTAATTTGTGGGAGTGCATCATAATCATCAAGCGGCGTAGAACGAAATTTCGTAAACCGATGACCACTTATAATCCTCATTATAATACTTATAATGTATTGCTTTAGCGGTGCTTAGCTTCTTTTTACACATTAATCATGTCAACAATTTACGCCTTTCTCATTAGTTCAGTTAGTACTGCGTGTTGTACTGTTTTTAAGTGTTACCAATTGCAATAGTGAATGTCATTAATTGCCTATACAGTTGCTAAAGGTTTTACAATTGCCACAGGTGTAAGATAGGACAGAACTACCGTAATGTGTTGAACTACCGTGCTTTTTTTTTGTTTGTTTTTTTGCAGTTTTCTGTCATGTGATATGAGAGCATATAGTATACATATATGGATATTTAAAAAATATGGAAAACATGCCTGCTCCTAAAATCCAGAGTTTTTCTTGATCTCGCTTAGATTACACACAGACACACACACACACACACACAAGAAAGATGAAAACAAAGCTAAACTGTTGTCCGCAGGGATTGCACTGGTGAACAAAAACGGAAGACTGATGATAAGCAGACGCACAGCGCAGTCTGCAGACTCTGATTTAATACATACTTAGTACAGATCAGAGTGTAAATGGGGATAGATTTTAACATGTCAATTTTTAAAATTGACATGTTAACAATGTAAATTTTTAAAATTGACATGTTAACAAGTAAGACACCTTCCTTGCATTTTATTCAAGGAAAGGAGACTGCGTAAAAGGTACACATTGTATAATTATAATAACCTTTTTATTTATAGTAAGCGATACATTTTTGAGCAAAATATTAAAACATTTTACATATAAAATGCATTTTCTGTCAAAGCATCCCAAAATTCAAGGCTTCATTTTGTCTGGTGTGCTAACATTATTATTGAATCAACTTCTTAAAGACAGTTAAGAATAATAGTACTAATAATACAGAGTTACCGTCCTTCAATCAAACTACGGTTTGGGTCGAGGGTCAAACAGGAGTAGCGCACTTTAATCACACGTCAAAAAAATTACCACATCATTAAAGTGTTAACTTTGACAGCGCTGATTTAAATATATTTGCTAATTATTTTAATAAGCTAGTATTTCACCAAAATGCTGAAAATGATGGAGCTGACAATAGTGGCAGGTTGATGCACCTAATGACTCTGAATGTGGAATGTTGGTATTTAAGGGATTGCAACTGTACTTGCGCACACACACACACACACACATACACAGTATGCACGCACATAGACACTAGAAGGCTTAGTAACACACCCATCTGTGTAAGCGCACACACACAGCACGGAATTTCGTGACCACTAATTGTGTCTGGCCAGTGCAGTCCGGGTCATGGGAGTGCTGCGGTCCAGGACAGGGTAGCCATTGTGGTAGTCTCAAACATAGCTTATACCCAAGCCTGTTATTACCCTTAGAAACCATCATCGCGTCTTTCGTTTCTTCTTTTTTTCCTGCTCAGTGTGTTTTAATGAAGCTGGCAGAAATGTGCAACAACAGCAGTAGCTAATAATAATACTTGTAGACAGGGATGGATGTGTCTTTCGGATTGTTGGTTTCTTCTATTGTGATTGTTGTCTTTGTTGAGCCTCTGTTCATCATGTTACAATTACAATTGCCGAACTTTTCTGTCACACTCATTTTAGTCAGTTAAACATGCACAGCTCTATTTCTTTGTTGTTAAGAGTTCAACGTTAACACAGTTTTACATAGTTTTGCTGCTTTTTCTTCTTATTGAACGCATGGTCAGAAAACACTGGCGTAAGCAGGCACCTATCCCAGCTGTCTTCTGGCAAGAGGCGAAGTACACCGGGGTACACCAGCCAATCACAGGGCACATATAGACAAACAACCATTCACACTCACATTCATACCTATGGACAATTTGGAGTCGCCAATTAACCTAGCTTGGTTTTGGAATGTGGGAGGAAACCGGAGTACCCGGAGAAAACCCACGCATGCACAGAGATGGCCGAGGGTGGGATTGAACTCAGGTCTCCTAGCTGTGAGGTCTGCACGCTAACCACTCATCCGCCGTGCAGCCCCTCCTGGTGTCATTAAAAAAAAAAAAAAACTCGACAAGATGGCGATATCTGCTTTGACGTATCATCCAGCAGCTTGATCTACCTCTGCATGTGCATTAAAATGTTAAACTCAAGTGTGTTGTGATTGCTGTATTTTTATTTATTTCTTTTTACAATCCATATATCAGTGCTATTAATGCTGGCTAAGCAGTTTGCTCTTTACCGTTATTACACCATTGGCTCTGCTGCCGCGATGTTGGTCAGCATGTTTGTTAATAAATTATTATGTATACCATGTGGAGAAAATAACATCAATAGAAGTGATCTGTTCATCAAACTGTCACCTTCAAAGTGTTTTAAAGTACCGTGTTGACAACCTGTGTAGTGTACTATCCAATTTCTTCAAAATAACCTCCAGTACTTGCACATTGGTACTTTGGTCCAACAAAGTACCTTTACCAAATGTGTGTGATTTTGTTTGGATGCAGACATCAATGAAAGGCTCATTCATGACAATTGATGGTACTGTAATGTTTTGGTTGGGTGGCTTTGGTAGTGTAGTGTAGTGGTTCACATGCCTTGGGATCAATTCCCCATTCATTGGCATCCATGGTGTCGTTTGCTTTTCAGCCTGATTCCTCACGGATAGAGTCCAGCCCGTGTATTAGTCCTGAACAGTCTAAACAGAGTCTGATGACCTGAAGAAACTTTATTCTGATGACAGACACTTAGGTAATGATAGGCTATAATATCTTGGTAAGCTATCAATGAAAAAGTATCGCAATAATGACTTTCCCTGTTAACTATTTACATTATGAAGGCGTAATTATGTTACTAATACAGTTATTTTTTGTATTAGTTTTAAGTAATAGTACCTATAACTGTTACTTTAGTAGTTTGTCCAACACTGATCATTATCAGTTTAAATCAATTTGCTATCTTGCTTTTTGACTCGGTATGATTATTGAAAGACGTCAGATGGGCTCGCCCTTAACTCTCGAGGACTCTCCTTCAACTGTTGACTTGAATTAGCCTCCCACCGCCTTTATTAGCAGCAGCGGTGGAATCAGAGAAGACTCTCTAACGTGGAGGAAGGAAGGAGGGGGGGTCACCACTGCTAAGTGCTTCACTTCTGATCTCTGATGGGGGTCATGGGGTCGCCGCTCAGACTCACCCTGATGACTTGTGACACCGCGGGAGAAACCAAAACCACTTGGATTGAGCCACATCCTACGGGATTGGTTATTAAGTAGAACGCAGCCACTTGTGTGCCAACATTTACATGGATGTGTTCTTACTTCATATTGCAAAGCTCTCATGGTCAAGACACTGCCAAAATATGAAGTGATAAGCTATTTTGGACTCGCATGCAATTAATGGGTCAGCATCAGACTCAGGGTTTATGTTTATGGGACGCTGGCTCTCTAATCATATCACCAAATTAGATGTAATTTAGGGTTTTTAAAGTCGGTCCGCTCTCCTTTTACTCATGAGTTTAGTTTAAATGTGCCAGTGTCAGACAAGTTGTAATTAAAAATGAAATGCAATCATGTACAACGCATACTTCAGCCATTACGCCAGACTTTGGGGGGAAAAAAGTGTGAGACTCTGTGGGAAAATGTATGGCACACAAGACAGCTGCAGTGATCCAGTGGCAGCGTCACTTGAAGCATTTAAATATAGTACTGTCTGCTGTTATTGTTTGGATAAATTCACATTCAAAACAGAAGGAGAACTGCATGTAGAAAAACATATTTGTCACCTTTCAGTGTGGCCATAATCCTCTGTGGTGAAGATTGAACATGGCCTGCAACAGGCAGGCTGTGTTTTTTTAATTTTTTTTATTTATACATATTAAAAAAACACAACTACGTGCCGCTTTGGGCACCCCTTCTTGTAATTAAATTGTAGTAGTGTATCGGTCTGAATGTAAGACTTTGAAAAATATGGGTTGTGCTTATACTTGGGATTTAAAAAAGTGAGTCAAAGCCAGAGTAGCCAAACTGTACATTATGTATGAAATACTGTATCCTTTTCCCCACCATCTTCGTTTTCATTAAAAAATAAATAAAAATACAAAACGTTCTTGAAAAACAGGGGTCGTTCTGGTCAATAAACAATTGGTGAGAGTTTCATTATTACAGTAAACCTCGGATATATCGGATTCAATTGTTCCCACTGGTTTTGTCCGATATAAGCGAAATCCGTTATATGCGTATACCGGAAAATGTCCGTTATACGCATATATCGGATTTATATCCGGTATATGCGTAAATCGGATTTTATCCGTTATAAAAAGGCACTTCCTTGACTATGTTTCCAATGTACCTGGACGCGCAGGCAACGCTGCAAACGCTCCAAATGACGTTGTATAGCGGCCTGTCACGATTCGGCGAATCGGAGCGCCACGATGCGGCCATCAGATATATGCAAGGGAAATTTAATGGAAATGCATTGGAACGGGACTGGAGATTTTGTCCGAAATAGGCTAAATCCGTTATAAAAAATCCCATATATGCAATGAATTTTTATTGGAAATGCATTACAGAAAAATTGGTTCTTTTTTTATCTGTCCGTTGTGAGCGAATTTCCGATATATCCGAGTCCGATATATCCGAGGTTTACTGTAGTATGGTTTAGAGATTCATGTGTTAAATTGTCTTGAGTTTCCTGAGTTCGGCTCAAAACGTTCATATGTCCCACAAATGCTCAACATTCAGCTTTTAGCATGTCATGTGTTAGCATACCCTTCGTTACTAGCACTTCCTTTAGCATGTCCAGTATTAGCTTGGAAACACACATTTTGTGAAGCAAACATGGATTTTGTTGAGATTTTCTATTGAAACATACTATAAATACTTTATAAATTCCTTAACTGATCACACAAGTGTACAAACCACTTTTAAACAATGAAATGTAAAATCAATAAACTATAGTGTTGTATTGTTTCACTTGAAACAATTCAAGCGAGTATACGCATGACAAAATAACAATTACTAGTGTGTTTGTGTTTTGCCATCTTGGCTAAGTAAGATGTTCCTCCCCTTGGCTCACCTCTTGTTAATCTGCTTTAAGCCTTCCCAAGGTATTCTCAGTCAACCCCCTTCCACGTGTACTCTTGCTGGAACAAAGCTGAAAATCAGACTTACAATTGCTTTCCTCTTTTCCCACCTCCTCCTCCATCATCCATCTAGCCCAGACTGTCTCCAGTGTGTTTATCTTCTCATCAGTGGTCTTTATTGGTAAATAAGGCTACCCTGCTTGGCTAGCCTTCACTCTGTATGCTCATATAGTGTGGAGCCTCAGTGCTACTTTTGTGTGTATGTGCGTGTAACTAGATGGCAGTGTTTAGGCTATTAGAGCAGTCTATTTACAATCTGGAGTTTCCTATTGATTATGTCTGCCTTGTACGAGTGTTTACACCAGGGGAAAATAAATAACACATGTGGCCGGCCGGCTCGCTCTGACTCAACATCACATCGTCTTTCCTTATTTCCTTGTTGTCCAATAAGAATGCTCGTCACTCCTTGCTCTTACTTGCAGATACAAACATCATTGAGGACTACACCAAACTGCAGTTAATTTTGTTTAATACATTTGTAAGGGTACCAAAAAAACCCAACTAAACATGTCCCCCGTTTATCGCGAAAAATGAATTTCCGCCATGTAGTAGTAAATGTTATAAATGTTAATGTTTCCTTAGTTAGAGCATGGAAGACCTGTTTATGACTTACTAAATACAGCTTTTAACATTATTAGTGCTCTGTAGACATAAAATAACTCCTATTCATTGTTTACATCACATAGTGCACCTCTTATGCCGCAAGGACTTAAAGGGGAACTGCACTTTTTTGGGAATTTTACCCATTCAGTGTTGCAGACGTGTGCTCCAGTCCTCAGGTAAAAAAATGCTGACATCAAATGAGCATCTTGTTGAGTCTTTGTCGTGAAAACAAGAGATAGGTATCCACTCTTCCAACTGTCAATGATGCTGAGACTCTTGATGTATCGTGTTTGTCCGCAAGATAAAAAATAGTTTTTCATGTTGCCTGCTACAATAATATCGCTGTAGCTTGGTTAATATACAATTCAGTTATGTAAATGGAACAGTGACATTTTTTTGTTGTTGTTTTGTGAGGGCTTTAGCGTCAAAATGGGTATTTCCCATGACGTCCGTTATTTGCTAGCTCATATAAACTTGTATTCTCGGGCTAGAATGCACAGAAAGGGGAAAGCAATATGTGTTCATGTTTTATGGGTAAAATTCCCCCCAAAAGTGCAATTCCTATTTAAGACAGCTTTTACCAAGCTAACATGCTAGAGCTTGTGAGCTAATCAGTTAGCCTTAAATTAATTTATTTTAAATTCAAGAAGCAAAAAACCTACCACTTCCACATGGAATGGGAGGATAACTTTTTTTCTTACTATTTCTCACATCCCCCGTACACCACTCAAGAGACTGCAGTGAGTTTAGCACCACCCGTTACAACCAATAGTATGATGCCAAAAAGTGGTATACACTCATCCCTCGCAAAATTGTGGTTTGATTATTGCACCCTCGCTCCATAGCGATTTTAGAAAATAATTAAATTGTTTCATGGCACACTATGGTCTATTTTTTTTAAAACATTTTGAAACACATGTCATATGTAGTATCTAGTCAAATAGGTGGCAGTAATGAGACAAAACACTGATGAGTCGTTACATTACATTACCTAAAAACTGCATGAAGTCAGCCATAGCATGTCCAACATGACAATGTGTGGCCACTGGTGGCAGTGGGGTTGTAGTAGGGTGTATGTTAATGAAAACTAACACGGGTGCATTTTATTGATGGCATTTTGAATGCACAGAGATACAGTGACAAGAAGACTAAGCCTAAGGCCCATTGTTTTGCCATTCATTCTCAAGCATCACCTCATGTTGCAGCATGATAATAGATAGCCCCATGTTGCAAGGATCTGCAAGCTGAAAACATCCCAGTTCTTGCATCGTTACAATCACTAATTGTTTCCCATTTTTATTCACATGCCCCCTATGACAATTGGTGTAACCTTGGGGGTACACGTACACCACTTGGGGAGCTTGAGGCTGTTGTGCCCCTGTCTAGTCAGCGCACTGCACCACCAAGTCAGTGGCATGTTTATAGACTGACAAGCTTGAGTTAGATGCCGTTTAATTTGGAACATAAAAGACAAAACAAAAACAAACAACTTTCCAGCCCATAACTGCTTGATGTGGTTTTTGTTGTGTGACCAACAGAGGGCGTTAGAGTCCTGATTTATAACCACTGGGGCCCTTCGTTTTCACTTCTACTGGCCTCTACTTTGCCCCTAACAGTCACCCAGCCCGCTAAGCAACCAAAAAGGTTAATTGTTTTTCAGCTGTTAATTTGCATGTGTGGCGTATTTCTGTTTTTTTCACTCTTGTTGTTGTTTTGCTGCGTCGCTATGCGGCCTTGCTGCGGCTGCAGACATCCCCCCCAGATGACAGTCTAATCAGAATGCATGTCCATGTGAAATGCCACCAGTCATTACTTGACTAAGTATAGGATGGCTGCTGCCCTCCGCCAAATGTTTTATGATAACCACCACGCGCTCAAATATGCGCTATGTGAGAACTTCTCTGCAGTTTAGTGAGCGTGAGTAGATGTCATGGTGGCTTGGCAACAAAACCATTCAATGTTTAAACTATGGCACTGAAGTCCACATTCCTCTGTCCAAGCACAAGTACTGGTGTTGTAGTTGCAGAAGCTAAATGAGCCATTTGTTAATAAAGAAAGACAAAAACAAAAAAGTCAAAGTTGTGGTCAGTACTGTTGGAATCCGATCCTATAGGTGGCCGTAATACGAATTAAAAACTGTTAGCCATCTGCTGAACTCAAGTCATTGCCTCAGTGATATTTACGGAGCGACACGAAATTTCCCAGTATTCTTCTTTTAGACCACAGCCCACGCCTGTACCAAGCATAGTTAAAATTGAAAGTAGGTTTTCCATGTTTAGTTTACATAAATAGCAGTATATTAGCAGTAACTATATAATTAGTCTATTAAACTGTCAATCCGTGTGTACTTCACATCACAACACAATCATGTTGGAGCCAAAATGAGCAACAAATGTATTACATATAGGTATCGGTGAGCCTGTTTTCTATTAAACTCGAGATAAGGATGCTCAGGATTTCTTTAACTTCTTTAACCTGTCAATCAAACATTATTATGAGTTCTGTCAATCCAGCAAGTTTTTCTTGCCTTTAAAGGTTCTGGTTGCACTGTGTCCTGTGGTGGAGGCCACGCTGGACCGGGTACAGGTTTGAGGCTTTTGGTCAGGAACCCGAGCTGACCCACAGAAAAAGAGAGAGCCCGGCGCCGTCAGTGAAGCCAACAGAAAACTGTTTTTACATTTTTTTTAAACTAAATGCAACACAAGAACGGTGCTGCTCAAAACAAAAAATATGCTAATCATTGACTTTCATAGCAGTCTGCAGTTTTAAATAATACACATCCAATTCTCTGTCCAACTCTCAATTTCCGATTCCGATATCAACCAGTGACCATATGTAGAAAGGAGGAAAAAAGTAGAATTGATTGAGGACGTGCAGGGGCATGAGAGTCGGCGTGCAAGACAGTCAGTGCTGTATGCCGCTGTTACAAATAAATGGCCAACTGAATACAGCCATCCTGACGTGTACTTATTCAGCCGCCATTACAATATCATTGAATATCAGTGAACATGAACTACACCACACTTAACCCCACACTAACTTAAAGGTGCCAAATACCACCCAGAAGTGCATACAATTCTACACAAGTTAAGCCTTACCTACTACGCCCAACCGCAGAAGTAAATAGCAACTAAATGCAGAATGCAACAGAATATTATCCCGGTCAAACTCCGCTATTACTGATATTACTGTTGAAAACAGCATCTGAAACCCAGTTGAGGTGAAAGGTAGTGTGTTTTACAAAGCAAAATACGGATGCAACTAAGTTGAGCCTCCTCCTTTGCTGTGTGAAGCAGCGACTTGTGGGGGGCGGGCAGACTGCTCTATGTCGCTCTATCCTCGCCCCCGACTGCTGAACACCAGTCACTCATTACATTGGCTGATCCAGGCATGCTCTGCGGTCTCACAAAGAAACACAGCTTTCTGATATGATGTTTAAAGTATTTGTTTGAATTAATTTTTCATAAAGTCATTATTCATGCTGTTCCGAATACCGTATTTGGGGACTCTTGCTGCGGCGGCTCTAGTGTAAGCCCGGGGTTACCCAAATGTTTTAGTGCAGAAAAAAGTAGAAATTGGCCGGTATTTAGAGGGATGTGACTGGCAGTGAATGAGTCAATTAATCATGATTAATCACATTGTCACACTGTTTGAAATATGCCCATTTTTACTTTATTTTATTGAAAGAAAGAAATGACATGAGGCAATCCATGCCGGTGAATTAACAGAAAATTTAAATTAAGTTTAGAGATGAAAATCTATTTACCTAGTAACACTGGTTTCTTTAATAGCAGAATATTTGAATCAGACTTAATTTTAACTGAAACACATCACATCTTTTAATTTGAATTCACGTGTTTTGAGTGAACTTTCTGGCATTTTCCAAGCATACTTAAATGCAGCAAATGTAAGATCCACTTATTGTTTTCTTTTCTATTTCTGTTTATTTAGACCGCACATACACACACATGATGGTGGAGTGTTGTGTGACAATAGGGAAGTGTCGTTGCAATGATGAATGGACTAGAGACGTGTTTGTTTGGAGTTGGAGATACATATATGGAGTTGGAATTGCACTGCTGTTGATGTGTTCAGGTCAGAATAAATTTATAAGAGCATCAGACTCTGTGGGGAGCTACACTGTGCTGTCGTCATAACAGAAAACCGGCTATGTGTTAATTATCCCAAAATTTTATGCGATTAATTGATTAAATTAATGAGTCTCATGCAGGAGTCTAGTCCATTTGTGTCAAACTCTGGCCCAGGGGGCATATCTGGCCCGTGCTGCAATGTTATTGTGACCTGCGGCGCTCTTTGGGAAAATATAGACTAGCAATCTGCTACTTTTTTAAAACAATTAGGTCACATGACCAGAAGTGAGCGTTGATGACAAGCCAACATAATATATGAATATTTTGAGTGTTATAGCTATAAAAACAATCAAGATAATTAATGCACGTAATGGGGCACACCTATTCCACCCACAAAGCCTGCTAACACCCCCAAAAACCTCCAACAAGCTTTTATGTTTTTATATACGTACATGCTGTGACAATGCTAGTAACAACCACATTCACAATAATCTGTAATACTTTTTTTTACTGTACCTTGGTCGTCGTAAGCATTCCTGGAACTTCCTTCCTGGGCACATTGATGTCACATGGCAGCATATAGATAAATGCTATACGTAGCATTAATTTTTCAAACTCAAAAACACATTAGCAGTGGCGGCAGCTATGTAATAAGGCCTTTCAGTAGTGGGCTGATGCATTGCGAATGTGGCGCTATGAGGCAGTGTGTGGTGAAGCTGGTAGCTAGCCGGTGTGATGTGGCCAGGTGTCACTACGCCAGTGAAGTTGTCCTTTGGCATAGCAATGTTAATAATAATAACAGTATCGCTGTAGCTTGGTTAAAAAGCAGGTCACATTATATAAATGGAGCATTATTGGTGGTTTGTGGAGGTTTTAGCAGAAGACTCGGTGGAATAGTTGCATCCCATTATGTGCATTATTAGCTGCCTCTTTTTAGCTGTTTGTGTATCTTTAGAACGCACAGAAAAGAGACATGTGTTCAAGGATTGTACAAAAAAAGTGCATTTTTCTTTACCAAACTTTATAAAAATATGTTACTGGACTATGATTCTGAAAAGACATCCTTGGCAGAGATATGAAATGGTCCTACTACATTCAATCAAAACTTCTCCAATTTAATTATTTTGTTCGTTTGAAATCCTGGTCATATGTGTCACATGAGGTCAGAACATAGCGTGAGAATCAGCCCCATTTTTTATTATCTCTATAACCATCATCCATTTTTTTTTCTTTGCAAAGAAGACCCCCTCATAAAATGCCCATAAAATAACTCTTCAGGTCTATCATTACCTGTTGCCTGAAAACAATAATGCTCGTAAAACACTTTTTATTTTTAGTGGAGCTGTAAAAAAGGACCTGCTGAACATGTATTTCATTTTAATGGAGATGCTGCTTTATGGAGGCCGAGTCATATGAGAGCCATCAATAAGGACGAGGCAAGAGTTCACTTAATGCATGTGCAAATACACGCACAACTCGACTCAATGGATCTGCATTGCCATATTGTAGCTGCTTAACCTGCAGTAATTAGTGTACAGGAAAAGGTCTGGCCACTGTAAATGCAATCAGGGAATTAGCCGTGTGCTACATCAACTGAGCCCACGTCTATTAAGTCCAAGTTATAGACGTGGCATTTGTCCACATCAGCGCCAGGGATGGCAGATAATTGGGCACGCTAATCCAGTAATGCTTACAAATGGTCAATTTACAAGCAGAAGCGCTAATTAAGGCGCCAGGTCAACCATTACTGTCATGTCCGTGGTTCATACATGCTAACATACATACGAGCACAGGGTAGCATTTGTGTCATACCAGCATCGGCGTGGTCAGCGTTTAGGCTGGGGTTGTAAAACAACGCTGTCATTAAGTACGACGTCGTTTGCCAGCACATCACACTCCGCTGCCATAAACGTAACATGCGGCGGTGCTTATTACGCACTTTACACCTTGACCTGGCTATAAACACGGATTAAATTACTAAACGGTGAGTCTGCAAATAGTTTATGAGGATTTTTCGGCCAAAGCTCCACTAATAAAATTGACAAGGTGTCATGCGCAAACTGCAAAGACTTCAAAACACGTCAATTATATCCTTGGGAAGACTGAGGCATACACATGCACACGTATTACTAAAAAGCTTAATCAAAACATTCACTGCAATCTAATAAAACATACCTGTTTAATTTATGAGCAAATACGCACATGACCTCGTGGCTACCTATTTAACCAAATAGAGCCAATGTGGGCACCATACATCACTTATTGCTGATATGGAATCAATAGTGAATTCAATTAGCTAATGATGCAGACCGTGACTTCCTGGATGGAATACAGGCCTGTTATTGGGGGGCTCACGTTTGATTTCTATGAAATTGTATTTTATTTGAATTGCCACAAAACAGGAACACACAAAACTAAGATAAGGAGTTATCGGTGCTATCTTGGCTCAATTTATCGATCCAGTCGGTTAATTCCAGTCGGAATTTATCAGTCCAGTTTCACAAAATTGGTATATGTTCTGACATAAGTTATCATGGAGATTTATTCTGTGGCGTTAGCCTGCTCCAGACCAGGCTGAGGTCTACGGACCTCAATAAAACATTGCGTAGAAATCATACTAATACTAATGTGCGTATGCCCAAAAGCTGAAAATGTAGTACGCCAGAAAATATTCAGATTTATAAAAGCGTCCGTACGCACACCTGCACGCAATTTTCAATTTTATAAATCACACTCCACCTACAAGTTTGCACAGCTAGATTCATCTCTCATCCTGCCCTCGACAAACATTTTACCATGAATGGTCAATGCAAAGTACCTCATGAATGCTGTGGCCATATTTAATGAGCCTTCATTGCATTTCGCTGGGTTCTTCTGAATTATGGCTGCTGAGAAGGCGAAGATGAAGAAGCGGAACTTCACCGAACTGTGGTGGAAATCTTAGTTGAATAGCTGGAGACCCATTAAAACATCATATCTGGAGGACATAGCAGTGGCATAACAAGAGGAAGATTAGCGAGTTTGCAGTCAATAGCATCAGTGGAACGGGGTGCGCTGTGGTAGAACTAAAAACTTGTCTTGACTCTCTCAAATTGAGCTGTTGATTATTAAAATCGTCTGCTTTAGTGACCGACTGAAAGAAATCCTTTAGTTTCTCGGCCCTCATGGCATTCGTTTGACATCCCTGATTTATTAGATTATTTACAGTCCCCCACATACTATATATTAAATGTCACATCCCATATAAATACAAATACACTTCTACAGGACAAGAGTTATGCACTTTGATGGAGTTACATTTACACAATTTCACTCACATCTGCAGTCAATTTCACTCACAAGTTGAGCTGATTCCTAATCACAGTGTGACTATGTTTTCAGAGATGTTAATTGTGTTGGTTAATGTGGAAAAAAAAAAATATTTCTTGTGCCATCTTCCAATACAAACCTACGTTACGAGAGCAATTGAACACACTACTTTTCATATGTATGGTATGTTAATCACATACCTGTGTTACTAGTTATATTTTGTCTGACATGACAAGGAATGCTCCCTATAAAGCTTCAAGGCAGCCCATTTTGCAGTGTACATTCCGCTCCATTATTACAATTGTTGACAAAGCCGTTTTGTACAGAGCAGCAACCTGGACACATGTACTGTATGTGTACCAAACAACTGACCGTGTGTTTCATTCACATACTGTAAGGATTATGGTATGTTCCGTTGTTGTTCTTTTGTTGTATGTATCGTTCTAGCAGTTTTGTAATGAGCAGCTAGGACACTTGCAAGTACTTTGGTTGAGTCGCTATTGCAAATTTCCAGTTCTATAGTTTTGTATTGTAGGTGAAACAAAAGACTTGTAACTATAATTGTTACGATTGTTACGATCAAATTTACCAAAAATATGAGTGGTTAGCGTGCAGGACACACTGCTACGAGACCTGAGTCCAATTCCACCCTCGGCCATCTCTGTGTGGAGTTTGCATGTTCTCCCCGTGCATGTGTGGGTTTTCTCTGGGTACCCCGGTTTCCTCCCACATTCCAAAAACATGCTAGGTTAATTGGTGACTCCAAATTGTCCATAGGTATGAATGTGAGTGCGAATGGTTGTTTGTCTATATGTGCCCTGTGATTGGCTGGCAACCAGTCTAGGGTGTACCCCGCCGCACGTCCGAAGACAGCTGGGATAGGCTCCAGCGACCCTTTTGGTATGACTTTGGAGTCATTTTGAGCTCCTATTGTTATCAGTATAATTTATCTGGCAGTTACTAAAAGCATACTCTTAGCATTCTCTTACTTTGAGGGATAGCACAGTAGTTTCTGGCCAATATTATTAAACAAATGTAATGTGTCTCAGAGATATTTTAAATTTGTTTAAATCTCCATTAAGAGGTGACTTGTGGACCGTCTTGTTCACTTGAGGACTGCTGTGGGCCCCTGAGCCTTTTGAACTTTTTCAGACACGAGTATGACAGGGGACTGCTGGAAGGTTCTCATTTGATTGTGGCCAAAAGTCTGGATATCATCAGGTCGGCTACACGCTCTGTAAACACAGCGGGCATTGAATACATTAGTTGCCGCATCGATTTGAACTGTTCCCTCCATATAAACCATGTTGTTCACATCCGCTCTCCTCGTTGTCTTTGACATCTTCAGCTCCTTTTACAGTTTCCTTTTTGTGTTTATTATTTTATACTAATATGTATCTTTGTTGGTGACACTGTACTTTTATATTTTTACTGTTATCAGTGACTAAACATAATGAACACTGATTACTGCAGGGGTGGGCAAACTACGGCCCGGGGGCCACATGCGGCCCACCAAGCGCTTGAATCCCTCCAGTTGCTTTTTAAGTATTTTCAACTTTTAACATACAAACTGGCAACATGACTTGCAAGTCGGATGTCTTATTTAGTGAAAGAAATATATATAACACTTTCACAAGATAAAATTTGACAAATAATTAAAAGAAAATTATAAGCATAAAATAGTGTGTGTGTTTGTTAAATATATGTTCTCGCCCCCCGAACAATTTTGTTAACTTGATGCGGCCCACGAGTCAAAATATTTGCCCACCTCTGGATTACTGGGATGGTAATTAAAACAAAATGTGGACAGAAGTATATGGACACCTGGCCATCTGAACTACAGGATGTGAACTGTAGCTTCTTCTGTGAAGACATTCTGTTCGATATTTGTTTGTTTTGAGTCATGGTCTAGCTTGTTTGTCAGGCTACTGTAAGAACCATCTCCCTTTTTAAAACAGCTAGTGTCGTTACGCAGCTCTGCATGTCACTGTCTCTTCCTGCCGAGCAGTCCGAGACCACACAGTCAGTTCTCCAGTGCTGCATCTGCATAATCCATACTGCTTGCCTGTTGTAAGTCCAGTAACAACTTGTGTTCACCGCCACTGTATGTTTGGAGACCAGACTGGAACAAAAATAGTTGACCGTCTAAAGCTAGTATTGCCGCCATCTTACACCGACGTCCCTTCTTTATAGTATGTACATAAATGCAGTATTATTATGCTGTACCTTTGGTGCTTTTATTTTCACACATTTAAAAATGATTACCAATTTACAGTGAATGAGACTGGTTTCAACAAAACAAAATACCATAGTTTTAGATCCAGGATAAATCCAGGATAAAAATGTTGGAAAATGAACAAGGCCATATGGACAAAAGCATAGGGACACCTTGCTACTTGTCCACTTGTTTGTGAAGACGTTCTGCAAGGTTTTCTAATCCATCCATCCAGTTTCTATGCCTTATCCTCACAAGGGTTGTGGGATATGCTGGAGCCTATCCCAGCTGTCTTAGAGCGAGAGGCGGGTTATACCCTGGACTGGTTGCCAGCCAATCACAGGGCACATATAGACAAACAACCATTCACACTCACATTCATACCTATGGACAATTTGGAGTCGCCAGTTAACCTAGCATGTTTTTGGAATGTGGGAGGAGACCGGAGTACCCGGAAAAAACCCACGCACTCACGGGGAGAACATGCAAACTCCACACAGAGAAGCCAGGCAGAGAATCTAACCCAGGTCTTGGTTTTCTAATTTGCTCGAGTAAAAATAACTAACTGCAACAAAACAATAAAAAGGAAGGTAAAAATGTAGAAGTGAATGTTGACGGTTGAGAATTCCATAACAATGCAAGCATTCAATAGCTGACAGTTTGAGAAGAGTTGTGTAAATTGAAAGAAAGACAAAGACCGTCTGGATGTTTTTATTAATTCATGTATTACTTTAAAGCTGTGTTCATTTGTAGTGTCAAACTCTGCTTTTTATGCGTATTTCATTTGTCTGCATGTGAGGCCTCTGTCAGCTTATGTGACAATTTAAGTGCCTGCATCCTTATGCACTCACCAATAGAAGTTTGTGTGTGTGTGTGGGTTGGGCGAGGGGGTCGGTCCGTGAGCCTGGTCTGGTTGTTGTCCTGTCGCCTTGGCTCTGGTCTGATCAGTACCAGCAGACCCGGTTAGCGCTGAGCTGAGAGTGCAAAAGCATGTCAAGCAGCACACAGCTGTTTACACACCAGGCCGCAAACACCCCGCGCCGACACGCCTCGCTCCTGATAAATAATACACACCCCCGACAGACGGCCATATTGCTGCCTGCATCAGTGTATGTGTGTGTGTGCATGTGCATTATTGCAGCCTCGACAGCAAATATAAACGACTAGACGTTATGCTTTATTTATTTGCAGGTCTATTTATCATCTATTGAAGGAAATGTGTGATTTGGTACATTGCAGTTTAATGTTGGCCTAAATTTAAATTGGCCTAAAATTGCCGTTAGTGACACTTTAAGAGGCTCCCATTTTATTGGTAAAATTTCCGATTTCGATAAGTGTATACTTGAATGTAGACATTTAAGAAAGCCTGTCATGAGGCCCGATGTGAATGAGTTGGTCTACCCGGATAAGTAAGGGGTTAAATACACAGAGGGGATAAATGGGGGTGTGCGTCTGGGGGGTCTTCTCAGAAAACATCCCTGATCTCCTTTATTCAGTTTAATTAAATTTTCAGCTCTAATTGCAATTAAGGCACTCAGTATGTATAATAATGTTTGCATCACAGAGCAGCACAGATGCAGTCCATCAAAGCAATTAAATATTAAAATGCTTGGTGCTTGTATTAATAGCAATGCAGCGTGCCCATCGCTGTTTGTGTGAGTGTGTGAGTGCATAAACACAAGCAGTCGCTGCAAGGGGGGGGGGCTCCCTTGGTATTGGTGCATCGTCTGGAGACCTCACAGCGTCATCCTTAGTGCCACCAAAGCGCCCGGTGCTGATATGACCTATATTTCTCCGCAGCACTCAAACATACCAAAGATCCCCACGAGTGTTTGAATATTCTTCTTCGCCTGCTGAATCACTGTACTGAAAGTCTAATGCAGAATTAGTGTTTTGCTGCAAAATTATTCATGACTGCACATAATGAGTGCATTTTTAAGTCAAAATGATGATTTGCTTGATTCACCTCTACTCTTACTACTCCCTTTTGGATCTCCTTTTTTATGTGATACCTTCACTTTGCCACATTCCATTTTGTTTATGAGCATCCACTCCAAAATGTGCATAATATATATGCACATTTGGGATGAGATGTTCATTTATCCCCTTCATTTTTCCTTTATGTGCTTTCACAATTGTTTTATGCTTGCAAAACTACAGTTATAAAACTATAAAAATACTGTATGTTTTGTGTTTTGAAAAGGTGGTATAATAATAATAATATAATAATACATTTTATTTGTATAGCGCTTTTCAAGATACTCAAAGACACTTTACAAAAGAATGAAGTTGAATAGAGCAAGTAAACAGAATAAAAGACACACCAAAGTTTGGTGTACCAGTTTGGTACAAGAATAAACGTGCTACCCATCTTCACTCGGAACCTGCACGCTGTCACTCCGCATTGCGACTATATACCGGTAAATAAAAAATATCGCCAGTTGGTAGGGACAGTTAAGTAAAGAGTTTGGCTACTCAAACAATATGCGTAATACAAAAGCATAACACATTTGCATCACAAAAATGCCCACTAGAAAAAAATCAGGCCTCACAAATCGCTCTGTGTTATTTTCTCTGCCGTTGTATCACTTCACGCTCCCGCCTGTCCATTGTTATGCTCATTTACTTAACCACTGTTACAGTGTTTACTGCTGGGATAGTGAAAGTTAACACTGAAGCACTGACTGTGAACCGGAATATAGGGAGTGCTATAGCGCCATAGAGTTCGGTGATAACGACAAGGTGCTAATGGGCGGCACAAATGAGCTAGTTCTTACCTGTGGTACTGGAACAGCAGAACTCTTCAAAATATGTCTCATCATCTGTCCTGGGTGTGTAGTAACGTAATCCTCCTCGTAACAGTGTGCACTGCACACACAAAGCTGTTTCACCTTAACCGCTATGGGTCCCACATTATAGCCAATGGAAAGCAGGCAAAGTTGTTTAATAGCAATGATGGAAAATAAGCTGTGACAGGAAAACGATGGAATTTATAGGGCGACAGTTCCTTGTTGTTACAGCCCGGATAATTATAAGGACGTACGTTTTTCGTTTTTTATTTTTATTTTTTACCACTATTGCTCTCATGTTGCAGTGATCGTGATCCGCTCATCACTGTGCACTGCATCACTGCATCACACTGTGAAACACACACACTTGTAGTAGTTAGCATTTTTGTGACACGAATGTATTATGCTTTTGAACGATTATTGTTTACTTAACTGCCCCCAATAACTAGCTGGAACTACTTTCTGATGCTTTCTGTGTTCTTCATCCGCCACGCATACCGCCCCATGTTATGTCCAAATAACTTTTAGTTTCATCAGTCCACAGCATCTTATTCCAAATTGAAGCCGGCTTGTACAAATGTCCTTTAGCATACCTTAAACGATTTTTTGTGGCTTGTATACAGAAAAGGCTTCTTCCGCATGACTCTCCCATACAGCATCCCCTGGTGCACTGAATAGTTGAATGATGCACATTGACTCTGCACCAAGATCATGTTGTAGGTCTTTGGAGCACGTCTGTGGGTTGAGTTTGACTGTTCTCACCATCCTTCGCCTCTGCTTATCTGAAATTTTTCTTATCCTGCCACACTAGGCCTTAACTGGAACTGCGTCTGTGGTCTTCCATGTTCCTCAGAGTGGAAACTGACAGCTGAAATCTCTGAGCTAGTTTTTTGTTAACCATGATAGTGAACAATCTTTGCTTTCAGTTCATATGACAATTGTTTTTAAGCTCCCAATTCTAAATTGTATCCAAAAGTAGCATATCATGAACTGTTGTGGCTGATCCAACAGAAAATTGTCTGTCCTCTTCTGCTTTTGTTATTGTTTCAGTCTTCTGGAATTTTGTCATGTGACACTATAAATTCGGCACATTTTGGCATAGTTTGGGTCAAGAGCAATCCTGACAATGTATGCAGATTTTCTAAATTCTAACAGCAAGCAGCATACCATTCAGTGTAGTGAGTAATAAAACCATAATACAAAAAAACAGCCTCAAGGCTAATATTCTTCAGTACCAGGATCAACATTTTTAAGAAATAGGGCATATGGAACGAAGCCCACTGATGCAAGGACATTGCTGTTGGTATTTGGGATGGCGAACAGCTGCTGGAATGTGTGCGTAGGGGGGAAACATCAGCAGTAAAGTCGAGCAACGTCCGGCCTGGGCTATGCATGCTTCGACAAATATAGCTGCCGCTGAGACTGTCTAAGTACAAGGCTCCTCTGGGCTCTAATGGATGGGTGTCGCTAACCTGTGGTGCAATCACGCCAGATTCCACTGAGACATTTCTGCACAGCGGCAAACAAACAAAGCGGAGAAAAAACAAAAGGGCGGCAAGGACCATGCTAATCACCAGGCATGGCAGAGCGTCTGTGGCCGGGTGGCGGACATGTTTGTGTGTGTGTGTGTGTGTGTGTGTGTGTGTGTGTGTGCACGAGTGCCTGAGTGATTGTGAGAACCACCACCACTGGCCCATATGGACTGTAGGACCTTTCCAACAATAGAACATAAAAATAAAGTCAGTTTGACTCTTTTGACCAGGAGAAATCTGACCAAAACTGGACTTTTAGGAGACACAAATGCACAAATCAGTCATTTAATCAATATGAACAGTCCAGAATTCAAACAGTACACAGCATGTCATGCACTGCAGTGACTTTGAGTGTCTCATCCTCTTTTGTTGTTGCTGTGTTTTGCTATTTAATCACATGACTATGTATATTTTGCCTCAAAATCAATACAGACTTTGTTCTTGCAGCATGCAACAAGAAAAGCCCAATACAGAGAGGTTAAAATATGGCACAGTACCACCTACCAGGTGTTGTAGTTTTATGTTGACCAAATCAGAACTTTCAAAAATACTGCATTTGCGTCTTTCCAGTTCATGGCTACATGGAGAAGACTAGCAGTATGTTTATGAGTCAGGCTTGTCCTGAGGACACGGTGGCGAGTCCAAAGGTTGCTTTTCTACTGTTGCTTCTGCTGCTGCTATTGTTTCTGTCGCTGTCTGTTTGTGAGCCCATCATTAACCAGCATTTAACTGCAGGCTGGTGAGTACAATTTAACAACCCAGGCGTTGCATAGAAAGGACACCACACCCACACGCACATGCAAACACACATCCCCACACTGTCATCTCCTCCCTCCAATATCCGGATCGTTAAAGCTCTATTTATTAACCAATGAAAAGGTCTTGTGATACTTAAATTGCACTTGGTCACCTTTGTCCAACTGTCCCATCGATTTGTTTTTGTCTGTTTTGCATGTATGCACACACACACACACACACACATACACACACAGTCTGTTGTGATAATTTTTAGATATACACATACGTATGTATTTGTCCATCTATTTATATATATATGTATGTATCTTTAGTTACGTAGTTCGTTAGTTTGTTGAAGGTCAAAGGTCTATTCCTCACTTATCACTCTATGTATCTCTATCTTTTCATCTATCTGCCCCTCTCTTTATTGGTATTGGTATCGGTGCTTCCATCTATCAGTAATTTCAACTTTGCTGTTGCTGTTGAGGTATATTTTTGTCGCACTAATGTATTTTATATTTAATACAGAGCAGTGATCCAGTTGCAGAATGTTGTATAAATTGTCTCATCATTTTCTTTTTTATTGGTCCTCTGGGCTCCACAGTTCTGCCTATCAATAACTGGCTTTGCAAACATGGTAAACTAATTTTCCCAATTCTGTTTATGTACATTGTTGCCTCTGTTAGCTGTCTCAATAACTGCAATACCACAAAGAACAGTGGAAGTAGTGTAGGCTTTCAACTGCATGGCCTAATTTTAAGTGGTTGAAATTAAAACAGGCTTCTTAATTCATCATGGCAGGTTGAAACTCAGTTTAATCATGCAGAGGTCACTAACAGGACACACTAAGGCCACACAAGTTGTCTTCTCTGTGAGCAGGTAAAAAAAGAAAAGGACAATGTCACTAACAATTGTCTTGACAAAACAAAGATGTGCACAGCTTTAAAGTTGGAACATTACTATGGGTGGATAGGATGGGCAAAAAAGAAGAAAACCCAAATGACTTAAGCCCATTTGCCGCACAGCTAACATTTTTTGGGAGGAGGCATTTTCCCACAGTGGACATTTTTGTCACAACTGCAAAACCGCAGGTGTAAGCCATAAAGTGGACGGTGGCTGAATTCCATTTCTCGCTTTTATTCACTTTCAGGGTGCTGCAAACGCGCGCTTTGCCTCTGTCCCGGAGTGAACTATGTCGGGCTAACAAGGATGAGACCAGAATGGCATTGCGGTGACAAATTAGTCACATACAAAGAATTCTCAAGTTTAATATCAACTTTTCCAACACATAATTTACACTTAAATATAGAGAGGACACCCTGTTTCACAACATTGAAAACCACTGGTCATTTTTCACTGTAACAACCCAGAAGATGAATAAACTTCAATGGTTTTTTCCTTATCAACACAATGTACACAACACAATGGAACTTCAAAATTCAAATACTCAAAGTCAGACAAACCAAACATTTTTTAGAAAAAATTACCTTTGGTTTCCTTGATACAGACCAAAGACAGGACACCCCATACACAGAACAACAGGCTTGTATATGCTGTCAATCCTTTTACCATTTTTATTGATACAATGACAAATGGTGTGGAGATGGCCGCTGGGCAGCACATTGGGCACCCTTAAATCTATGGATCTTGGTCAGGGTCAAACTTGTGGTGTTGGCTCTCTGAGCAGACTGCAACTCTTTTTGGCTTGTGGGCTTAGGGTTGTGGGCGAGTGATGGCGGTTGAGGGGAGATGGTCAGCGTTGCATCATTCAGTAGAGCCGTGTTTTTTTGACGGTGCGCATTTGTGAAGTCACATTTGTGCCCTAATGTAGAGGAAGCAAAGGCAGATTTTGAGCCACTTTAACGTGCAATAATTACTATAATAATTATGTGAGCAGGCACATTGCTGTGCTCTGTCACTCTCTCTCTCCCCCCCTCTCTCGGCCTGTGTGCATATGCTGGTACCTCTGGTGGGGTTTTGGGGATTGGGCTCCTGGCTTGAGCTCGCGGGTTGTGTGCCTGGAGAGTGGAAAGCGGTATGGCCGTGTTCCGTGGTCAAAATGTGTGCCTGTTAGTCACTCTCCACGAGGGGAGGGCACTGATATAATAATAATTTTTTTTCTAATATTCTTGCAAAGTCCCAAAAATTGACTGGTGGCTCATGATTGACGGGTAGGTGACCCCTGCTTTTACAGAGGATAACTGTTGAATATTTCTGCATACTGCAAAGACCTTTATACACTATAACACATAGTTCAACAATAAAGTCCTCATAAAAGTCGAGTGATGCATCTAAACATAGATACTTAAACCACTATATCCAAGGAGTACTCATTCAAACGAGCCGACTGTCACTTCCTGCTTTTCTCAAGTTTTCCCTGTCAGTATTTGTCCTTCACATCTGTCTGTTTCTTTGATAACAAGAGCGGACCAGATGCCGGTCCAAGGGAGTCTCAGATTCCCCCTCTGCGGCGCACAGACATATTGGTTCATAATTAATGACATTAGAAGCCTTATCTGCCTTGAAGAGCTTGGCATCTGTCTGTGGCTGAGTGCCGACAGACACGTAGTTTGCTGGAGGAGGCCCAGAATGATGGGAAGGACATGAGCGATTTTAAGATTTGTAGCAGTAATGAGCCCAGAGAGTTGACAGGAAACGCCTCCATGTTGCAAAGAAAATCACCGTAACTCAAATTTTTAAAATTAAGCGGACAATACGGTTTTGAGGCGTAATCTTAGAGGTCAGTTAATTACACGTACCGAAAGTGCATATCGATGAGAAGCCACTTTGTGTGGTCTCGGAGGCTATTAGTGAGAGCAGATATTTGATTAACCCCCTACATTAGTGGACGTTGTTTGCCCCCAGAGGAGCCTTTGCGTTGACAGTGACCATCAGTGTTGGAATGCGGCCAAAATAACTTTCAGTTAATATTTACTTTAGCAGTCAGTTTATCATAAACAAGGTGTCCGATTTAGATCTTTAATCGTCAGTAGGCATTAATTATTTTTTTGTATATTTACTAGCACTCCTCTGGGAGTCTTTGCTCAGCCTGCATGCTTCCTGTCCCACCCTGCCGGACATCAAATGTAGTTTATACGAGGTGAGTAAACTGAGGTATTTATCAACCACACAGGCTTCCGTAATGGAGCTGATTAATGGCTGCTTATTAACTAAAGCGCCGTCGTCCATGGCCCCGAGGGCTCGGCGTAATTCTAGAGGACCAGAGTCGATATATAATGGTCTATTTTCGCGGCTCCTGTGATTAAGCACCATTAAAGTCTGGCTTTGAATCACTTCAATGGCGACAAACATAAATGCTAGCGTGTCCCCAGAGTCCCCCAGACTCACTCACTCTATGTAGGCCTGCTACTGCAATAAAAGGCTGTATTTGTGGAGAGTTTAGATTCTCAGGGGAGCAGCATTTATCGAAGCTCTGCTCAAACATTGATCTTTTCAGCAGTTTGGATGAGATATCCACTGGGAACGCAGGCTGCCACTAATGTGAATGAATGTGTGCATCTGTGTTTGGATGCTGTATGTCAATGTGTACACATGTTAATGTGAGGCAACTGTAACACCAGACACCGCGTATGCAATAACATTAGCATGCTAATCTCTAACCTGATAATGTCTTAACTAACACGGTTAGTTAGGCCCAACATAGCATGTGCTTTCACAAAGGGACACAGCATCTCACCGTCAGTAGATGCATGACTGCATGAGCATCTTTTGACAAACTGTATAATATATAGTTTAGAAGATGGGGAATTACTAGGTAGACTCCCACAATTCTGTGTTGCTGTCATTTAAGAAAAAAGGTGTTAAAGGGGACCTATTAGGCTCATTTTTCGTCCACTTGTATTGGGTTGTGGACTCCTATAGAGCAGCTAGTATACCCAGCTATACAGAACAAAATACAACATTCATTCATTCATTCATTTTCTACCGCTTTTCCTCACAAGGGTCGCGGGGTGCTGTAGCCTATCCCAGCTGTCTTCGGGCGAGAGGCAGGGTACACCCCGGACTGGTCGCCAGCCAATCACAGGGCACATATAGACAAACAACCATTCACACTCACATTCATACCTATGGACAATTTGGAGTGGCCAATTAACCTAGCATGTTTTTGGAATGTGGGAGGAAACTGGAGTACCCGGAAAAAAACCCACGCATGCACGGGGAGAACATGCAAATTCCACACAGAGATACAAAATACAACATTCTAACTAAATTTATACGTCAGAAAAGTGGAAAAAAACACAATAGGTTCCCTTTGAAAAATGCCAGGTTAAACAGGTTGTGCAAAAGGGGCTATGATCAACGCAACCAAATGAATCAGAAAGTGTTGATGCTAAAGCTAATGACTTGAAGCACTCATAGTGTGCAAAGTTGTTGTCATTAGAGGAGATTGCGTGTTGACTGTCAACTGTCAAAACAAATCACAAAAATTGGTGTGGACCTGGATGAATACAAAAAACAATTGTATTACAATTACTACAATTACAATGTAATGAAGCCTTTTTTTAAATAAGCTGTGAAATGATCAGCATACACACAGTGTGGGCACGTCTAGCTAGGGGCAGATTACAGGTTTTTCCATTGTGATGTCATGAAAGCCCAGACTTTAAAAGTGAGCAACTTTAAGCACCTTTGAATGGACCAAACACGTGTGATAGAGGATGATTTATTCTGTCATTTGGTGTTGACATATTACTCTTAGAACATCATTATAAAGTCAATTTTAGTGGACCTTGAAAAATCGGTGTTCAGTCCGACCTTCAAACTTTTATCATCTTAGAAGAAATGAGTACATTTTTTTTGCTGTTGCTTTTGCTGACTGCACAAAGAGGAGGGCATTGAATGCAGCTCTCCATAAAACTTAATGAGTACATTTTTTGATGTTTTCCACTGTTTGCCTCTCAATCCATTTGTCTCCCTCAACAGGAAGGACTCTTCATCCTCTCAAATGTTTGGAGTAGCCCGTCCCCTCCTCTCTCCTCCCCTCCTATCCCACTCTCCATCTCTCCTCGGGCCCTGATGTTCTCCCCGGCTCCTCTGGGGACGGCAGTAATAATTATTATGTAAATAAATACGCCTGCTGTAATCACATTCGTGCCACTGATCCAATTAGAAAGCTGATAGCAGCCGGCTGATTGCGCGGCATGGCGGCTGGTGGTCAGGGCCCGTTGTGTCTTTTGTGCGTGCGTGTGTGCGTGCGTGCGTGCATGTGTGTGTGTTGTGTGGCTGGCCAACTTAGCTAAAGCCACATTAGCAGGCTGCTGTAATGAGAGCCGTTTGGTGCCATGCTGCATGTAGTCATGCACTGGAAGTAATGCTCTTTGACCGGGATCCTGCATGTCTGCCAGGCCTTGTGGTCTGCTCTCTGGGTTTGTCTGTCACTCAAGCACACATTGAGTGTGTGTTGCCGTGTGTGTGTGTCTATGCTATCATGATCCCTGGCTCTGGATCACTTTCACCGTGCATCATCTTATCGGCAATTACGGCCCTGTTGTGATTCCCATCAGCTTTAATGATGGTCCGCCGAGACCATCACCAGTCCACCGCCATCCATACTGACCTCATTCTGCTCTTCTGTTCAGTCGGCGCTCAACACAACTCTCTTAATATCTATTTTAAAACACTCAATCATTTTGTGTGGGGGTTGCATTTCAACTGCTGTTAAAACTGTACACTAGATGTGTCCCACTTGAAGAGCAGCATTCTCAAATTTCATCATGATGATGAGCATAAATGCGGTCCAAATTTCTAGTTTTCTTTATTCTCAGCTTTCTTGTCCCACTTGCTGCTACTGTTCTTTAGCCGGCAGCACTTATGCAGCCCCAGACCACGGTGCTACCACTGTAATAGTTGACTGTAGGCGAGACACAATTATAATGCTACTTGTGTTGCCAGCTTATGAGTGGAGGTCAATACTCAAAACGCAAAACCACTAAACTGATTTTTACATAAATCTGGTGTTGGTATGATATAGTGTGTTTTCTCACCTAATTTCTCTGTGGCTAAAGCAGAAATGTTACTGACAAAATTCATGCATATGCAGGAAGGGAAGCTATACGGAGCCTCAAAGTGCTTAGTGTTCACATTTTTGAGGCGATGGTGTAGCTTTGCTGTTTTATTGTTTCTGTTTTGGCAAAAGGTATTCAAAAATGATATGTTGCAGTGGCACCTTGCCAACAGTTTCCTATGGCGTGGAGGGCATCATTTCAAACAGCAATATACACTGGGCAGGAGGGGGGGGTTTGCTCTGCGGCCGCCATGTGTCGCCTGAGTAGACTCCTGCTAATGTTGGGAAGTAACGTATGGGTCCCAGCGCTAACTCCCTGCCTTTTACATCTCAATCAGGTCACTCTAGTTTATTTATATATTGTCAAGAGGACGGGGGGTAAGGCAGGCCTGGGAGGAGGACAGGGGGGCAGAGATGAATGTGGCACCCCCCCACCCCTTCCCCTCTCTATTTAGTTAGCAAAAAGCTTTTATAATGAATTTGAAAGGCGGCGCAGATCCAAGCTTTTGAAATTCCCAGAGCACCGCTAAGTGAAATGAGGAGGAAGGGGGGGCTAAAGCGGGTGAGCCCAAAAACTAAAAAGCATTAACTTACACAATGTGGGCTGGATCAAAAAAAAAAAAAAGGAAATCATTATTTTTTTCTTCTGTATTGCTTAAATCGCATGTGTGATTGTGTCCTCCTGTAAACGCCGCTCTTTGCCACGCGGTCGCATGCTATTAAACGAGCCTTCCTAATATTTTGAGTCGGCTGGCAGTTTGAATTTCATCTCGCCGACGCATCTTGTTTCTCTCAAACCCTGACTGTTTTGACATGCGGCCCGATTAAATTATAAACAAGCAGGCCTCCTGATGGTGATGCTGGAGCCACTAATTTCCCTAATTGTTTGCAGTTGTCTGGGAGGCCCTGGACTCAGCCAGCTCCGCCCCTGGCTGGCACGGCCCCGTTTAAGGAAGCAGGCAGGAGGGAAGTGGGCGGTGGGAATTAAAGGACACCATGTGAGGAAACGGCAGGTAAAGTCAATGAAATCCAAGCTGATATGTAATTTTAAGAATGTTATCAAATTAAATGTGTGATATACAGTGGCATGAAAACATTTGGGCACCCCTAATAATTTTCACATTTTCATCATTAGCACTGATAGCACTGATAGATGAGAAATGGAATTAAATGTATAGGATTTACAGAAAGTGTGTAATAATTATTGAAACAAAAGTAGGCAGGTGCCTAAATTTGGGCACCCCAACAGAAAAATGTTTAGTAGATATTTAGTAGATCCTCCTTTTGCTGAAATACATGCTTCCTATAGCTTCCAATGAGGGTCTGGATTCAGGTTGAAGGTTTTTTTTGGCCATTCCTCTTTACCAAACATCTATAGTTGAGTCAGGTTTGATGGTTTCCGAGCATGAACAGTCCGCTTTAAATCACACCACAGATTTTCAATAATATTTATACCAGAACATTGTACTTCTGTACAATGTACTGTCTTTGGGCGAAAGGCAGGGTACACCTTGGACTGGTCGTCAGCCAATCACAGGGCACAAACAACCATTCACACTCACATTCATACCTATGGACAATTTGGAATCACCAATTAACCTAGCATGTTTTTGGAATGTGGGAGGAAACCGGAGTACCCAGAGAAAACCCACGCATGCACAGGGAGAACATGCAAACTCCACACAGAGATGGCACAGGGTGGAATCGAACTCTTGTCTCCCCGCCGTGCAGCCCTGCATGCAGGTTCATTGGAGTTAATTGGTAACTCCACATCATGCAGGTTAATTGTAAACTCTAAATTGTCTATAGGTCTAATATCAGTCTGAATGGTTGTTTGTCTATATGTGCCCTGCGATTGGCTGGCGACCAGGCCAGGGTGTAACCCGCCTCCCGGTCAGTTAAATGGGATAGGCTCTAGCATACCCCCGCCACCCTAAGGAGCACCATAAAAAATTAATGAATGTAACAATACAAGCAGTCAGAAAGGTTCTGGGATTACTGTGAACTAATCCATAATCCTGGTTCACAGTTACTAGTAAAAATACAGAAACTGACTTTTTCTATGTTTTGTGCGTGTTCATAAATATAAGTTTTTAAATTGGATTGTAATGATAGGCCATATGAACACAGCTAGTAGTATGTTGATGAGGCTGGTTTCAACCTGTCCTGGAAGAGAGGAAGGAAAAATACCATTGGACAGTGGGGCTGTAAGCCGCACGGTGGATGAGTGGGTAGCACTAAACTGTGTGGAGTTCGCATGTTCTCCCAGGCATGCGTGGGTTTTCTCCGGGTACTCCAGTTTCCTCCCACATTCCAAAAACATTCTAGGTTAATTGGCAATTCCAAATTGTCCATAGGTATGAATGTGAGTGTGAATGGTTGTTTGTTTATATGTGCCCTGTGATTGGCTGGCCACCAGTCCAGGGTGTACCCTGTCTCTCACCCAAAGACAGCTGGGATAGGCTCCAGCATACCTGTGACCCTAGCGGCCAGAAAATGGATGGATGGAAATGTATATAAACACGCTATCATGTTAGGTATTGTCATGTTCGGGCTAGCATGCTAAAATTAGCATTTTTTTGGCATTGTTCTTAAGATTAACATACGAAGACACTTAACATTACCATATGTTGTAGCTGTTTTAAGTAGAAATATACTTATATATATAAGTAGAAACTTATATAGACACTTAGTTTTTTCGTGCTAGGTATTGTTCAAACACTTCAGTGTTTCATTACATTTCTGCGCCATTACAGAACAGCTTCAGCTCTCCTGCTTCCACCCTCTACTTCCACTTTCTGCATTTTGACGTTCATGCCTTTCCAGTTTCCAGTTTTTTCTTCATATCTTAAGCATTCACATGCAGTGTCTTCTGACATTACCATCATCTCATTAAAACTGAGTTTTTATTTTCACTGTATCAGCAGTGATTTACTTCTTTATACACTTCTAAACTTAATGTTAAAACAATTAATTTGATTTGACACAAATCATTAGTCCTCATTAGTCCACACACAAATATATACAGGTACTGTCGTGCATATGTACATTAAACACTTTATTCATTCATGGGTTCTTTGAGATTCACTATATCAATAAAAGTTATTGTTTTTGCTGTATATCTGTGATGCAAATTACTGTACGTCCCTCATTTATTAGAAAGTTATGAGTTTTATTAATGAAACAATGATAGTGGTTGACCTCTTTTTACACTTGCATGAGGGTTAAGAGACACTCCTGTAATTATTTACACTTTTTGGGATTGATGTTTGGGTCTTTATCGTCCCCAGCAAAAAATGAGATAAAAGTCACTGGACTAGAGCTCATGTGTACACTTGTGTGTGTGTGTGTGTGTGTGTGTGTGTGTTGTGTTTGCATGCTAGTGTTGGGCGGGTGGGAGTGGTTTGAAAGCTGAGCTGTGAATGTTATCCAAGCTGGCATCAACAGACGTCCTTTAGCAGACGGCTAAAGTCGTATCGCTGCTGTCATCACTCGATCGCTGCTATCGTCTCTCTGAGAGCGTGTGTGTGTCCACGTGCTCATTGAAGGCTAATTTAGCGTGACAGTAGGGGAGCAGGTGAGCTAATACACCTTTCTCCGGGCACAGTCGAGATCTGAGCACCAACACGTACACACGTCTCCATCTTAATGCATCCCGGAACAGCTTTTTGATACTGAATTCCACATTGTCCCCGTAGACTGTGATCGTAGGTCACAGTTGTTTTTTTTTGTCCGGTTCAAGCTTTGTATTTATAAAAGGACTTCACATGGGCAAAAAATTGTATCTTTCTTCAATTTGGATGAGTTTAGAGCTCTCAAATCACACATTTCTCACCATTGTCCGATATTACACAAACATAGCCACATCTCGTTTATTTTTTTATAAAATTATTCATGGTGTATCATGTCCTTTTCAACAGTTTGTCAACATCCCCAAAGCTGTTCATAGCAGAAATAGAGGCGCTAAGAGGTTAGATTGCATTATTCCTTTTTGAAAAAGTGTATTTGTACAAATAGCTTTTTTCTTTTTAACGATTCCTCCAGGATTTTCTAAATGTTGCAAACTAAAATGCCTGAATTTGTGGCTTTTTTTCCCCACCAATATTGTTGAGTGCTACGCAGGGACACAATTACTTAATGAAAATGATGATGGTTGGCCAAAATGTGTGAGGAAGTTTGGGAACTGGACAAAGATGTGAGGTCTTGCATAATTTGTTGGGGACTTCTTGAACTTGGTTGACTTGGTGCGATTGCAACATGTTGTAATCCTGCCTGGGCGGGTTTAATAGTCTGATTATATTTTTAGAGCAAAAACCACAAAAATCAGAAATTGACAGTCTTAGCCAAATGTTTTTGGAGTGATTTCACACAAAATTGCTTTCTTGTTCATGAAGCACCTTGTTTATGTAAAATATTATTGTAAAGTGATTGAATGTTTTTGATTGTATCTTTTTATATGCCGCAAGAGTATTGCCTCAACTGATTACCTTTTATTTTAAGTCAAATTTGAGCAGAATTTACAGGTTAATGTGCAATTTACTGTTTTTTTTTTTTACATTACACTGTGAATTTACCGTATTTATTAAAACCAAGTAACAACAATCTGTTCCTTTCTTTAAAAAGTAAAACATGTTTTCCTTGGTTGTTTCGATGACAGAACATAGAGAACATCAAGGTTAACTTGCAACCGCAGAAAGTTAGACAACAGTAGTATTAATAACAGATGTTGGCGTACTGATACTGGACTGTGAGAATAAGACTCAGATTAGATAAGATGTGCCTTTTTTGGTCCCCCACGAGGAAATTCCAACAACATTTTTTTTTAAGATAATAGAAAACCTATTGAACTAATAACATTCATTAACCATATGATACATTGCAATATCAATATTCTTGATATTCTCTATAAGGTTGTAGGATGTCCTATTGTGGTCGTCATGCCTTTTTTACATCTTTATGGCCCTCGTCTTTTCTTCTATGGTTGACATTGTGTGTGTTTTAATATACGGTACTAGTTTTTCATCTTTTATTTTTTTTACCCAAGCTGAGAGTGTGTACGTGCGTGTGTGTCACTCATGCTCTGTCATCTGTTTAACTATTTCAACAGAGGGAGCCCATTATGTGGCAGCTTGTGGTGATGAATATTGAATACAGTGTGTGATCATGTTAATGTTTCAAAATATGCGCGTGTGTGCGTGTACAACATGCGATAATCTGTGAATAATGACAATATCTCTATGAGAGAAAAACATGCAATGTACATTAAAGAGGCCACATTTTCATGATTTTGATGGAGTCACATGTTTGCAATAAAACTTGCAGGGGGGACACAGTTATTGTTCATTACTTATTTTCACCGTAGTAAATATTTGAATTTGTCTTGTTTGTCTATGTTCTGAATGAATAGCTCGGGAGGTTGAGGCTGCATGATGTTCATGTCCTACCAATCTGTGAAAAATGGTCGTTTGGAGGTATTAAGATAAACACACGCAGGACAATAAGTGACCGGTGGCTGTTCAAGCGGGACACGTGCCTCAATAGGCTACTGATGCAGTTAATGCCTGATGAGAGTTCATCACGACACTGGTAAATGCTGGTTACTCATCCACAGCCCTGCTGCCCGTCTTGTTTTTGGGGCTTTTTAATATGGAAGGTGAGGTTGCCGGGATGACATACTGTAAATGACAGTTTGCTGCAGTCAGCATACAGCCGCCATTGTATATGTAGCTGTGAGTGAGTGAAGGTGAGTGAGTATACCGACCAAATGAAAATAAGCAACTCCAAATTGTCTAAAATGTCAATATTTAGTGTGAGTATTATTGTCATTGCACAATAACACAGCAGTGAAATTGCCAACGAAATGTCGTTACCTGGCTCCCGTGTAATAATAAATAATAGTGTGTAAATAATAATGTGGAGAATAAATAGATTACATCAAATATGAACAACAATGTACAGCGTAAACAGTAATTTGTACAAATAATTTAAATCATTTAGAATAAATAACAATGATTTAAAGTTTGGGGCGGCACGGCGATCTAGTGGTTAGCGCGCAGACCTCACAGCTAGGAGACCAGGGTTCAATTCCACCCTCGGCCATCTCTGTGTGGAGTTTGCATGTTCTCTCCGTGCATGCGTGGGTTTTCTCCGGGTACTCCGGTTTCCTCCCACATTCCAAAAACATGCTAGGTTAATTGGCGACTCCAAATTGTCCATAGGTATGAATGTGAGTGTGAATGGTTGTTTGTCTATATGTGCCCTGTGATTGGCCGGCGACCAGTCCAGGGTGTACCCCGCCTCTCGCCCAAAGACAGCAGGGATAGGCTCCAGCACCCCCCGCAACCCTCGTGAGGAAAAGCGGTAGAAAATGAATGAATGAATGAATGAATTTAACGTTTTGTTTGTGCGTGTGGTCATTGAGGAGTCTGATGACCAGGGGGAAGTAGCTGTCTCTAAACCTGGTTGTTCTACATACAGCGGATGCTGCAGAGCCTTCTCCCTGATGCCGGAAGAGAAATACCACGCCACTCCATCATTTTCACCTTCCTCAGCAAAGCACTTAACCTCTTGACGGTGTGTTTGGGTTCCTTATCATGTTGGATAACTGACCTGTGACCCAATTTCTGATTTACAGTATGCCACATTACATGTTGGAATTCATTCTTCCAATCAATGAACCGCAGCATCCCGATGCTGGTAGCATTTGTGCGCGACACCACCATTTTTCTTGACTAAATACAAGGCACAATTATCTTGTTTTATATTGTTGCCAGCTATTTAATAACGGTGATGTGTGGACTCATTCTCAATTCATAGTAAATCAAGACTGCTATACAGGTTTTTCCCACTAACTACTCTAAAGTTCACGTTCTATAAGGTGAGGTTTGTATTTTTTTACTTCGGAGGGAGTTAGCTGCTCTGTCAGTGAGCATCATTGCTAGCCTCTGTGGAGGTCTGCACCAAGGGACAGCCTGAGGCGGCGGCCTGCACACACCTGCCACCTCCTCGCTCGCCATCGTGGCCCGGGGGAAGCTGGCCAGAGCCTGCGGCGCCCCCATCTTTGGGTGCTATATTTCTATTAAATCAGCTTTTTCCCCACTTTGACTGTGTATTACTACAGTATTATAAGTACAGTTAATTACCTGTATGTATTCATTCATTCAGTAATAAATAGAAGTTTCCATGATCTACTTTCCATTATCCGTTTATGTAGTTGAGCCATATCTTAGCATATTTATGATCGTTATGACCAAAGTGAGTGTATAAACTAATTTGATTTGCATTATTGTTGTGCGTTGGAACTTTTCTCCACCTCATTGTTTGTCGCACCCGCCGTTTTGTGTTTTAATCTTCCGAGGATAGACGCAATCATCACATTTTCCCTCATGCATCTTTCATGTCCCAGTCCAGATTAGTTATTCCAGGGTTTAGAGAAATGCTGAGTGTGATTTATTTTTAATCACAGCAGCTGTTTGCCTTCTCATATTGAAGATCTCGCCTGACAAAGACCTAGATCGGAGGAGACACATCTGACCTGCTGAAAAAAGGATGTTAATTTTCACTGCATTCAACTTTTTTTTGTTGTTTTTTTGGGAGCTTCTTGCCAAAATTGAATAGTCTGTGTTCCACCCCTCCTCTCTATTTTGTGTTGGTAGTTGACTGGACGAGGTTACTTAGTCTTAGCAGGATTACACACAAACCAAAGTCATGATTTCTGTCTCCCTCAGTAGGTCTCTGAACCAGGTTATGTAGACAGAAGTCAGGTTATATTAAAGTCACAGCAGCAGGAGGCCACAGGTGTGGGAGCATCCTCCATAGCGAGCCTGCTGCATTGTGGGTAATAATAATAGCAACGGCAGATGTGCCCCCGCTATTCACCCCTAATGTTCTCTAATCATCCCTCTTTCAGACCTAATAGTCCACAGTGGTGCCCTCACAGCTGCCTGATGAGCCCTGGGGTATATGCACACCTGTCAATCTCATACTCAAACAACAAACGCACACACACAGCTCGGCTGTATTGCAATTTATCGTACTGTACTTTGCTGTACCTCACTTACTACTATTACGTACTTGGCATATTGTCCAGTTGTAGTAAAATCAAAATAATGCATCATGAAGGGAAAAAAACGTATATAAGTCACATAGGACTATAAGCATTTATTTTTAATTTTATTTCACAATAGCACTCAGACTAATAGCGTAAGTAGGTGGTATATTAGCGCAACACATTAACAATAGCACATTAACATAACAATCCAACAAGTCCAACAAGAAAGTTACCGGTAAGCAAGTTCACCGATCTCCCGATCTAATGCGACTTATAGTTCCGAAAACACGTCTGTTACTGAACTACTACAGTCATCCTTGGTTTATCACAGTTAATTGGTTCCAGACACAAACGTGGTGTAGTAGGACTCCGTATAAATCAAAAATGGTTGTAGTTAGCCCGTAGAACACATTTTTAAGACCATGTCAATACATTTTTAAAACATTATTAGAACCTTAGAACTGTAGTATCTGTGCATGCACATATGTGCATTTTATATTTTCATTCAATGCGTAACCTCCTGCACCCTACACGCTTCCATGCTTTTTCATTTCCTATTTGCTATGGGGGGCTTTATTCACTGGAAAGATGCATGCCGGGCTCTTATAAAATGCACTTCTGCCGCCTTTTGGCTTTTTTTTACGACTAAACGGGATCTCTTCTATTATGCAATTGTGTCATCACCTCTTTTTACGTCTCATGCAAAACGTAAAAATGTCTTTGGGATTGGGTATTCGGGTTGGAAAAAACATCTAAAAATGTCTTTGGTAGTGAATGAGTTAATATTTTTTAAAAACCATGATGGCATGAACACACAAAATTCAAAACGTGAAGTGGTGAGGGTCAACTGTATCGTGTTGCCCCCAGTCTATTACTGTCATTGCATATGTAGCCACTCCTTTTTCTTAAATGAACATTGGTTATTTTTGCACTACTAAAACACACAGCTTCAAATTGTGCAATACTGGACTTATGTGCAATATGATTCATTCATTCAAGTGAAACTCTGGTACAACATGTGCAATACTACATTTTGTTTACTGAAATTCCACATTTTGGTTACTGCAATTCCACATCTTGTTACTGTATAGGTTATTGTTTTTGACTGCAATTCTATATTTTGTTACTGCATAGGTTATTGTTTTTGTTGTACATATATTTACACTTATTTTGAACAGCACCCGCCACTTTCATATTTATATTGTTATTCCTTGTTTTATTTTTATCCTTTTCCTTATTCTTATTTTTACTTTCTACAAAATGCACCGTGGAGTTGCACTCAAATTTCGTTGTATGCGATACAATGACTATAAAGGCGATTCTGATTCTTCTCTTGTTTTTAATTTGTAAATTGCAACCACTCGAGTTAGTCTCTTCTCTTTCGTTAGGTAGCCAAGATGGTGACTACTGAGCATGCTTAGAGTTGATGCACATTCATTTGGGGTGTGTTGAGTGCAGCATCTGGTGCTGATGGCAAACTGCATTTTGCCTTATTTCTCTGTGTGAGCGCACTTAAGTATGTACTTATGTACTTATGCACTTAGTATGGAAGTGCGTCAATTGAGATACAGTCCTCCTTTGTTTTGAACCACCCTCCTAAGAACGAACAACAACTTCACTTTTGTGAAAGAGTCAACAGAGATTGACAGAGCACATTATTCCTTTTAAATTCCCCACATTTTGGTAAAAATGTGTGGATATTTGGAATTTTTATAACGCTGTTATGATCAGCTCAAGCTACAGTCGGAATAAAATGGAGTCTCAAAGTTGGATATTTGTTCACTGTTTTAATTATGCCCATTACAAAGCCATGTGTAATTTACTTTCATATTTGCAGTCTTACTTTTTTTCCTGACATACTGGTGCTATTTGTGATTTCTGTATAGCAATAAGAAAACACACTTGAGTCTTTAAGCTTTTATTTGCCCCTTCTCAAAAGCCTCCCATTGTGAGGTCAAATTCATATTTCCCATAAGCCTTCAGTGGGGCACATGCTCCACACACAAGACCGCAAGAGACCTTTGGGTGGTCTTGTGGTGTGACAGTACTGTCTGTCTGACTGTTTTATCTGTGAGGAGAGCCCACTCCCATCCAACATCTGACAGACCTGCTCTTTAACACTGGGAGGCTGATATGTGTTTAAATGCTGTGACACCCTGCCGCTCTGCACCCACTTATCCACTGTGTGTGTGTCTTCTAATGACTACCAGCTTCGACAGGACCTGAAGCCTGAGGAGAGGGGGGGGGTTGAAGCCCGTCAATTGAGCGAATAATGACTTGAATAAGGAGATTTAGGGATGAGGGGCTGTTTGGCGCTGAATGAAAACCAGAGGTGCTCGCCGCAAAGGGCTAATGGTGGCAATAAGCGAGGCTGTGGCGTGTGAACGCATGAGGAGAAAACACATTGATGTTTCCAGAACGTTCTCAAAGGCAAATGTACAGTACTGTGCAACTGTTTTTTTTTTTGCCACCACTAACTTTGTTGTTCATAATTGGTTAAGCCGAACGTTTGACAAAATTTTGCAAAGAATTATGCAGAAAAAACAAAATAAAAATCCAGAGCACATGAGCCTGCTTTGGAGAGGATCTGGATAAAAGTGCAGATACAGGAACTAGGAAGTAGCCTCCAACTTAACAAAATGCAACCACTTTAGTGGATAGTATGGACATGGCAGAGGTCTGCGCTTCACCACAACAGTCTAGCATGTTATGTTTTTACACTGTATATTGGTCTTCGAAAAAAAAAACATGTACAGCAGGGATCTCAAACACGCGGCCCATGGGCCAAATGTGGCCCGCAGGACACTAGTTTGAGGCCCCCGCCTTGATATGAAAGTTTAAAGTTAGTGCGGCTCGCGCAAGTTTGATATGGATGCTGTATGGTATCATGTACCCAGAAAAAATTATTACGTTTGATTAATGTTCATGTTAAAGGTTAAATAACTGTTAATAGTTATCCTCCCTATCCTTGTGGAAGTGGTAGGTTTTTGGCTATTTAAGTTTAAAGGAAATAACTTGAAGGCTACCGTTAAGGTCGCTAACTCTCTAGTTTGCGAGTTTGCATGTGTCTCAAGACCCTGCAGTTGCGCAATATGTTGTAAATAAAAAAAAAAGTATAAATATGACTATAGTTGTGTTTTGTCATGTCTACAGGGCTCTAATAATGCTTTGTTAATTTTAATCTGAAAAAAATAATTTGTCTACCCACCAACTATATGTGGTTTCTTAAGTTTTTATTTGCCGTTTTATTATTATTATTATATGTATTTATTACTGATTGATTTTCTTTATTCTTGATTTGTTTGTTTATTTTTCATCTTATTTTGTGCAGAAAAATAAAAATTAAGATATTTGAGAACATTGGAATGTTTTATCAGAGCTTTTATTGTAGAAAATTGGAACCAAAGCACTGAAAAAGTTTGTATATTTTTCTGTTTTTAATAAATGCGTTTTTTTTTGGGGGGGGGGAACCTGATGCGGCCCAGCCTTGCCCAGACCCTAGCTCCAGTGGCCCCCAGGTGAATTAAGTTTGAGACCCATGATGTACAGTATACCTAAAGCTAAGCAACCAATAAAAACATATTTGACTATGTTGAGTTTTGGATGAAGTATCTCCATTAGTTGCTAGAAGTGGCGGTCAAATGGCCAAGCGTTGTCCATAACAGTGACCTTAATTTTGTATTCTTTTGAAGTACCATGGGTTTATGGTGGACTTAAACCCATACATTCATCGCTGTGGCATGGATTTTGCGCACTGAGCACAGGTCACACTTTTGGTGCATGATTTATGTGGATATTTTCATTGGATAGCAACTATATTTGTTTATTTAGATATCATAAAGTGTTAGTTGGAATATTCAGATGCTGGCAAACTGAAGCTTGTGAGAATAGTATTTCCATTCAAATCTAGTCTCTTTACATAATATTTATTGTTTGAGGTTGAGGCCAGAAAATTGATGGGAAAATAAGGCAGGCAACTGTTTTGATGCAGTTTGTTTTTCCTAATTTCCACAACCATCCACTGTGGCCTTGCGGTAACTCGATTTTGTCTCAGAACAAAAGGGCGGGCATGTGAAACATTTGCAGTTAAATTCAGTTGCTGACCAGTTATTAGCTTTATCTTGCATAATGTCCCTTTCACACAAATGAGTATTAGCATTTGAAAGTAGTTGTTGTGGCTGGCCCGTCTGTACATTTGCAAAGTTATTTACAGTGCCAGAACTTAAATAGTGGCCTCCTTTTAGGAAAGTCACATTATTTTCTTATAGAAACACAAGAAGCTGCATTGTCATCCATAATTTCTAGTCAATTTACCCGCAACAAGCTCTTAGAGTGTATTTTTTCATTTCTGGTTTTCCTCTGATTGCATACATGTACAAATGAAGCAATGTTTGGTTGCTGCGGCCACCGTGTTGTCTCCCTCGCTTGTCTCCTGCTTTCTCTCCGACCAAGCTTTGTTTTAAACAAAGCGCATCATTGTTCACGACGTCTGGCTTCTCGGGACATTGTGAAGTGGGTAAACATCTATTTTGAGTAAAGGATCATTCTTGCTGAAAAGAAGAAATTGATGACAGGTTTTGTGTGCATGACCCGAGCTAATAAAAATACCAGAAAAAGTTGTAGGGCCGCTAAATTCTTTTATTCCTTTTTAGAACTGTTTCAGAAAACCATATGTTTTATTTGTATTTTTGTGGGAAAGCGACTCAATAGAAAATCTCCCACTACTGCTTTATTAATTAATAACTTCAAGCCATCATTAATAAATCTTGTGTGACTGTGTACTTTTGCTTTTCTTGGCTTTTGTAAAAGCAGCATTTTGAGTGTTGCAGTGATCATTAATTAGTCGCCTATAGTATGATTTAGAGTTGCAAATTACGAACATGCATACTCCACACAGAAATGACTAAGTGGAGATTCGAACGCAGATCTTCTCTTGACTGTGTGGTCAACATGCTAACCACTCTTTTTGATTCATTTTTGTTATCATAAATTGATGTTGTGTCTGTTTTTAATTAGTGTATGTGCAGTATGTCAGTGTAGACAAATATATCCCATATTTCAATCATGTTTGGGGGTCCTGTAGGCACCGCATTTCTAAAATAGGATAGGTCTTGAGCAGAAAAAAACCCTGTGATGGCCGGATGTACAGTACATTTGTCCATAGATGCCTGATCCCTTTATGTAGTGGTAAGATATTATTGTATTGTTTGGAAAAGCTGAAGAGGTAAATTGTAAAAAAAAAAAAAAAAAATACATGTTCGTGTTTGTACACTGGATGAATCCAAGTTGTTTTGCAGAAATGCTTCTATTTTCTCGGGGCGGGGGGAAGCATACATTACATATCAGTGGATCCCAGCAGGTGTAATCACGCCATTGTGACGGAATCACAGCATGGGCTGATTGTCTTCCTTATTCTAACATCCAGATCATCACCAACCCTTAGGGGCTATTGTTTGCAGATGCACCCAGGTTAAGCGCCATGATTGTTCCTCTCCTGCCGCGTTTTGAAAGTAATCCGAGTGCAATTGTGTCACCCGTTTTTAGATGATTTTGCTCACCTTACTGTGAAAAAAAAAACACCACAAGTTAACTTTATGCCTGTAAAATGGCCCTTGATTGACAGGTCCAAGCGGGATTTGCTTCCTTTGTCCTCAAATGTGAACCACAGCCCATCTTGAGTCAGTTTAGCTAAGGTAGTTTGGCCCATTTCACAGAAACCTCTGTGACCCATCCATCTCCACCACAAAGCCACAGACTCCACTTGGAGCCAAAGTGACTATCTTGACGACAAGAGGCAATAAGTAGGTTTGAAAGTTCATATATTCAGGATGTGAACTGATACTATTCCCTCAACTGTTGCTGAACTCTTGCACAAGAAGCAAATATGTCACAAGGCCTGTGAAGTAGGACAGCGGTGACAATGCAACCTCACTGTTATTCCATTTATGTACCATTTCTATGGCTTCATAGTTGTTCTCCTAACGGTTAATGAATTGCCCTCCTAAAGATACGCCACTGCAAGCTTTAAATCGTAGAGCTGCTACTATGTAACGTTTTGTAAAATCATGAGGCAATCAACCAGAGTTGAGGGTCAAATTTGCTTTACATCAGGATTTCATTAGAGACACTTTTTATGACCTCCGTAGTGTAATACGTTTTTATTGACAGAACAATCCTTTTTGTATTCTTATTTGCTATAAATAGCTATAAGTATTTTCTTTTAGCAAACAAGATTAATTCTCAGAACTTTGGAGTGCATCAGGGTTCAATTATTGGCAACCTGTTTTTTTTCATTATACTACTTGTCCCCATTATATCAATCAATTTAATTGTGTTTGACATGATGAAAACTCAATTTGTGCTCAAAAACCAATTGAATTAATCGGTTAAAAATCTGATCTTTAACACCTTGTCTGATATAAGTTTTGATATTTAATACGTATTTTGTAATTTACTAAGATATAGTGTCCTCATTGGAACTTATGGGGGCTCAGACATCTCTTCTTAATATGTTTTGATGCCACTTACATGTAATCTATTAATATTGATGGATTTTCTGTGACTTTTATTATTGAGGTGTTATAGTTTTTTGTTTTTTATTCAACAAGCTTTTGGTATTCCTCAGGGCTCGGTTATTGGAACTTCAGTTTTTGAATGTCTTTGTTTTTGTATGTTTTGGTTTTCCAAAAAAAACATTTTTCTTCGGTTTTGTGCAACATTGCACATGACAAAGTGGTCCAAAGTAGATTGTAAAGTTAAAGAAGGTGAAAGTGACTGTAAATGTTGTTCACATTGTTTTTTGTTAATATTTTGGTTCTCAAGAACAGATTAATTCAACATTTCCTCAAGACAAAATTGCTTCGGTTTTTGTACATTTTGATGTTTGTTTGACCTTCTGGAACAAATTATGAACAAAAACCCAGGTATCACTTATTTTGCATGAATCACCTTCCTATAATCATCAATTAGAATAAAACGCACTTAACTCTTAATATCAAAATCTTTTGGTATCATAACCTTGCATATTATGAATTTTGTCATTTCTCTGTCAACCTGTCATCCTTCCCATCTTGACAAAAAAAGACACTTTTTTAAAATTCACAAATTTTATTCACTTCAACACTGAATGAACTATTTCATCGGAACTGTTTTTAACCCTGATTCCTGTCTTACAGAAAAGCAACAATATCTGATCTGTGTGTTGATGTGATAATTAGAAGGCAGGTCATCCGTTGGAGTTTAGCAGCCGACTTAGACGCTCATGAGAAAAAAAAACTATCCATTCTCACAATATTCTCAACATGTGTGTACACCACTGCACCAGACGATGAACACAAAACAAGTTTTCACTTCTTCTCCTCCTTCTTAAATACTCCAAACGATGGCATTTGCCTGACACAACTAAACTGATGTCAGGAAAGAGGAAAACTGCCTCTGCAAACTGGCTCAAACACTTATTTTGCAAAATAAAAAATAGACATACACTGATAACAATTTATCCCGCTTTTGGGGTATATACAGACATTAAAAGTGAAGGATAGGAATAGAACAGCCACAGTTTGTTTTCCTGTAATGGCTCAAAATAGTCGATTGTCGTCCACTGCAGCAAAGTAAAGCACGAGTTCCATTTTTTTTTAGTTTCTTTTTTGGATGCTGCTTTTACAAAATAAAAACACAAAACAGCACTTTATTTTTTATTTTTTTACCACTCAGTAACTGCTTCTTTTTTCATATTCTCCCTTCTTGTTATCAAAATAACTTCCGTTGTTGGAAAGAAAACATGGAAATACAAATTAAAAATAGCATTTATCAATCCTCACCATAATAACAACAATAATAACAATAATGATAATAATAACCATGGATAAAGATAGCAATAAATAGGGATGGTGAAGTTTAAGTGCGGGTAGGCGTGGTTAGACACAACACCATGGGCATCAATTGCAGAGGGAAAAAAATGGGCGGGGTTAGATTGTGAGGAAGCATGGAAGGGATAGACTCGTAAAGTGACTGATTGCTTGGCTGCTGAGTCTTCGCACGAGTCTCTCTGTTTTTTGGGTGTTTTTGCCACATGTGGGTGGCGCCAGGGAGGAAGAGTGTCCCTCACGCTACAGTATATCCTCTTGACTTTGGTCCCCTTGCAAAAACAGTCCATCATGTGATTCATTTATTAACCTCACAGTTTTGTGAGTCTCGGCAAGGGAATATGGAGCTCAGGGTATGAGGGTTGGCAAGGGTACATCACATCTACAAAGTAGTCCTAAGTGCTAGATAGGATCGGTAGTGATTCTCCAGGGGTAGGGACGATGCGAGGTTCGTCTTCTCAGGCAAGGAACAGCATTAGCAACACAAGCGTGTGTCCTGAGGTTTTTATAAGAGGTCTCCGAGGGTCCTAAAACCAAGTCCATGAGGATCCAAAGTGACTGTGCTGCTCAGAGTTAATAGGGGAACAGAATTGTCTTTGGCTAGAGCTAATCTTACCCTGGCAGCCCATTTCCTCTGGATCTTCAGTGGTTCTTCGGTTGTTCTACCTTGAAAAGTTTGAGATGTTTCACATTTACACAGAGGGCCAAAGTCGAAAGTTCGATTGTCAACATGAAATGTTTCTGGCCAGTGGTTTGTGATTCGTGTGCCTACATAAACTGTACAATGTCTGAGACTCTTTCCTAGTCCCCTCGCTGTTTCTCCGTTATTCTGTTTAGCCGTCTCTACCTCTGGTAGTCCGGTTGCTCTCTGGGACTAGATGAGGAGCTTCCTGGACCTAGGGAGCCACCTGGCCGGGCATGCCCTTTGTCCTTGCCTTCCTCCTGAACCAAGTTGTTCCCAGAGGACGCCTGGCTTGAGTTGGAGGAAGTGGGAGGTTGGCTCAGCCCTCCAGTGCTCCCACTACTACCACTCCCCTCTGAATGGTAGATTTCCTCTGCCCCGTCCTCGCTGGACTCTGGATCCTCCGAGCCCGAGAGCAACTCCTCCTCGCGATATTCGCTGACATCTACACCGCCGCTGGCAGCCGCTCCATCACTCAGTTCCTTGAGGCGCCCGTGGTGCTTCACGTGGTAGCGCTGGTTCTGGAAGAACTTGATGATGGTGTGCTTGGGTAGGTCGAGTTGTGCTGACAGGGTTTGGATGGCCTCCTGGTCTGGGTACAGGCCGACATCCTGGATGAAGCTCTGGAGGATGCCCAAGGCTTCCAGTGAGATCTAAAATGCGTAGATCGGTGGAGAATATTTAGTCTAGCTGGATTCACTACTGAATTTTATGTTTCTAGACGTAGTACCTTTGTGCGCAATCTTGGCTTCTTGGTGCTACCAGCAGGACCAGTACTACTAGGTGGACCACCACCTCCTGTCATCGCAGTCTGAGAAGCCTCCTCGGTAGTGGGGACAGATAACAGCTCCTCTCGCATCGGAGACAAGCGGTGCTCCTTCATTTGGGTTGGAGGCGGTCTGTGAAGCGCCTGGCGAGACAGACAAAAAAGCTAATTAATGGGGTGCAATGACCCCTGATCAAGACTTTTGGGGTTCACATTATCTTTTCTAAATGCTCTGATGTAAAATGTTCTTGTCTTTCTGGAGTACACAGTAGCCAGTGCCGCACTGTTACACCAGGGTGAGAGTGTTCACAGTCCACAGAGTGTCATGGTCTATTAACCAGCCTGACGGATTGACACTCTAACTACTATGTGTCCATATACCTTTGACCTAATGTGAAGCTGAAGTCAACTGAACTTTACACACCTCTCCATTTTAAAAAGACACCCCATTACTTTTTAACCTTAGAGTGTATCTTCCACTGGAGATTAGATGACATCCTTACCAGTGAACCTGAGAGTGGTGTATGCTACATAAGCTACATAAGCTGCATAAGCTACATAAGCTATATACACACTTGTGTTTTTTTTTAGTTCAGTACTGCGTGACAAAATATGACATGTTAGTGTGTTGATTCCAAAACCCACAATAGCTTCCTTATATGCATTGTTCTGTCCACAGCAACATAACATAGAAATAGCGGTGACATTTTTAGCATAAATACAGCAAACATAATGTGGGTACAGATATGCTTTTTTTTTTACTAGGATGTACGTACTTTCTTGCCGGAAAATGATCGCAAGTGGAGACAATGCGGAAAAAGAAGGTGAAAGTGACTGTAAATGTTCATAATTTGACATTGTTTTTTCCATGTTTTTTGTTAATATTTTTGGTTTTCAGGAACAGATTCATTTAACATTTCCTCAAGACAAAATTGCTTCGTTTTTTTGTACGTTTTGATTTTTGTTTGACCTTCTGGAACAAATTAAGAACAAAAACCCAGGTATCACTTATTTTGCATGAATGACCTTCCTATGATCATCAATTAGAATCAAACGCACTTAACTCTTAAGATCAAAAATTGAAATTGATGAATATTTGGTATCATAACCTTGCTTATTATGAATTTTGTCATTTCTCTGTCATCCTTTCCATCTTGACAAAAAAAAGACACTTTTTAAAAAATTCACAAATTTTATTCACTTCAACACTGAATGAACTATTTTAAAAAGACACCCCATTACTTTTAACCTTAGAGTGTATCTTCCACTGGAGATTAGATGACATCCTTACCAGTGAACCTGAGAGCGGTGTATGCTACATAAGCTGCATAAGCTACATAAGCTATATACACACTTATGTCTTTTTTAGTGCAGTATTGCGTGAGAAAATATTACATGTTAGTGTGTTGATTCCAAAACCCACAATGGCTTCCTTATATGCATTGTTCTGTCCACAGCAACATAACATAGAAATAGCGGTGACATTTTTAGCATAAATACAGCAAACATAATGTGGGTACAGATATGCTTTTTTTTTTACTAGGATGTACGTACTTTCTTGCCGGAAAATGATCACAAGTGGAGACAATGCGGGTGGCATCAGGAATGTGTCTGTCAGAGTGGGCTGGGATCAAACGGTGAATTTTGCTTGTTTGTCAGAAGGTGGTGGCGTGTTGAGAGAGTGTTGTGGTGGTGTCCTGCCCCGCTTGCTTTAAGAGCAGGGAGGGGCCTTCCCCACTGGAATGTCCAGCTATAAATCTGTGGCGCATAAAAATTAAAGGAGCCACGTAAAGATAATAGTAATTCTCTCTTCAATAATAACAGGGTATTACTTAAATAATGGCTAGGGCAGGCGCCTATTTCATCGCAGAGGGGGGGGAATGGTCAACTAAGAGGAATTTGATATGTTTTGCTTGTCCCTCCCTACCTCGTCCTTGCCGCCTTTAATGGAAAGTGACATATTTAGACATTTAGATGTAGAGAAATTCCTTTTAAAACTTTTTTTTTTTTTACTCACCCCCTTCCCCCATTCCTCGCAGCTCAGGTCTAATGCATCATGAATGATTAGATGAAGAAGGCTTCTGTCAAGCTCAGCCAACTCAAACCAAAGGATGCCAGGAACACCTCGCTTCCACCTCCTTCTAGTTCATTCCCACTTTTTGCACCGCTAGTTCCAGGAAAATTAGGTTCTGAAAATAAATCCTTCATACAATTTGCTCTGAGAAGATTAGCATCTTCTTAAAGAGAAATTCAGTTGAAGGCTTACTGGAATTTATTTATATTCAGAAGAATTTCCCTTATTTTGTTGACCGGTCTGTTGACCGGTTCTGCTATCAGATTATTAGATCTGTGTGTGATCACTACCAGCATAAAATACTATCGGACGACGACAACTGTTTCCAACACAAATGAGTGTCAAGTGCCACATTAAGGTAGTCTTTATTTAGTTTAGTTTTTTGTAATTTTATTTATTACTTGCTTCACTGGGGGTCAGAAAGGACTGAAATTTCATGTATGCTGTATGTCGACCATGTATAGCATATTTGACGATAAAGTTGACTTTGACTTGACTTTGACTTATGGCATTCCCTAACACACAGACCATGCCACCTCTGTTACGGCTCTAATACAACCCTTGTAAAGGTGGAATATTCCCAGGACAACTTTGTCCTAGCCATCCTATTTTCTGTTTTGTGCAAAGCTCCTTTCAAAGTTTTTTTTTTTTTTTTGTGACAATACAGCCTTGAAATCCTTGAGCAACTCATACTGAATTGACTGGTCTATAGTCGTTATGGTGGCGTGATCATGTCAAGGTACACTAATTCTCATCACATCTTTGGTTCTGTCTCAGGTTTTTCTGCATTTGAGGCAAATTACGGCACAGAACGATAAAAGAATTATACAACATCAAATATTTATCTTCTCCTTAATGAGCACTTGTCCTTCCTTCCTTCCTTCTCGCAGTGTGAGGTGGGGGCTAGCTGCACACGTGTGACCACCACAGACGCCATTAACACAGAGATAAATAGATAATGAAGAGAAAAAACACTTTTCTGTTAGTTTTTTTGCGTGACATAACCTGTGCTCTTAATCTCAGAGTATTATTTTGTGTGTGTGTGTCTGGTTGGATTTCATGGGGAGTGGATGAGTCAGTGCACTTTTCTCTGTTGTTGTGAAATAATATTTTCATGAAAAAACGAGATGTTCGCGAGATAAACTGACATTGGTGCTGTGTGCAGGTCTGCTCAGAGTTGTTTTTTTTTAGTTCAATGTGTTTGTGTGTGGTATTCCTTCCATGTATCTGCAATTAAACGGTTACGTTAATTGTGAGTAAAACAAAATAGGCCAGGCTGTACCCTACAGAAGGCTAAAAGAGGCCACCAGGACAGTGGAGGGGAAATGGTGTCTGTTTATGGCTTTTTAGCTTAGTGAAGCAATCATTTTTGTGATGTGCTCCAATTATCAGGTTGTAATTTGGAATCTCTAACTCTGTTTACACAAGATGATATTAACATGAACTAATATCGATGCAAAAAAGCTTCAAACCAATCATAAAGCAAAGCACACTTCAAACCAGAAGGGGCCAACATGATAGGCATAGTTTGCAATACCTTTTGTCTACAACTAAAGACCAGTATGTTTCGCAGTGAGAAAGTGCTATCTTCATGTACTATGGTCCTAAAAACATTCCATGTAAAGCATTTCCATTTTAAAGGTTCTTAAAACATCCGTCCAACTTTCAAAATTCAAATTCTCAATATCTAAACAACATTCTGAGGCTCTAGCGATATATACTAGTTGACTCCAAAGGAGTATAAATTGATACACTGATAAATTCGTCAATTTCTAAACACCCACTAGAAATGTAAGCCTGAGTCGAACCGAACTGCATGGTGAATACATCGCTTTCGAGTCCAATCATTGGCTCTACAACTTGTATACCGTAAATTCCAGACTATAAGCCGCTACTTTTTTCCCAAACTTTCAACCCTGCGGCTTATTCAGTGATGCGGCCAATTTATGTAATTTTTCTAACAGCCGCCAGGGCCTCTCGAGTAGAAAAGGTAAGATTAAGACCGGTGGAATATATGCGTCGAGGAAGACTGCAACTTCTTGTCTTGTGCATAAATTAGCGTGAACATACCCTCATTATGGAAAATGCAAAAAGAAAGGCATATGACGCAGCTTTCAAGCTAAAAGCAATCGAGCTGTCCGATAAAGAAGGAAACAGAGCTGCTGCACGTAAACTTGGCATAAACGAATCGATGGTGAGATGCTGGAAACGGCAGCGGGAAGAAATGGAGCAATGTAAAAAGACCGCGGCGTGTTGTTACCGTTTTACTGCCGCGTCACAGGCACCGTTTGTGAAGAAAGTTATATTATTATTATTGTTAAGTTATATTATTAAAACTTTGAAAACTCTCTCTGTGTACCGTCTTTCTTTGTAAATATGTTTACATGTTTTAATGTGGGCACATGCGGCTTATATACAGGTGCGGCTTGTGTATGTACAAAATCGTTTTTCCTCTAAAAATGTAGTGGGTGAGGCTTATAATCAGGTGCGCTCTATAGTCCGGAAATTACGGTATGTAACTTGCTAACTAACCAAGAAATACCAGCATAAACGACTCCTGTGACAAAACCAAACACTTGAGCGTCATTTTGTGTGTGACGTCCATTTTGCATCTTTTCTACAGTAAATTTACTGAGTACCGTGAATTGTTTTTTTTCTTCTTGTAGTGCTGGACTCTTGGGGTCCATGCTGCCTCGACACACACACAGAGCCTTGCAGCAGAAATCAATTTAGCATAAACAATAAAGAAATAATTTATAAGGGCAGGCTGTGCCAAATTAGCTGTGGGACGCACTTAACTGCAAACGCCATATGAATAAGAGCTGTGGAGCGAGCAGCGCGGCCGTGTTAGTCAGGAAGAATTGTGATGCTGCTTTGGTGGAGGTTGGGGGGGGGGTTCACGCACACACACATATCTAACACACCTGCACAGCTAATAGACACACAGTCGGAGATCTCCCAAAGCCCCTTCACGAAGAAGAAAAAAAATGTACTGCACATGCTGTCCAAACGTAAACAATCATCTCTGTGTGACTCCACTGAACTCTACATCCATTTTTAATTTCTATTGTGCCGTCTCTTGTTATAAAGTTGCCTACTATTGTCCAGAAGACAAAGTAGCGCTCACGTTACCAACTTTGAGTGCGAGACAGATGGGACACATGTGTGGTGTATATGGTTGCAGACTAGCTAAAGCAGACAAATATATATATATATTTGTCTTTTATACTGTATATAATTATTTAGATACATTAAACATATACTACACCTCCTTTGCCATTAATAAACCAGAAGCTTTTCACCACATGCGGTAAAAGGGACAATTTTGTGCCAGTAGAGCAGGGGAATGTCGTCATGCCACCACAGCTTCCTTCCTGTCTTTTTAATACAAAGCCCGCACGTGGTTTACTACTATGCGTGGCACTTCAAGAGGGGAGGGTCTTGTGGTTTGGGAAGACCTGTCGGGTCTGGATTGCATTAACAACACTGTGACGTTTGACCCTTTGCCGCCGTTGTTGTTGTTGTTGGCTGTTTGGAAGATTAATCAAATCTTGGTTGTGGAACCTCAGAAATCATAAAGCTGATTGACGTCCAATTTGTACAGATTTCTAAACAGTTTTTCTCATAGGTAACCAATGGAAATAGAGAGAATGTGTTCCTGGGTCAAATTGTAACCATTACAATACATTACATTACCATTCTAAATTGTAATGCAAGTGTAATCATATGAAACGTTAAAAATGTAATTGCTCAGTCTTGAGTGATAAATATAAAGTATATACCATACATGTTTTTGCCTCATGCTTCACTGATATTTTTTCTCACATCCTTGAACACACCATTGTTGGTGTGAGACACGCTAGCCTGTGATTCTGATTCGTCTATTCTATCACTCATTATCATTCATCAGTGGTAAATACATATACATTTTATAATTAAAAACTTGTGTTTCATAAGTATGTGAGGCATATTTACAGCTCAAAGAGGACCCATTATGCTTTTTCCACTTTTCTGACCTATAAAAGTTGTTAGAATGTTGTATTTTCGTGTTAAATGATGCCAGAGTTTCAGATAATTAGCTTCGCCATTTGGAAGTGAGCCCAAAAAGAAGTTTGGGATGGCTCTAAACGCTCTATTTCAGAGAGGTTGTTCTTACAACCACTCCCAGTGAGCTGGACTTTCTTACGTGGGCGTGCCTGGCTACAAGCTGTACAAGCTGTTAGCTGTACAAGCTGAGTGGAACCAATCACAGCAGAGTGGACGTGCAGGTGGAATAAATTCAAACAGACCCTTTTTAGAAATCCAAGAAAATACAGATGGAATAGGTACAGATTCTGGAAGCTTTCCGTGCGGGTTATCATGTGTAGCTGCTTTTAAGTATGTGGCAAAGAAATCCAAAACAAAGTTATTTACAAAGTCAAACCTTACTGATCTGAAAAATGAATTCAATTTTTTTCTCACAGCAGAGGTCCAAGCCTTATTTTGCGTTAAACAGACTAGCTAATATGAATATCAAATGAAATGAAATTCTGCACATCACCATACAACCATAACATACAATTATTCTGGGACCTAAATTGCATTTAAAAGAAAACGGGACCAAATTTCCCTTAAATAATAAAACAATGACTGTATAAACCGTGAATGCTGTGCTATAAAATCATGTATACTGGCTTCTCAGTGCCATTATTTCCCGCCCTCTCACATCAGACTGCTATCTATGGCTATCTGGCTATCTATGTTGCGTCAGATTTCTGCTTTTGACCAACACTACAGTTTCAGTTTCAGAACAACATATATTGGTCTGTCTTTTCACGATCAATAGTTCTTACTTTTGAGCACGCCATGATTTTTTATTCGCTTGGCAAGTAAACCGGCAATTTCATTGGCTCTTTTTGAGTGACGTCACTGCATTTGCTGTCACGTAACTGTAATAACATAAGTATTTAAACCCGCAAACTGTCGCTGTGATCAGTCCACAAGCATGATTATATGTTATAGTTGACATTCACTTGAATTGATCACGGGTCCGTAAAGGGCCATCATTGGGTCCAGATCCGGACCGAGGTTCGCGATGACTGAGGTTGGTGATGACTGGCTTCGGAGATCAAAGCTTTGGGATGGACTAGTTTAATTTGGTTCTTGAGGACAAACGTTGAGTGTAAATAACGTGGCATTTCCTGTTGTGCCACCCAGGCACAGCGTTTACTCTTTTTGTACCTGTGTGTCTTGCGGTAGGTGGAGCACGGTGTGGAGCCTCTCGCTGTGATGATGTCGCGACTCCTCCTCGTACGCCATGTCCCTGTCGGTTTGTGGTAGTGCCAGGAACCGCCGGATGGTGCACAGGTTCTCCCAAAGGGTGCGGTTCTCCGGACTGGGGTTTTCCTTCCAGCGGAGAAGCTCGCACAGCCAACCCTATGAGCAGACAGATGGACCATAGGTAAAGTGGAGTCTGAAGGAAACTACCGTAGTTTTATTAGTCAAAGCACCATATTTGGTACCTTTTAGTCATGGGAGAGCTATGTGATTTCATCTGACCAATTAGGGATAATTAATGTGCTTGAATATGGCCTATTATGAACGAACAAAAATGCATATTTAGGCAAATATTTCATATAGTTTGCCTAAACTAAACATTTAAAGCATAAAAATGTCTAAGTGAACATAGAAGACAATTATTGCAACACACAGCCTTATTTATGTCTTCAACAGCTTAGTTAGACTTAGCTAACTTAGACTAACTTAGTTACTATATTGGGTAATGTGAGTGTAAAGGAGGGCTACAGGCCTCTAATGTTAAAAATAGTATTTAGAAGGTCAAACAGGTTGTGCTGTTACTAAAATATTTGATTTATAAATAAGGAACCCTACTTTGTATAAATTCACTTATTATTGTTGCATCTGGAACCAATTAACTGCGATAAATGAGGGATTACGTTAATTGAGGACCACTGGTTCAATGCCTCTATAAGTTGTTCGTGTCGAAGTTGAGAGTAGGAACGCCATTTCAATCTTTTTGAAGTGTTAGGTTAGAAATAGCAGATTTTTCTGGAACGTTGCCAATAGGGTATTGAATGCCCCAAATTTTGAGTTCAACCACAATTTTCTGGAAAATATGCTTTTAAAAGTCAAAACATTTTCATTTCAGCAATCCCTGTAAAATGCCGCTACCTGACCTTGTATCGCTCATCAAAGATTAAGAGTCTGTCAGGCATCTTCATCAAGTGAGAGGTTTTGTACTTTTAGTTTTGTTGTACAGTGCTTAACTTCTTTTTACACTCGAGTTCAGAATGATAAAATGTGACTTTAAAACCTTGCCTGTATGGGTAATCAAGGTTTTATGATGGCAACAGTTTGAGCCTAGAAGATATAACAACATTACTACTTATCTAGAGAAATTGTTTTCAAATTTGAATATAGATTAGAATATTAAACAGTTTAAAATATGCACTAGTGCAGAGAAGTTAGTACTTTGTACAATCACTTTCCCTCCATCTTTGGTCTTTGCTGTTTAAGATAAGCTGAGCTCATGTAAGAGCGATAGACTGTATGCAGGGAGGATGCAATGACGGGAAACCAGCAAAGAATAAGTTTCCAATGCATGTTGTGTGAGGTAAATGTTGAGCCAGGACGGGTGGTGGTGATGATGATGATGCTGCTGCTTTGGGGTGGTAGAAAAGCTGGAGAAGATTCAATTATGTCTGCTAGACTGGCTCTGTTTGTGACACCAGCTGTTGTGTTCAAGCAGCCACCTCAGGCAGCGTGCGACGCTAATAGCCTGATCAGCGCTCGCTCCCTCCGTCCTTGTGGCCAGCTGCAGCAGATGGGTGCACCGAACTGTGACACCTCCCCACCCCCTCAAGCTCAGGGACCCTCACTAACTGTGCACACACACACACACACACAAGCATGCAATACTGTAAAGAAAATGTATATGGCCCCTTGTCACGCTTACACCCGGCTGGCCTGATACATATAAGCTGTCGACAAAATAGCATCATTCTTCACACGCAGTTATTTGGCATTCACCTCTGTCTTATCAATTTATTATTCCCACCATGTCCCCTTTTTATGTTGCCCCCCTCCCAAAAAAAAAAAAACTTGCATGCATTGTCTGTGTTTCCTGACCTGACTTTTGTTGGCTGCCACCTTGGCAAACAGAGCCTGGGACACCTTGGCTCTTTTCATCTCCTGCTGAATTTCGTCGTAGATGCCTGACGTGATGTTGACCAGCGATTCCAGCTTGATGGGGAGGTCAGGGGCGGGGCCTGATGGCTTTGGCTGGGATGGGGACATATCATGTACACAGTAAATTGAGTGTGCTTGTCAGGCCCCTGAATGTGTGATATGGCTTTGTTTGTTTGTTTGTTTCGGCTTTTTCCTGATTACGGAGTCGCTAAACACCTTAAAGTTACAGTTTTGTGGTATGCATGTGAGCTATGTGAGAAAATTCAAGTGGGTCCAACTTACGAAGTTTAATAACAGATTTGTGAGAAAAATAACACAGGCAGCACAGTACGGGTGCATGTTTTGACAAATGTCCACTCTTTTGTATGCATCAATTCAGGTCTAGAATAGTGAGTTCACATAAACTGATAAATTCTCATACATTCAATGACTTAGAAGCCAGGATAACAATTGTTGAACAGTCCTTGTGGGGTTTTATTTGTATCACGTTATCACGTTTCCCCTCACTTTGTATTTTTCCTGTTCCTGTATTCCCTTAGTTGGCTGTTTTCAAATACAAATCTTGACCGCTTTGCTTCAGAGCTCAAAATTGGTCAAATGTGGTTTCTCCATCAGGTTTGATGACATTTTTTCTGATGTCATTTGAGCTTAAGTTCTCCAAACCATATATACGATTTGGATGATGCCTGAAATACGCTGTGAATGTCTAACATCATGCAGTTGAATTCTTGAAAAGTCAAGTATGCGGATCAAACTCAATTTGTCGCCTCTCATCCTTCTATTGCGTTGTAGCTGTTTGCAATACGTGCGTTCACCTCGGAGCGCTTGCATTGTTTTGATGTCGTCTCCCAGACGTGCACAGACTGGCTAGCTTACATTCCCGACGCCTAAACGATGCTGAGATAATCTGATGTAGCCATAATAAATAATATCCCACACGTTCACCCCGAGCCATGAAAGAATGGCCATTTGCCCTGACATCAGAGGGGGGTGAAAAATCTTTATCACTCACTTTGCTGTAAATGCTGTATTACATCATTATGTTTACAGTGATTTGACTTTGAAGTTGTTGTTCCATTATACAGGGAATTTGTTTAAAAGATGAAAAAGGCAGACATTATTCACTTAAGCGTACACAATGTGCTGATGGCGGAGGGCTTACCGAGTTGGTTATCTTATTCTTGTTCTTCCAAATGGAGGCCCAGGTATCAGGCGTTATCTGCTCATCCAAGCTCCTCTCCCACACTTTCTATGCACACATACAAAGGAAACGCAGCATATGGAAATATAGCATTTACAGTATGTCATACAACCCTAAGTCAGCCTTACGAGGCAGGTTTTACCTGCGAGAGGCGAGGAGCGCTGGGGTTGGACGAGTTGGAGGCAGGTAGGCCCACCGAAGGGTTCATGGTGCGCTCCCGCTCTTCCTGGTAGATTCGGTCCCGCTCGCCCTCGGGCAGATTGAGGAAGTTCTGCATGGCTTTCAGGTTGACCAGCAGTGACTGCGAGGCTGTACGAGGGTCCTCCTCCTTCCGCAGGATCTCTGACAGCAGACCCTGAGCGAACAAGAGCTTTTTACCACAATGTCAAACCTCTTGGCAAAAGTAAATGTTTCATGTTGTCTCGAAGGTGAGGGCTCTCTCAGGGTACAATATTGCTATATAAGCATCAATTATTGATTTGACCTATTTAATACTTTACCACTGGATTGCATCATCAACATATATTTAAAATCTCTATCGTAGGCCCAATTTATATCGTCTATCATATGTATATATTTACAGGTTATCACATGGTTTGTCTGGTATCAGGCCAGGTATCATGCCCCCAAGTGTCAGTATCAGCCCGAGACCGAAGGCTTATTATCACATACTATTTAATCATGAGCTTATTATCACGTACTATTTAATCAAAAGACCATTTTGTTTCCAGAAAATGTTCAGTTTATTACATGTATTATATCTAAACAGTGTAAACACAACAATTGCAAAAATATTTCAACAATAATATTTTATCAACAGTCTTATCTTATCAATGTCTGACAATTAAAGTTCCATTAATCAAGTTTGGGTTTTTTGGTGACTGGAGAAGCACTAGGCACTAAGCACTCGTGTGCTGTTCTCTGATTGGTTGTTTCACGGGCACGATACCAGAGCAGCGCGCTCTGTGGACAGAGTGGACAGCTACGGGGGCTGATACTGGACATGGTTAAACTCTATATTTGATCAGTATCACTGCCCTGGGCTTTGACACAGTATCATTTCGGCCTTTTCCTGTATCATTCATGGGCGGTTTCTAGGGTACAGGGCCAATTAATACTGTAGTATGTGATCATGCATATTATATCACCCATTTTACTTCTGGCACAAGTCCTTAAGTTAGCATCACTCTACCGTCACTATTAGCGTAAGCAAAATATTGTCAAAGATACCCGAGCATGAGCACTGATTGTAAAAAATATTACATTATTGCTCAAACATACTTAACATTAGATATCGTTTAGTTTGGTCTGGACAGACACTTCCCCCCCCCCATGTTGAAAAGAGCAGCTAACCACAGGTTAGGAACTTCCCGTTCCTTCTCCATTTTATGGCCAGCTCTACAAATAGTGGGCATTGTATTGAAAGTCTTCCTGGGATTGTCAGCGTTGAAAGTGGAGTTGCCACCTGCAGGTCTATGAGCCCTCATTACATTGCTCTAATGGGGTGTGCAGTAAATAGGTTAGCGCAGCCTTGAATACATCAGGTGTTGGCGCCCCTGCAGGAAATAGAGGCCTAATGACCCGGCAAGCTATCCCACCATGCTTTCTGCTAATCCTGCTGAAAATACCTCCATGTGGGTGTCCGCAAATGAGCCCCACGTCTCTGACAGTGAGTGGAGCTCAATCAATTCAAGTAATTATCTTTCCTTGCCTGTTCTCAGTGGAATCAACAGCTTAGCTAAACATGCCTTCAGAGGCTAGATGATCAACTTTGTTCTGGCGTCTTCTCCCTCCATGTTGACCACGCTGTCCTAACATACCTGTGTGCGGTTGAAGGCCACACGGGCAAACACTGCCTGAGAGACGCTGGCTCTTTTCAGCTCGTCTCGGACCTGCTGGTAGATTTCCGACGACACTTCAGCGGCTGAGGGGTTGGTCACAGGGTGGTCGCCACCGACTTTAGTCGAGCCCCGTGGTATGGGCGGGTGGTTGAGGAACTGCTGGTTGAGGGCCTGCGGGTGCTGGTGGGCCAGCAGGCGGCTGACGGCTATCTGCTGGTTGATGAGGTGGGCCATCGCGATCTGCTGACGCACGAGCTGTGGGGAGAGTTGAGGTGAGAGCAGCCCACCTGGGCCCAGCAGGGGCTGGAGGGCGCCGGGCGGGTGGGGAGGTGGCGGAGCGGGCACTTGGCCCGCGTGGAGTGGGGGGCTGTGGTGGAGGGGACCATGGGGCGAGGGCTGTTGCTGGGGAGGAGGAGGCTGCTGGGGAGGCTGAGAGGGCGCCTGTGGATCTCCAGAAGCCGCCTTTAGGAGGGGACTGCCACCTCCTAGGTGGCCTAGCTGAGCCAGGCCAGCCAAGTGAGGAGGAGGTCTTTGGCCCAGCAAACAGAAGTCGGCCATATTGTCTCGTTCGACTGTCAATAAGACAAGTTCATCAGTTTGCTAACCAAGCACTAGACAAAAAGATTAGATTGCTTACTTTTGATGTCAGTGGGATCTCGGCCAGACCACATCTTCTCCAAATAATCCACTGCACAAAGTAAACACACAAAGTGACGTTTACTAGTTTGTTGTACAAAAATGTTAAAAATAGTTAACATACTCAGACATACAGAGAGGGTACGTTTCATAGGGCATAGCTTAACTCAAGATACCACTACCAAGCCTATGGAAAGCTACACCGTAATACTTGGAATGGTTGGGAAAGATACAACAATATGCTCTGGGACTACAAAAAACCCAGAATCGAACATTTAAAAAATAGTAATCAGCTAATCTACCTCACTTCAGTGCCTGTTTGATTGTATTTTTCTCTGGCTTTTTAATTTTGGTAAGGGTGGCTCAAATAGTGCAAAACAACGATAGAGCTAAAAAATAATGATGAAAAAAATCAAAAGCAGTACTCAACAGCACAGGTTGCTCCAGGTTTATTCAACAGTTACAGTGGAACTCTGGTTAGTGTTATTAATTTGTTCTAGAAGGTCCAACTCTAGCCGAAAAGGAGGATTAACCCAATCATCAATTATCTGTTCTAGAAAGCCAAAAATGTTAACACAAAACACGGGATTATAGTTCTAGTATTCAAATTATCATCCAATTATAGCTTGACATTCTGAAAACTATTTAAAATGTATAGAAATACATACATATAAATGATGGGATAAATTAACACATAAGGTTACTTTTACCTTCATTGAAGATGTGATTCTTGAAGTGACTGAAAACGGAAAGGTGGTTTTGATTGATCTTGCTGCCATATTGTGTCTTTGGAAACTTTGGAAGACTGATCTTAAATGTTCAATATGCATGTAAAACTATAAAAACGTGTTTTGTGTTAACATTTTTGGAAGTCAACTGCTGATGACATAAACGGCGACGTAATGTCCAGTTCTGGCTGCCATTTTGTTTGGTATGATGCTAATAAGGAAGGGCATTTTGTGATTTAAAAAAATATATTAAGAACACAGTTGGACTCACACAGTGATTTAATAACATACGTATGACACGAGCCATATTGTATGCTAACTGGAGAATGCACTGAAACCGAAGCAAAGTTGTGGCATACATTTTCAACTGTGGCAAATGCTAAGCAAGGTTCTACTGTACTTTATACAGTATATTCTTTTTGCACCAATGAATTATGCTACTTAAAAAGTTTAATGATGGGGAAACATAAAACCTTGGAACAGATGAATTCTTATTTTCATTGTTTCTGGGAAAATGAATTGGATATTGGAACAAATGTAATGGTGTGGGACAGACCTGTAATGTTACCTTTGATTTTCTTGTATTTCTTGTACCACCGACCAAACTCCTGGCATTTGGCAGTGGAGACATTGGCGTAGTAGGAGCTGTTCACAATGGACGAGATCATACTCTGAGGGACAGAGACACAGGAGAGTTAATTAATAGCCGGCATGATATGAAATGTTTACAGTTGCACATAAGAAAAGCCATGTGACACACACACACACACAAAATCTGTCAGTAATCACGACTGGAAGCCACCCATGGAAACTTCCCCCAGTATAGAGCAGCGAGGGAATCTCCAACCTCTTTCTCTCACACACACATATGCTTGCAATTGATATGCTTGCTGCCATCAACACCCCCACCAGAGCTCCATTTAAGCACATAAATCTCCCACAGCAGCCATTATGATGCGGCCAGAGCGCTAAACATGCAGCTGGGGAGTTAAAACACGCCAGAGTTTGATTAAAATGTAGCAATAGTTATTAATCACAAGATGTTTTATTTTCTCCCAGCTTGTGTCGCATACACGTCGACCTAAGACAGGGTGACGTGACATGATTTTTTTTTTTTTCCTCCCTCACCTGCGACAGAGGACACTCTTTGGCCAAAGTGCTTTGGTTCATTTCCTTCAGGAGCTCCTTGAGAGCGTTCCTGACGGTCGCATGGTTCCACTGCTCGCAGGGCAGGTCCTCCAGCTTGGAAAAACTACAAAAAAAAGTCATTTACATTAGTAGATTGTACGTTTTAAGATTATTTTTATTTTCAATAACACCAGTGGTGAACTTATTTTAAAACTTGTATGAATATGTGGGGGGCAGCACGGTGGATGAGTGGTTAACGCGCAGACCTCACAGCTAGGAGACCAGGGTTCAATTCCACCCTCGGCCATCTCTGTGTGGAGTTTGCATGTTCTCCCCGTGCATGCGTGAGTTTTCTCCGGTTTTCTCCGGTTTCCTCCCACATTCCAAAAACATGCTAGGTTAATTGGCGACTCCAAATTGTCCATAGGTATGAATGTGAGTGTGAATGGTTGTTTGTCTATATGTGTCCTGTGATTGGCTGGCGACCAGTCCAGAGTGTACCCCGCCTCTCGCCCGAAGACAGCTGGGATAGGCTCCAGCACCCCCCGCGACCCTCATGAGGAAAAAGCGGTAGAAAATAAATGAATGAATATGTGGGGTAGCTTTAGTCTGGAATGGAATATTTATATTATTTCCTATCTGTAATTTTTTTAAAGCTATTTTGAATGTGGTTTAACATAATAAACAAGATCCTGTGTTATTGTTAAAAAACACAAATAGGCCAGGCCTATTATTTTAACTGTCCTACTGTGCCTACTCATCTCCTAACTCAACCCCAAAACTTCCAGCTCCAACTGGGCCTCGTTTAAGGCTTAAAGAAATCACCATAGGATTATGCACCAAAGCTCACCGCCATGGATATGCACATGAACACGTAAACAAAACCTGGCTGGTATGTGCCAAGACAGTACCAAAAAATACGTCTCTCATCTGGATTTTATCTGTGTTTATCTGTCCATCAAGACTGCGGCTCCACTCTCTTTCTCGGAGTCTGATGACAGATAAATCATTGCAGCATTGTTGTGTGCTTCAATATTACTATTATCGACATCAACAATGACATCAGCGCATTAAAAGCAGTCATTGTGGGAACATTAAAAACATTATTATTACGTTATTCTGACCTTTGTAGCTGAATACGTAGAGTGACCATGTGGTAGACCTCCATGAGCATGTCGGCCACCGTAGCGTCCGGGGCATCCGTGAGGAAGTGGATGGGCAGAGGGTTCCACCTCCCTACCTTGATGATACCTGGGCATGGAACAACAAAGCATCAGTGTGTGTTGGTACTTTGATGTAGCTTAGAGGCAAATAGTAGCTGAGGTCTGTGTTCAGTGTTTGATTAAAAATTAGCTAAAGAAGCCGGTACATCTTTTAACCCACAATTATAATCAACTGAATGGCTGTTTCCTAAAAGTCAACCAGTCAAAACTCTGAATTGTCATCCCCTTTCACATAGAAATCCTATAAAATGACTACATTGTAAATATCTGGCATGTATCTGCATGTACCTTTTATGCAAAACCAAATAAAGGGTCAACAGTGTACATTTCACACCGGTGGCATCCCATCTTACAGTCGGATAATTTGCAGATGTCAGCTCCAGCCTCTTGAGTGACAGAATTGCTTTCAAAAGAACAGAGCGGGAGAAGTCCTTGTCCGTTCACAGCACTCTCCCGCCATTGAAGAACACCTTTAACACAGGCATTGACTCGCCAGGAAAATAGAAAATGAATTTGGTGTAGAACCTTTTCATGGCTAACACTGGTTCAACTCCAGCTCTGAACTAAATCTGCACCAGCATCAAAGACCACTGCAGTGGAAAAGGGGCTAAGAGTGAACTCTTTCCTGTTTGGAGTCGAGAGACGAGTGACATATGATTAATTTCTTATCACACAACAGTTTTTTTCTGAATGGGAAATCTTGTCAAATTTTGATCTCTTTGTACTTTTGCCATCTTGTAGCATATTGTCTCTTGACATTGCCTTGTCCTCCATACCAGCGTCTTAGACAGTGTCAAAACGGTTAGTAGTGAATGTGTATGTTAGCAAAAAAAAAAAATTCTTGTTTGTGTAATATTAACGTATATCTTATGTTATACGTACATCGTCCTCATTTTAGCCTTACAATCAGTTAGTTGTGTTGTGTCTCTGGCATTCTGATTTGACTTCCTGATTCAAACAGCATGTTGAATGTCTGATTTCGGATTATCAAAATCGTGTACATTCAAGAGAGATGGGCTCATAAACACACAGTCACACATGCGCTGGTTGGCTCGAGCTGTAAAACTTAAACAAAGGTAATCACATTATTGTCCTCTAAATGAGATCCAGACCTGTCTCTTTCCCACCCCCCTCATTTGAAATTCAGTTTTTTTTTTAATGTATCTCTTCACTTGTCTAATCAAATGAGATCCAATACAAACAAAAAACTGCCTATACAAAGATAATAGTATTCAGGTTGGACTTATGAGGTAGTCATGTTACAAAATTTATTATTGTGTCCCATTAGACTGTGCGGGTGACCTAAAGAAGTGTCTCGTGTCATGCCAGTGTTCTTTCCCTTATTTAAAAAAAAAAATACACTTTGACATGGTACATTTTTTAAACAAAGAACATATATAATTGTCACATAATTGTCAATAATTACATCCTAACTGGAAAACCACATATTTTGCCAAAAACGCTATACTGCAAAATGTAAATGCATATTTTGACGGGGGGAAAAATGTAATTCTGAATGACGCATCCCAAATAACACATTTCTGAATAACACATCCTTTTCCTCCATCTCTTCACTTATTGTTGTTTTTGTGTGTGGGTCTTGTCTAAAAGGAACCATGGCTGCACTCAGCACGCCTGATAATTGTCCCTCTGTAGTCAAACGCGTGAATAAATAAGCAGACAATGCACAAACCCACCTAGGACATCTACATGCAACCGCTGACAAGCAAACACACACACACACACTAGCAAGCTCCCAGTGTGACGCCGTTAATAATTGATTTGATCGTTTTTTTGGTCAGGGGCCTGCTTCTCTGCTTGTTGTCCACATTTAAAAGTTGAAATTGTTGTTTCCACATCAACAATTCCACGTGCCATCTAGACTTAAGAATGAATGAGCACACACTGGACCACAACATGAGGTACACATGCATACACATATCTAACAATAACAATGCTCATCTAGTTTAGTATTGCTTAAGATCAGGGGTCTCAAACCCGCGGCCCGCGAGACGCTAGTTTGAGGCCCCCACCTTGATACCAAAGTTTAATGTTGAAATGACAGCTTAAAGCTGTGTGCACACCGGACACAACATGATTTTGCCCCGCCCATACTGTTACCCTACCCTGTTACCCTGCCCTGTTTTGCTTTGGATTAGCAATGAAGCTAAAGGCTTATGATGCTGGGTGCAAATAAATGCAGGAAATGATTTGGAATAAAACGGAAAATACACATCAAGATAAAGCATCTCATCAAACATGTTGTTAAAAGTTACGACGCTGCTCCGAGATGGAACTGAGTACGATGCTAACTTGCCAATTGGGTAAAATTATTAAGTTTCATTAATGTTCATGTTAAAGGTTAAATAACTGTTAATACTGTACATTTTAATCTGAAAAAAATAATTTCTCTACCAACTGTATGTGGTTTCTTATGTTTTTCTTATTTGCTGTTTTATTATTTTACTTATTTATTACTGATTGATTGATTTATTGTCTTTATTCTTAATTTGTTTATTTTTTTATCTTTGTGTATAGAAAAATAAAAATTAAGATATTTGAGAACAGTGGAATGTTTTATTTTGGTGTGGAAAACCGGAACCAAAGTACTGAAAAAGTGTAGGGTATAGCAGAAGCAAAAGCATTGAATATAGTTTTTTTTAATTGATTTTTTTTCCAGTTTTTAATAAATGCGTTTTGGGGTTGTTTTGAAAACCTGATGCGGCCCGGCTTCACCCAGAACCTAGATCCGGTGGCCCCCAGGTAAATTGAGTTTGAGACCCCTGCTTAAGATATAAATGTTGTTAAATGAATATTATCTTTATAAAGGCAGCCTCTCCTTTTTTATTGTATCTAATAGGACAAACATCCCCCTTTAGCTCAGTGAGTCCATGTATATTCATTAATTTTTTAACATAGTGTATGAAGCATTGGTGAAGCGTTCTGAGGTAAAGCAAGCAGCAGCCAAAAGAGCCCACAGTGGGATTCCGGAAAGTTCCCTCCAAGCCGAATGTCCAGTGTCCTTGTTGCCGCAGTGACCCGTCAGACGTGGCACTGCAACAATGCTGACCGCCATTCGCTGTTTGCCGACTTAAAGCCATAAAGTACACGTCTGCGCCCATCCGTGCTATAAAAGCCTTCAGACCCTTATAATTGAAATAAACAATATCTCCCACTTAATTGCTGGCCTGGGCTAATTAAAGAATGGCCGTGGTCCTCGGCCGGGACTTTAAATACACCACTAGGACGCAAGAATGCAGGACACAATTCAAACAGGGCAAAAATAGCCGGGGCTCTGTGTAATTTTGGTTGTGGACCGCAGAGGGAAAAATGTATAATTTAAGCCAGAAATTATTCAGTTAACATAAATGGTTGTTTTAAAAAACAAAAAGTATTCATTAGAGAGAAGTCCGGGATGGGAGGTGTGTCTATTTTGTCTGTGACGCTGCATGACTGCTCACTATTCTCAACTCTTTTTCCACGCATCTTTGCCTAGGTTAAATAAAGTTTAGTCGCGTGTGCATGCATGTGCGTGCACACACACACACACACACACACATGCACTAGCATTAAGCATTAATATTGACGTGTAGAGCCCACACATGTCCAACAGATGACATTCATTCATTTTCTACCGCTTTTTCCTCACGAGGGTCGCAGAGGTGCTGGAGCCTATCCCAGCTGTCTTCAGGCGAGAGGCGGGGTACACCCTGGACTGGTCGCCAGCCAATCACAGGGCACATATAGACAAACAACCATTCACACTCACATTCATCAGATGACATTATAGTAAAAGAAAATCGTATCTCAAACAGAAGTGATCAACAGCATAAAGGAACATACTAATAAACCTAAATTAGTCCTTATGGTATTAGTCCATATGGTGCCATTTATTGCTGGTTTGAGCAACTATTTCTGCCAACTCATTGTGTCCTTTCAATACTTGGTAGTGGAAGCCCCCTGAAGCCAGCCTGAGTACTTTTGATTTAGCTTGAATCACATGAGCTGTTGGTTGTTTGTATGGTTTAGTGCATTTCTGCAGAAATATAAATTGAAAGTAAGAAAAACAAAGCCAGTGAGCAAGTGTTGTGGATTTTTTTTTTTTTTTGCTTTTTGGTGGAGGTAATTAACAGGTAATTTAAACAGGACTGTTTTAAAAACACAGCTCTGCTGAAATCAATCATTTCAAAAGGCAAAGAAACCAAAACTACCCTTTTTACTAGATTATTGTGCTTGAAGATTTGGGCTCAAGAGGCTTTATGGAGAACGGCCCTCTGTCTCCAGGTGGTCTGCAGGCCTGATAAGAAGCCGCTGGCCTCGAAGCGGTAAAAAAAGGAAATCACCTGCAGCAGCGTGTTTATGAGCGGCAACAATACGACAAACTCAATCACATGTAATCTCCCACATTTTACAAACAGCACATGTATGTATTTATGCATTCCCGAAAATCGAACTGGACCGGGGGGGGGTTCGATGAGAGACACAAAGAGTCAGTTTGAAATTGCTAACAGATGGGAGATGTCTGATTGTCTTTGCCATAACTTGTGTTGGGTCTCTTGGTTTTTTGTGTCTTCAAAACCGAACGGGACAGGAGTACATCACTGTCTTTTTGCTGATGACTAACATGCGTGCAATACTGACATTTCTTCTTTGTGGTTTTTACTTCATATGTGTTCTCACATTCTTGACACACACAATACTGTCTAACTCTTTGTTGAGTCTTTAGAGTCTGTTGTATTTTTGAAACATTCTTCTGCCGACTTCCACTCTCAGTGCAGTGCCTGCTGTAAACACAGTACACTTATACAATACAGTGTGTGTGTGTGTGTGTGTGTACTCACTATACTGTACCAGTACAGTAGTACAGTGTCACACTGTATCAGATCTGTCGCTATCTAAACACACTGTAACACTACAGTGTAACGGTGACTGCTGTCAACACTGACAGTATGATGTCTGCACGGCACGATGTATCACTTAAATATATGGCAACGTAACAACAGTGTCAGTCAGTGTGCACACTAACTAACACTAATGCGGTGTCTTTCTTGAATACATCTTAGCAGTACAGCGTGTAGTGTAAATACTGTAACAATACTGTCATTACCTGTACAGTGTCTTAGGCTCACTGTATCAGTACTGTCACTATCTTAAATGTAATATTATATAGTAGTCTCTGCCATAAGCACACTGTTAACTCACTGTGCAGTACTGTGCGTTTATTTACTCTAATGATACAATTTGTACTTAAACTGATTCATTTAGTTATAAAGTAACCCGAGTCATCAGAATAATAAAGATGAAATTAGCATTTACATTTGCCACTGAAACACTGTTCACCATTTCATCTTTGCCACGGAGGAGCAACAGTGAACCAGGAGGGCAGCTTATTGTCAGCTGACTGACATCAACAAAGTGGGTAGCACATGCAACTGACCCACAGTACCTTAGCAATCAACGTAATGATCACTCCTGTTTTAAACACTGTAGTAGTGCACGTTACATGGTCACTTTCATAGTAGTGTGTGTACAAAGTGACAGTATAGTTTCCGTGGAGTAAACAGATGCACATTAAGACTTCTACTTTATACACTGGCTCCCATCTTTCATAAGCAGAACTCAAAGATCTAAAACATAGGGCATAGCACATTTTAGAGGGACCTTTTATTGTAGCCAGCATGAGGCACATAATAGTAATCATGCTGTCGAGTCAGCATTTTCATATGCCATACCTGTGAAGTGAATGGATTAGCTTGGCAAAGGAGAAGAGAACACAGATTTGCGAGAGAAGTAGGCCTTTTGTGTACGCAGAAAAAGTTTTACATATTTAGCTTCAACTCATGAAAGAAGTGTTGCGTTTATAATACAGTAGTGAGTATGTTCTTTGTGTAAGACTGACCGTGGGCTTGTGCAGCTGAGCTGTGCGAGTAGCCAAGGGCCAGCAAGGCCGTCTCCACCAGCTGAGAGAAGAGGATGTCCTTCCGCACCAAGACAAACTCTGCATGCTCCTCCCTTCCATCACATCCATCTACTTGGATCCCGCCGTCCGACTGCTCCACCACACAGAAAACGGGAATCATCAGACCTAGCAAGGAGACCAGATATTATTTCAGATACTCTTCATGAACTTGGATGATCTCATGCAGTTGACAGTTCTAATCATCATTTCCATAGCAAGGCATGTAGAAGGGTAATTTTTTGGGGGGGGGGTTGGTGGACAGTTCACTGCCGACCAATCAATGGATCACAGTGATGATGTGCTGACAAGATATTTTGGCTGATTGCGGCAAACTTTTCTGATGTCACTTCATCTATGAAGTGGACTATTGTGTTATTTGGATTTACTTTGTTTATATTTATATATTTATAATGTCATATGTTGCCCACTTGACATCCATTGCTGCCTGGTCATCCTGGAAGGGGCCCCCCCCCCCATGCTAGGTTAATTGGTGACTCCAAATTGTCCATAGGTATGAATGTGAGTGTGAATGGTTGTTTGTCTATATGTGCTCTGTGAAAAAAAGATTCCTCTCATTCCATGGGGAAGTGGTAAGTTTTTGGATTCTTATTATGCCCTTCTCTGCACGACCTGAGTTCAATTCCACTCTCGGCCATCTCTGTGTGGAGTTTGCATGTTCTCCCTGTGCATGTGTGACTCCAAATTGTCCATAGGTATGAATGTGAGTGGTTGTTTGTCTGTATGTGCCCTGTGATTGGCTGGCAACCAGTCTAGGGTGTAACCCGCCTCTCGCCCGAAGACAGCTGGGATAGGCTCCAGCACCCCCCGCGACCCTCGTGAGGAAAAAGCAGTAGAAAATGAATGAATGAATGAATGAACTTGACTACACAATAAAATGAGAAAAGGAACTGAATTGTCTGAATTGAAATGAGACTCAAGACGTTTCTTCCTGGCCTTCATGTGTGACCTTCTCGCACATGTTCTAAGAAGACAAACTTCTCTCTGCTTATGTAAATGTCCAATGTCCTTAGGGTTGCCCGCTCTAACTAATTCCTTCCCTCATCTTTTTTTTTTTTATACCTAAAGCCTTTTGTTTTGGAGCCACCTGTCAGCTGACACAACACGAAAGCAGCGCTTGAAGAATGATGGACTAGAGAGCATTAGGCAGCGTCCCAGCACTAATAATGCGGGGCAATGTGTTTTACGGCGGGCACATGGCACCAGACTCTTTGTAGCATTAACCTCCCCTCGCTCCATCCCGCTCATTGTTTTAATCAGTCAATTCCTATATTTCTATTTCCTCCTCATTAATCACTGCAGCTCGCAGGCCTCCAGGCGCTCGACGAGTGAATTACACACCGGAGCGCTGTGCCAATTGGAGTAAGTGAATTTTTTCCCCCAGCAGGGAAATATAACTGTCAACGCGGAACAGCTCTGCTGTGCTCGCTCCCTCTCGCTTTTCAGAGTTCTTGTCGTGCTCACCATGCTCTGGTTTGGATGATGCGACGCGGCCTCAAACCTCTAATCCCGCTAATATGTATGAGGGGGGTTTTAAAATAAGATATATGTGTGTGTGTGTCCTTGTGGCAGCCGTGCGGTTTGGCTAAGACATGTCGAGTTTCCTGTCTTTAGAGGAAAAACCTGTCGTTATTATTGGCCCATTCGGCACCAGGAAACCCCTTTCTCCTTACTTCCTCCTCCCATAGCACCTTCCATCATCACCTTTTTCCCTCATCTGTCTTTGCCTCCTCCTTGCTTGCTTTGATAACCCCTTGCCCTACAAACCACACATGCCGCAAATTTGATGTTTCTCATTCCGGCAAAAGAACCCCAGGAATGTTTTATGATAAATATTGAGGAGGAGCGTCCAAAAGTATAAATGTCGCTCTAATTTTAGTCAAAGGGAAAACCGCTCTTGGGGTTTAAACTTGGGGACAACGTATGGTAGTAGCATGAATAAATTATTCAAAAAAGCAGCTTTCTTTGCGAATACTGCGATCGATAACAATCCACAGTGAGTGGTGTAAATCATGTTTATATGCTGCAATCACCTTTATTTGTCGTGGAACCTCTCTCACACACACACACACACACACCACCACCCACCAGACCTGTAAAAATAGTACTGCCTTTGTGCACAGTTGCCAGAGGTCAAAGGTTCAAAGCGGATCATAGCCACAAACCAATCTAGTTTCAATGCACTCCGTTCCGGGATGCTTGTCAACTTCCATTTTGTTGTTTTGTTTCCCATCGGAAATAATGAAAATAGAAATAATCTGTTCCAAGGTTAAACTGTCATTAAAAAAACATTTTTTAAAAACTGTACAGGCAATGTTTAGGAGCATTTTAACGTTCTTAACATCTCATCCAAGTGAAAAAAGAAGCTAATCACAAAGCAAGTCTCACATGGTAGAAAAAGAAGACGTTAACCACCATAAACGGTACAAATCACTGAACAGTATATTTTAATTTTGAATTTTGAACTTTGAACTGAGCTGTGACTTGTGTGGAATTTTAGATGTGTATTTTTCCTGGGTCGTTCGACTTTAGAGCTTCAACAGTTTAGAAGGAAAAATAGCGTGACCTCAGCAGTCTAACATATGCGGCATTTTTCCTTTTTTTGCGCAAATGCGGTGTATGAAAGGTGTGTTTTACATGACTGTTCTCAGTGAAATACACTCAGCCTTTGGAAATATATTTAGAGTTGTAACAGAGGTGGGACAGCATCTGTGTGTCAGGAAATGCCGGCTCTGTGTGTTGAATAGTTACTACTGTGTGAAAGCGCAAACATTGTGGCAATATTCTGCCTTTGCTGGGTTCTGTGTAAAAGGTACAGACTGATATTTGCTGGACTGTCTGTCTATTTTGCTGGTTCTCTGTGTGAAAGAGGGTTAAAAAAAAAAACAAAACAATGAATAACAAAAAATCTTTCTCACGCCTCATCACATGACTTACCTCCCAGGGGTCTCAGCGGTGCCCCGTTGTGGCGCAGACGTGGCCCTGTGGGGCTGCCGTTGAGCTCCAGGCGCCCCTTCTTCCCCGGTGGCGGCAGGCTGCCAATGTCTGGGCTGCTGCCTCCACCTCCCCTGCGCTCAGGACTGTCCTGTGTGATGGGACTCTCCCCTCCTCGCTCCATCCTCTTCCAGACCCCCAGAGGAGCTCCAGTCAGAGAGAAAGAGTCTGAAAACAAACAGAAAGAAGCATAAACAGTAACATAGGTGGACATTTGATATGATGTCGCTGTTAGGCCGACATATGTATATAGATATACACATAGAATCTCCTTGTACACATCTAAGACCTGCCATTGTTCTTTTTCTTTAATCTATTAACGAGTACCGACTGTACAGTAGAGACCAATCAGATCAGGTTCCATTCATGGTCCTAGGAGATATAGCCCATCAGTGTTTAAAAAAAAAATACATATACACACACACACTGTCCATACAAATTTAGCATTATTTTTCAAATGTTATTTTTGCATTGTATTGCATATTATTTATTTTTCATCCATCCGTTTTCTATGTTGCTTATACTCAATAGGGTTGAGGGGGTATGCTGGAGCCTATCCCAGCTGACTTCAGTAGTGAGGTACACCCTGGACTGGTCACAAGCCAATCACAGTTTAATTATCCATTTTATTTCTTAATTATATCACTGAAGCACCTTGGTGACGGAGACAAGGAAAAACTTTTTTTTGTACATTGTTATAGAAATATTAGAAGTAAAGCAGAGACTGAACAGAGCAGTAGAAGAAACAAACAGTCGTGTGTGTGTGTGTGTGTGTCTAATACAAGCTAATGCATTTTAGCCTTTGCCAGGCCAGCCGCAACTTGCTGAAGCCAAATGGACGTCTTTTATTTACACTGGTGGCGCCTGGACAATATCTGCTGGCATGTGTCACTGAGGAAGAGGAGGGGCGAGATAAGGGAGAGAGTGAGGAGATGGAGCTCAGGATAGTATTTGTCTATTAGCGGTTGCCAACAGAGATTTGAGAGGGTGACAACAGCAGCGGGTCGCTTGACTGATGATTTCCAACAATTCGTCAGAGCACAATGAGAAGTGCACGCTTGTATTAGCGTTTGATTAGGAAAAGATCCCACATCACACTTTGTACATTCTTTTTACAGCACCAGCTGTCCAAACCCTGCATGGAAAACAGTTGCCTCAAGCAATTCTCATTAGGTTTAGTTTTTTTAATTCTAATTATTTTCCTTTTTTTGTAAGTTTTGTGGTATTTTAATGAACTACAACTTCAATAGTGACTATTGAAAAGAAGAGAAATTACTATTACTACTAAAAATGAGACATTCATTCATTTTCTACCGCTTACCCTCACAAGGGTTGCGGGTATGCTGGAGCCTATCCCAGCTGTTTTCGGGCGAGAGACAGTGTACACCCTGGACTGGTCGCCAGCCAATCACAGGGCACATGTAGACAAACAACCATTCACACTCACATTCATACCTATGGACAATTTGGAGTCGCCAATTAACCTAGCATGTTTTTGGAATGTGGGAGGAAACCGGAGTACCCGGAGAAAACCCACGCATGCACAGGGGGAGAACATGCAAACTCCACACAGAGATGGCCGAGGGTGGATAAAAGTGAGACAAGACAAAATTAATAGCCAAAACATTTTTATAGAAATGTTTTCAGTTCATTTGACTCTGTGGAGCCATTACTTACTGTTTTAATTTAGTTATTTAGTTAATCTAATACATGTTTTTAAATAGTGTTTATAGACATTTGTAATAAAAGTGAATATTAAATGCCATACTTTGCAAATGACGTTAAAATAATATTGTCAAAATGTGAAAACAACTGCCTTTAAAATGAATAAATTCAAATCCAAAGGGATACAGATACCAATCAAAGGGTGGATTTTGCTCAGGAGAAGACAATAAACTTATCAAATGCTGCTCAAATACAGCGAGCGCTCATACAGAACCAGAAATTGAAGTCCCACTTCTGGGGAATCGGATTGAGTTCATCAAGTGACCTCATTTTTTAACTTTATTCCAAAGTAAGATTGTGCTTATGTGGTCTACAACCAGTCCTGACTTGTCTCAGCATCCTGATGATGCCTATCAAGACTTATAGCTACTCCTCGGCGACATCTCATCATCTAACCTGCACACAGCATCATCATCATCATCCACCATCATCTTCTCTAATCTGCAAAACGCTTCATTTACATCTTGTTCGGAATTTCACCCAACAGATAAAGGAAGATTGGGCTTTTACTTGGAGGGGTGGGGGGATGCTGAATTATTAAATTGAAGGCACTTTGTAATTGTCCTACTGTGCTTGTTTATCTATCACACAAGACTGAGGGACGTTGTGATAATACACACCCCTTCACCTCAATCAATGAATCCGCTGCACAGCCCACTAAAACATATACCTCATCCACAAAGCATGGGAAGTTGGACATTTTGACGCCGAAATGTGCTGCTATTGTTTTTTTGTTAATGTTCAACCACGACGTTCCAAGTTGACATGGGTGTTGTTTTCTTTGCTGTTTTTTTTGTTCGCTAGCAGGATTAGGCAATAAACTACTTCTGTAAATAAATTAATGATGATTTGGTGGTGCGGTGGGACATGGACAAATAAAGAAACTGTAGAATTTGGGTGCATATCTGGATAAAAAGGATTTTCCATTTTTAACAGTGCATTTCCTTACTTTTTCAGTGAATTCAGACATCATAGACCAGGGGTCTCAAACACACGGCCCGTGGGCCAAATGTGGCCTGCAGGACACTAGTTTGAGGCCGCCGCCTTGATATGAAAGTTTAATGTTAGTGCGGCCCGTGGAAGTTTTGATATGGTATCATGTACCCAGAAAAAATTATTACGTTTGATTAATGTTCATGTTAAAGGTTAAATAACTGTTAATAGTTATCCTCCCTATCCGTGTGGAAGTGGTAAGTTTTTGGCTATTTAAGTTTAAAGGAAATAACTTGAAGGCTACCGTTTAGGTCGCAAGCTCTCTAGTTTGCGAGTTAGCATGTGTCTCAAGACCCTGCAGTTGCGCAATATGTTGTAAATAAAAAGAGTATAAATGTGACTATAGTCGTGTTTTGTCATGTCTACAGGGCTCTAATAATGCTTAGTTAATTTTAATCTGAAAAAAATAATTTGTCTACCCACCAACTATATGTGGTTTCTTAAGTTTTTATTATTTGCCGTTTCATTATTATTATTATATTTATTTATTACTGATTGATTTTCTTTATTCTTGATTTGTTTATTTTTCATCTTATTTTGTGCAGAAAAATAAAAATTAAGATATTTGAGAACAGTGGAATATTTTATCTTTTTTTTTTATTTTTGTCATTTTATTGTAGAAAATCGGAACCAAAGCACTGAAAAAGTTTGTATATTTTTCTGTTTTTAATAAATGCGTTTTTTTTGTTGTTTTTTGGGGGGGGAACCTGATGCGGCCCAGCCTTGCCCAGACCCTAGCTCCAGTGGCCCACAGGTAAATTGAGTTGAGACCCTTGTCATAGACCATTTCCATCCATTGTCAACTGGGTTAGCATGTTCCATTTTTGATAGGCCTTGGCGAAGTGACAGATCCTCACATTCCCTTAATGAATTAGTGTGGATGCAAGAATTGTGTTGGTATTGATCCAAATTACAATTGTTTGGCCTTGGTGGAGGTCCACGCTTAACTGACTGCCTTTGCATTGAGACTTTTGAAACAAACAAAAAGGAATTTCCATGAGGAATTCCACCCTAACCACATGGTGACTGTAACTATGACAACTTAAAGGAGTGTGTTGACGCGTCATTAGGCCTCATTATTTTGGAGAACTTGCGGTCCTCCAGCAGATGAGATGACGTTTAGTCAGCGAGGATGTTGTTACGACACAAGCAGCCTGTGTGTCAACAATAGTGACTTAGATGTTAATTTATCTGTTACCGACACATCCAATGCTGATAAACGCTAATCTGCTTTATGTGCCATGTTGAGCAACAACCTTCGTTTGTACTTGTTTTTTTTTTTTTTTTTTACAACTTGATAAGTGAATAATGGCATATACTGCACATCGAGGAGGAAATCGAGTGACCTTTTCACGGTTGTTATTGCCCGGGGTGCATCCTGGTATCCGTCGTGACGAGGGCGTGCCATAGTTAAAGCTGTTAATAAAACAGCAATAAGAGGCGTATCGACTATGAGAAATATAATGTCTTTTTGATAAGCACCACTTCATGACACATTTCCCATTTATTGCTTCAAAGGAATAATTGCTGATGTTTTTTGTTTTTTTTTTACCCCACCTTAAAAATGACTAATATTTGCAGTTGACACTGTTGTATTGATGCCATACACCCATGTTGCTATGCATATTTGTGGATGCTAACTTGTCTACTTCGGAACTGGTGCATACTGGTTAACTGGGTTAACATTTTTCAAAGCATGCCCACCTCGTGTTTTGCCTGTGCTATTTTTTCCTGACAAATACACATGATGGCGCTGTTAGGTGACCACCAGACGACTGATTGACATAAAATTTCTAACACAGCTACAAAATAAACACTTTAACTTGAGGTTGTTTAGCCCAATCGGTAGGAAAATTGGTAAACATCTTCAGGGGACTTACAGGAACGTTCATTTTCATTCATTAATTTTCTACCGCTTTTTCCTCACGAGGGTCGCGGGGGTGCTGGAGCCCATCCCAGCCGTCTTCGGGCGAGAGGCGGGGTAGACCCTGGACTGGTCGCCAGCCAATCACAGGGCACATATAGACAAACAACCATTCACACTCACATTCATACCTATGGACAATTTGGAGTGGCCAATTAACCTAGCATGTTTTTGGAATGTGGGAGGAAACCGGAGTACCCGGAGAAAACCCACGCATGCACAGGGAGAACATGCAAACTCCACACAGAGATGGCCGAGGGTGGAATTGAACCGCTTACAGGAACATGTGTGTCAAATTCAAGCAATATTGGCCACAGTCTTGACACAGGCTTTGTCATTGCCCATAAGTCAGTGACCAACTGTCTATTCATTACAAAACTTTGAAGCTATCTGTATTCCATGTATGCTAGCATGCTTCCCAAGCATTCTGACCACAACCTATATGAAGGGAACCACAAATGCCATGTGAAAAAATGAGGACACCCTGTGGTGTTACTTTGAATGACCATATAAGTCCAAAAAAAAAAAACCAGTGTAAACTACGATCACTTTTGTGTTGCTTATTATACCTAAAAAGTCCACCCAAAAAAACAATGCAACAAGTAAAGACGGTGATTTTCAGACAGGAATTTGCAGCTTTAATGTACACCGAAAGTTGAATGTTACACAACCAGGCATAAAAGTTGGATAAGAGGCTCAGTCTGCCTTGCCCCATCTCTCCTCTCATTTCTACATGAGCACTAATTGAAGCTTATCAATTATTAGCACAGATAGCAGCAGATAGGACGTCCCTTCTTCTTTGCCAGCTAGATGCACTTTTATACCTTGATGGTGGAGCTATTGGTTAATGCTTGTCTCTGCTGAGCTGATAAAACCAGGCAGGAAAACACAAAGAGAGAGAGAGGGTAAACGCATATTATATATATATATATATATATATAGAACAGGGATTCAAATGAAGGTGGAAGTCACTAAAACTAAGTTTGAAACAGTGACATGATTTACTGTGTGTGTGTGTGCATGTGTGTTAATGTGAATGATGCTTTTGCTTTGTAACACACACACAGCAGGACACAACTCAACACTTGCATCCTATTGGATCATATGGAATGTACATATGAAGACTTAAAGTATATCCACACACACATGCACTACTTTAACATGTGTGAGGACCACTCATGGTGACAGCACACACTTTTTTACACACTGTAAAAAATGTGGCATCCTATAGGACACAACATTAGGTACACCAGTACTGTGTACAATTTAGTTTTGATTGACAACTTGACAGAGGTGCTCATTTGATAATGTGCTTATGATTGTGCATCCCGTGGCTAAATAAACATACAGTATGTAACATCCATAACACTGAACCTTATTATTATTATGATTAAATACGTAATGAAGTGTTATTAGCTGGTGTGTAAGAGATACAAAATTGGTCATTTAAATGAATAACATAACATGACATGAAATGAAATAAGGCAGGTAATGGATGGGGTACTTAAGTGAAAGGTCATTGTTATGTAACTTAATGTGCATCACTATAAACACACCTGCCACATTGGCTTTTACATAATTTCAATTATTTGAAACTTTTCAAAAAATGTCTTATTGCAATTAAAAACAATTCACCTTTAAAGATTTGCTCACAAACAGAGAAAATTATATACAGTTCACTTTATTCCAGCTGGATTTATTTATTTTATCCCAGTGTTTGTTTTTTTAACTTTATTTAAGTCTGTGGTTCATTCATATTATTGAAACGAAGAAACGTGAAAGTTGTGTGTTGGATTCTTGGAAAGATAGCATCATTTTAGAGGCCAGAGAGGAACAAGTGTGTCCGTTTTTAGCTCAAAAAATGTCACTTTTAGTTCACATTTGAAAAGGACTCCCTTAAAGTTAAATATGTGACTTTAAGGAATATGTAAATGTATATCATTTGGGTCCCGTTTTGCGGCATTCAGTTCCATAATTAGTATTTTTCGATGATTATATGCATTAGGCCTTTATCTTCATTGTGCTGTATTATGCATGTTAGTGTTTTAACTTCTTATTGGCATCGTGTCGTGGAGGTGTGAAAAACGTATGGGTAATTCTAACATTTATGTATACTTTTTTCACAAAAACGTCCCAAAAAAATGAACACACGGACACTTAAAAGTGGGTATAAATCATGCAGAGCTGTGTGTTAAAAATGAAGACCACCTTTTAATAATACAAAAAATAATTGCTACGTTTCAATGAATTTAGACGTCTTCGGCTTCATTAACAGTGTTCGTAGTATTTTATATTTTGTGTATGAAATATAATATAAATGTAAAACGCTACAGCAGCCACATGGCCGCAACTATTACGCATTTGGAATGTCATCATTTTAAACAGTTTTACTTTACTACTAAATTGTGTAATATACTCAGTGACATATCTAATCAACGTTATTGGTAACGACAAATAAAAATAACAAATGAGCAATAAGTTTAAAAATATATATAGTTTTAGGCTCGCTCAATTACTTATTTGACTTTTAAATTTCCTTAGCTTTGGTTTTCTATCCTGGGTTGTTGTTGTTTTTCTGGGGGTTCGGGTCTGCGCACCGTGCAGGTGGTGGTGGTGCATGCGGGCTGCAGGGCTGCACCTGGCCGCCTTATACTCACTGTTCACGGCGTGTGTGTAGCGCTGCTGGCCGCTGAGGAGGTTCTGTCCATTGATCAGCAGTAGTGAATCCAGGGCTGGGCTGGGCAGGGCTGGGTTGGTCTCGGGGTTCGGTTCTGCTCTACCGGACGAACGGATAACACTCTCGGTCAGTACCTCGGAACCGGAAATCCACGATGGGGTCGGGTAAAAGTTGTTGGAAGTATAGGTGAAAAGGATGCAGGTTTTTTCCCGGAACCGGAAATTTGTATACTCTTCTTTTCTAAACGCTCAAAGTTGCACAAGGGATCTCTTCATGGTTGCCGCAGGAAGCAAAGTGAGGACGAGAACCGGACCGTGGAGTCGTTGGAACCGCCAGCTTTGTAATCAGAAGAGTAGCTTTCAGTCGCCGCCACTCAAGTGTGGGAGGGAGGAGAGACATGAAGGGAAGGAGGGAGGAAGAAAGGGGGCGTATCTCCTATGTCTTTTATTTTTTTAATACAGATTATCCTCAATGCACAAAACCTATTTCACCAAAATGTTACTTATCTTCCTTTTGAATAGCGTCACCCAAGTTGAAGTCCACACACAGTGGCGTTAATAAGTAGCTTCTTATTAGTCAACAAGCCCCTCCTCTAACTGTTACTCATTAAGCTGACGTTTGATGGACAGCTGTCATGTGCATTGCACAGGAAGTATGTTTGCTCTTATTGTGAAAAGGCGTGTGTATACTGTAATACTGTGGTCACCAACATTTTTAAGCACAACAGCCCTGATTGTGAACCTGCAAGAACTATACCTCCCAAACTGTGTGTGTGTCTGTGAGTGTGTGTGTGTGTGTGTGTGTGTGTGCATAGAAGAAAAATGTAAATACTGATACATATTTTAAACATTGTCTTTAAATATTGTATGATGCTTTTTGTTATTACTGTATTTTGTATTTTGTTTTAGTATTTTGTTTTAGTGCCAGAGTGCCAGATGAGCCAGTAGCCACAGCCCCCCCCCCCCCCCCCCCCCCCTTCCAGGACCGCAATTTGGGCAACCCTACTTTTGTGGATCTCCATTGGGGTCGGGTTTGTGACATCGGCTTTATGAGCAAACTACAACTCTATTCGGCTTGTTGGTTCGGTGTTGCAGGTGAGCGAAGAGGAGAGAGGGGGGGCCTGATGGATGCTTACTTGTCCCACAGGCTACTTTTTGGGGGGTGGCACTCCTGTGGTGTTATATTTGTGCCTTCATTTTGAAGTAGCAAAGGCAGATTATGAGCCATATTCATGTGCGGAGATACATCGCTGTGATCCGCTACTCCCCCTCTCTCTCTTTCTCTTTCTCTCAACCTCGGCAAGCTTGTTGCGGTGTAAGGCGAGCCAGTGTACATGAGCTGGTACCTCCGGCCGGGTTTTGGGGACTTGCGGGTTGCGTGTCTGGAGGGGCGGTGAGGCGTACGGACCGTAATCACTGGTCAACATATGTGGCTGCTGGTCACTCCAAGAGGGGAGGGCACTGATATGATAATACTTTTTTTGTTATATTCCTGGCTCGCGATCGATGGTTTGGCGACCCTTGGGAAGTCCAATGAGGTCACTGAGTTGACAAATTATAATGCAGTTAACCACTTCCTCCTCAACTTTTAATGTGGAACATAACCATGACGCCATTGACCTTTTTTGGAAGGTTGCTATACCTACAGAATACTATGCATGTTTTATAGTCATTATTGCAGTTTATCTGGTTGAGGCAGATGGCCTCTGTGGCTCATGGAGCTTTTTTTCCTCCCGGAAGTATTTTTTCCCACGGTTTTACATATTTTACCCATTATTTTAATTACTTTTTTGCACTCTTGAGACATTGAATCACCTGGACTGTTGAGGTTGTCTCATGGATGACATTTCTCATGTCAGCAGGCTTCATCAGTTCATGATTAAATACTAGTTAGGACAGCTAGTCGCACCAGAACAGTCCATTTGCAATGGATCCACCTTGAGGATACCATTACTTGAATGAATGAAAATATTATCAGGCATTTGACACTGTTCAGACTTTGTATTTCTACTATTGTAAAGTCTTGATCTCCATTGTTCTAAAGTCTTCTACATTGTTCTTCATTCTTTATTTCACTGTTCTCCAAGGTGCTATATGTCATGGTTAGGTACTGCAAGGGTGGGGGTGGGGGGTGAGGGGGTCGCGTTCAAACCTACTATATCCCGCCCTCTTCCTGCTCAGCCATGACTGCTAATTGTCAATCACTCTGAAAATACAAGACTTGACTATAGGGACATATGCCTGTGTATATGACAGCCAGGTCCAATGACAAATCACATTTAGAATATAGGCATCTTTGTACATTCTGTTATTTGAAACCACTATTGGTAATGTATATTAACCGTGGTGGTCTTCTTAATTTTTAAATAGGAGTCAAGCAGGGATAGCATCTTCTCCGAAAAGTCCTACTTTTCAACTGTTTTATTTCTACTTTTTTGTAGTATTTATCAACATTGTTCTTAAGTTCTTTTTTTCCACTGTTCAGAAATTTTATTTATTTTTGTAGTATTTATCAACATTGTTTTTAAGTTCTTTTTTCCACTGTTCTGAAATTCTATTTTCTACTACCTTCATTTCTATTAAGTTATACTTGTACTGTATGCACTGTTTTATGGCCTAATCTTATCGTTCCTATTCTCTCCCCACTTTCATTCTTTTTCTCCACTGATTTTATTCCCCATTCAATGCCAGTCATTTTTAATCAGGAAATAATACACTTTAGAGTATCCATTATTGAGACAGACGCTTGAACATGCAATGTTATAGGCTATGCATGTGACACATCCTCATACACATATCTTAATTATTATTGTATTACTATTACTGCAGGCTTTCGGGCGATTTATTAATAAATGTCTTTTTTTCGTGAAATAGTGAACGTTGGTTCTTCTATTATGCGGGGATATGAGCTGCCTAGCTCGCTGTTGGATAAATGCTCTTAATTCTTGGTGTGCGTGACGCTTAAATAATTGAAACCCAACATACAGGGAATGTTTGTGCACATAACTAGTCTCCTTTCAAATTCGTGGGGAGGGGGGGGGGGCATGCAAACAAGCGTGAAGAGCTTTCTCTCCCGCGCGTGCGTTTGTCGAATAAAATATTAAAATACTGATCGGAATACTAACCCCCCCCCCCCCACACACACACACACGTGCACATTTGGTGGGTGGCCTCCATAATAGGGCCTAGCGTCACGTCCACTCATTAACAAAATATTCAAATTGCATTATTTTGGGAAGACTATGATTTGAAGCAGGGCTTAAAATACACACAAAACGAGAAAGGCGTCAAAAAAGGCAACATTAATGAACACAAACTATGATGTGACCCCGCCACCCAACCCACACACACACACGCACACACGTTAACTACACTTGCTGCACAAATGCAAATTTAACACAAAACTCTATGCCATTATGACAACATTTTTAAATTTCTAATTCATATTAAGTTAGCATTACGCCAGCTTGAGCTAAGCATTAATAGTACATACTATAGTAAACAGCTCTGCAAAATATTTCTCCAACCACAATATAATAAATATATTGTTAAATAATTGTGTGTTTTCTAAATGAAAAGTACAAGTGTACCTAACCTAAGTATTTTTTCCTGTCCACGCACAACACTGACCTTTCAAAGGTGGGCCGATGCCGTTCTAATTCAATTAAAGCAACCCTACACTGACTTTGTAAAGGGGGGAGAAAAACGCCTCACATCACCCTTAATGTTGTTTTGGCTTATTAAAACATGCAATAAAGCAGATGGACATTTCTGGCTAAATTCAGCTTATAAGGAGAAGAATTAAAGAGCGGTTGAATGAGCTCCCTTGTTTTGAATGAACGACAGCAATTTTCACGTTGCATTGCAATATAACGACGGGCAATGCAATGGAGACTCACATATATATGTTATATACATATATATGTTTATCTTTTATCACAATTAATATATATTTTTATTACTTTTGATGGCTAGCAGGCGTGTGACTCTATTGCTTTTGTTTGCATTTTCTATTTTTCCTGTTCATGTTTCCACTCAGACTTAATTGAAATCGAAAGTAACAAACAGCAGACACACGACGAACAATTACAACAACATAAAAAGTACAAATAAACGCACATTTTTTAAATGGCATGCTCTGTTTTTTTTCGTTTCACAGATGTGTAGAAAAATATAACTCTAAAGGGACTTATTTAAATGTACTTGAAATTGATGATATTGTTTCTATTGCATTATGGAGCGTAAATAGCAGAGTTAAATGAATGTGTCTAGTTTCCGTCAAAAATTAATTTGTCTCTTAGCTCACTTACTACTTTTGTCCTCCTCCCACCCTCCTTTTTAAGGTACATTGCTTCCACGCAGCGGTCACCTATCCATCAATGCTCTTTTCCACCCATTCCTCCGAGGCTGAACGCTCTATTGCCGTTTTTATTGTATTATTATTAGCATTTAAAACACATTTGTCTTGATTGAAATTATATATATGTTATCTATATGTGCAAGACGTGTTCAAAACCCTTAATACCCATACCTTAACATTAAAAAAAACTATTAGGGTTGTCAGTCATCCTTGACTGATTCAGAATATTTAGAAATTAACTAAATCATAATTCATTGGTAAGAGCAACAATTGTTTTCCATTAAAATTTGTGCATCCAAATGTTTCCCTATAGTGATTCATAATGAATAAAGTTCTAAAGAATATCACAACCTTAATAATAGTGATGAAAAATGTAAAAAAAAATACATTTAAATGTTATATATATATATATATATATATATACACACATATATACTATAATCTCTCCTGGGCCCTCAATTGTCAAATAATAATTATAATAGTCATAGAGCATGAGAGTCTCTCCCGTTATCAGGTCTTGGGTTTCCGGGGTTGCAATTTGTTTCTCTTTACAGTTTGCGTCTCTTTGGAGGCCGGTTAGGAAGCTTTTCTTCTTCTTTCTGGTAAATGGTGTCCCCCCTACCACCACCTTCAGCCCCCCTCAATATGATCCCTTACCTGAAATGGAATAAGGCCCACACTAACGAGGAGGAGGGAGGAAGGTTGTGAGTGTCAGCACTCTGCACTTTGTCACCGGGCCACAACTATTTGACAGTTGGAATTATCTGTAAATACTTCATTTCATGTGCTGCACCCCCACCACCCCCCTTTAGCTCCACTCCTGCTACGATTTACACATGATAACATAAACACTCTGCCGGGGTAACCCCACCATCCCTCCCACCAAAAAAAATTGACATTGGTGTACAGGAGGAGGCTTGATTGGTGGGGAAGGGGGGTAACAAAAAAAGCGGTGGTCTGCTTAATGAGGTTTTGGAAAGTGTGTGTTTTTGGAGGAGAGGTTAGGGGCGTTTTTGGGGATTGTCGTCAGTATGCCAGAGGTTTATAGCTGCCAACCAGCTATGTTATTAACTGAAAATGTGGAAAATAATACGCCCCTTCAAACTTGGCCCCTAATAGTGGGCCTTAATCAAATCAAAGCTTTTCCCTTCTCGTTAGATATGTTTATATCATTAAGTCCCCCTCCCTGGAGCACAGCGGTTAGGCACAAGAAAGTCACTCACATCGTGTCAACATGTCCGTCCTAATAAGCCCAGAAAGCGGGCTCTCGTTACTCCTCAAGGTTGATGTTTGGACGGGAGGGAAAAGTGATACAAGCAAGAGTATAAGGAAGGTGAGGGAGGTGTGTGTGCAGATGCTGTTCCCAGATCAGCTAGGAATGCCACATCTAGCTCCTACCTATCATAAAACGCCTCTGACAAGTCGTCCCCTGAAAATTTCTTCTCTGCACCGTCTTGGTCCAGCGTAGAGCTGCAAAGGCTTTTGGGTAAAAAAAACAAAAACTTAACAGGACTTTCGGGATAGGGGTGGGGCTAATGGAGCCCTGTCAATCATTTACTGTGGGGACACCAATGAGGAAGCGCTCGTCTAGTCTGACTCTTCAATAGAGTCAATGATTGAAGACATATTAGCTGCACTGTTTTAAATGTGGGGAGTGTGGGTGGGTGGGGGGCTCTGTCAGGGTGATAATGATCTGCGGGGTCATGGGTCACCTTGCCGCTGTGATCTTGTGTTTGTTATTGCTATGCTGCCCTTGGACGGGTTAACATAGCGTACGGCCAGTCAGCTGGCATGTGAACTTCCTCTGAGACACACACACACACACACACACACACACACACACACACACACACACACACACACACCTCTAAAGGGTCACTTCCACATGGGCCAATGGCCCTAAGTGGCTTCTATCTAAACTGAACAAAAGGTCTTATCCCACTATAGCAGCATGGCCCCATTCATAATGGGCCCAGCAACCTAAATGTTTGTTTTCTTAAAGGTGCTGCACCCATCTAACTTTTGATAAAAAAAAAATCAGAAAAGAACAAAAAATACCTTTTAATAGTTTGCATTTCTACACCATCAAATGGTTGCTTGCCTGTAGTCATAGCAGTTTAACCCCTGACAGTTGTGAGACAGCGTGGCTATGGTCTATTTGACCTGTGACCTCAGCTTCCTCTACCGTCGTCTGCTTTGTCAGATACAGTGGAACCCTTGATTAGCGTCATTAATTTGTTCTGAAAGGTCAGACTCAAACCGAAACATACTCCAAATCATGGAAAAATAATACAAATCCAATTAATTTGCTCCAAACAGCCCAAAATATGAACACAAGTATAGTTTTATATGCAGAAAACAATTAGGAATTCATATAAGCATTGAATACCTTTGTTTAAAAAGATGCAATAGTGAGCAGTGAGGGAGGGAACAGAGATCCATACGAATGACACCTTCATACTTTGCTGTAAGGTACAGTATTTCTTAAAATCAATAATGTTCTTCTTTATCAAAATGCTGCCACTTGCAACTTTATTTGGCTCCATGGTAGCTTATTTTGCAGCCATAATCATAAGAAAAGAAAGGGAGAGACTTAACTGGCTTGGCTTAACTGGCTTGGTTACAGTAGTGAAGAACAACATTCAACTGCTGATGACATCATAGATTGGGGCGGACAAACTTTTTGAATCATCGGCCACATTAGGTAAAAAAAAAAAAAAGGCATCACATAAATCAACTACAACTATGTGGGTGATAAACAACAACTAAGCACTAAACATAATAATAATGATAATACATTTTATTTGTATAGCACTTTTCAAAATACTTAATGACACTTTACAGAAGAATAAAGCAAGTAAACAGAGTAGAAGACACACCAAAATACAACATTCATAGGTTAATACACAGTTAAAACATGAGTAAAAGCGGGGCGGGGCACAGCAGTCAGATATAAAAAGTATAGTTATAACATGTAATTTTAAAAAAAACGGTTATTTCCAAATACCCGCAAGGCATGCCGGTTAGTCCAACGGCAACAATATGAACTACGAACAATAAAATATTGGATATCAAGTATTTTCAACTCCCCGTTTACTTCTCTTATAACTTCACTTCAAAATATTTTGCGTTCAAGCAAAAATACAGCAAAATGTTGGGATAAAGAGTATCAGAAGCTACCCAGCATACCTTGCGGCAGGTATATATTTTTATTTTTATTTTTATTTTTATTTTTATTTTTATTTTTATTTTTATTTTTATTTTTATTTTTATTTTTATTTTTATTTTTATTTTTATTTTTATTTTTATTTTTATTTTTATTTTTATTTTTATTTTTATTTTTATTTTTATTTTTATTTTTATTTTTATTTATTTTTCCCCATGGGTATTGTGCATAGATATTTATTTGTATCCCCACATGGGGCAGTAAGTAGGTTACTTTAAGTTACACAAGCCCAGACACTCAGCGGGCCTGATGTGGCCCAGAGTTTACCCACCTTTATCATAGATGGACAACGGAGCAGGGGGACAATGACTTCCAGTTTTGGTTTTGATATTAACATGATACTAACATGGACATTTTGTGATAAAAATGCATTATGAACCCAGTTGGACTTATGTAGCGTGTTAATAACATGAGGGGGGCTCCGATACAGAACTATTGTCTGGGGTAGAATTTTGTTGAAGTTGGACCACTTGACCTTTGATCTCTCAAGATTGACATATACATTGTATTTGTTCTAAAAATAGTAGCAGTAATATCCTGTAAATGCTATTAGCTCGCCACTAACTTTGTATACCTGTGATTGTGGGACCCTCCTGACGTGAGTGATGAAACTGAGGTATGCTAATGGAGTCAGAGGATATGTTAGTGTGCGTCACACATGCGGTCCACCCTCTTCCTTCTCTCTTATGCTCAGAAGACCGCACGTAGATCCACTAATTGGGAACATACATGGAGTAAGGACCAGAGCGGGGAGCGAAGAATATCCTCTTAATTGTTATTGTCCGTCACTGGTGGCTTTAAAATCAACATGTGGCTTTTCCCCACCACTGTTTAAATAAGCACAGTGCATATAGTCTTTGCTTCTCATTTCCCCTCCTCTAGGGGCTCCTGCTCCAATACTTTTCTGTATATAGTGTGTATCATATGTAGTGTGTGTAGTGTGTATGCTTGATATGCTCCAAATTAAAGACACTATATGAGGGTGGCGTTGCTCAGATAAGTGTTTTAAAAGGTCCTATCCGTTCCTAAAGATACAAAAACAGTTAGCTCATTTATGCACATAATGGGACACACCTACTTTGCCTACAAAGCCTGCTATTAAAAAGCCTCCAACAATGTTTTATCCTTTTAAAACCATGCTGCAACCATGTAGCAACAAGTACATAAGATGTTTTAATTGATTTCACATTGATTTCACATAGTAACATAGAAACAAACACTGCACCTAGCATTGATTTGTCCACAAACACAACATCACTGCAACAGCTCCAATATGTAGCGTTACATTTCGGGAGTGATGTGTTGTCACGCGGCGGTGAGTGTGTGGTGAAGCTAGTCGCTAGCTGTCAAGTAAATAGTTAGTCGGTGTGGCAAGGCGTCACTACGCCCGTTAAATTGTTCTTTGGCATAGCAATGTTAAGAATAATAACACTGTCCCTGTAGAGTGGTTAATATGCAGGTGACATTATGTAAATGGAGCGTTCTTGGCAGATGTTATAGGCGGAGTAGTTGCATCCAATTGTGTGCCTTCTTAGCTGTCTCATTTTAGCTGTTTTTATATCTTTAGAATGCTTACAAAAGAGAAAGACGTATATTTATGTCTCACATAAGGATTGTGAATGACAGTAGTCATCCAAAAGTGCAGTTTTCCTTTAAAATCCCATGGAAAGTCTTCCCAGAAGAGTTGGAAGTTGTTAATATGCATGCACTCATTTTAGCTGTTTTTATATCTTTAGAATGCTTACAAAAGAGAAAGACGTGTATTTATGTCTCACATAAGGATTGTGAATGACAGTATTCATCCAAAAGTGCAGTTTTCCTTTAAAATCCCATGGAAAGTCTTCCCAGAAGAGTTGGAAGTTGTTAATATGCATGCACTCATTTTAGCTGTTTTTATACAGTAAACCTCGGATATATCGGACTCGGGTATATCGGAAATTCGCTCACAACGGACAGATAAAAAAGAACCGATTTTTCTGTAATGCATTTCCAATAAAAATTCATTGCATATATCGGATTTTTTAATAACGGATTTTGCCTATTTTGGACAAAATCTCCATTCCCGTTCCAATGCATTTCCATTAAATTTCCCTCGCATATATCGGATGGCTGCATCGTGGCGCTCCGATTCGCCGAATCGTGACAGGCCGCTATACGACGTCATTTGCAGCGTTTGCAGCGTTGCCTGCGCGTCCAGGTACATTGGAAACATAGTCAAGGAAGTGCCTTTTTATAACGGATAAAATCCGATTTACGCATATACCGGATATAAATCCGATATATGTGTAAAACGGACATTTTCCGCTATACGCATATAACGGATTTCGCTTATATCGGACAAAACCAGTGGGAACAATTGAATCCGATATATCCGAGGTTTACTGTATCTTTAGAATGCTTACAAAAAAGAAAGACATGTATTTATGTCTCACATAAGGATTGTGAATGACAGTAGTCATCCAAAAGTGCAGTTTTCCTTTAAAATCCCATGGAAAGTCTTCCCAGAAGAGTTAGAAGTTGTTAATATGCTGCACGGCGTGCATGCAGATGCTGATTATGATGTAAATGATGAGTGAATGGAGGCAGGAGAGGCATTAGTGTGCTCTGCTTGGACCGCATACACTACAATATGTGGTGTGCTAATATAGAAGATTGAGCAGCAAAGGGTTCTGACATTGCCAGACCTCGCCATGTGTCGCTGATTAACTGAGCAGAGTTGCAATGATTTGACAAAGCATCACATTAGTGGCCTCTAAATATGTATATGTGTGTTTGTGTGTGTGTGTAAATTAATGATCCAGAGAAAAGGCCACATTAGTGTTGACACAGTCCAGTGTCAAACTGATATCACAACTTTGTTTTATTTCTCACGGCCCTCTCCCACTCTTATTTTAATCACTTTGACATCATTGAATATGACGGCCAGAATAACATCATATCCGTAGTGAGGGGTTGTTTTTCTTCAGCTGGAACCATGGCGCTTTAATTTATGACGCTTGGCACGATATTGATGCATTTACATTAGTAAAAGCCATTGCTACCAGGTTCTTTTTGCAGTCGGCTGTGGTTCCAAGCATGACAAAACAATACTGTCAGGAAGAATGTACATGCTAATGATAGCTTTTTTCTGTGTCTTAGCTCTGGATTATTCTCAGCGTTATTCTCACTTGTCTCCACTTTGCTCCAGTGCTCTGGGTTCTCGCTGCCCTCAGTCTCAGTTTTCTATTGAATTATTTCATTCATTCATTCATTTTCTACCGCTTTGTCCTCATGAGGGTCGCGGGGGTGCTGGAGCCTATCCCAGCTGTCTTCGGGCGAGAGGCGGAGTACACCCTGGACTGGTCGCCAGCCAATCACAGGGCACATATAGACAAACAACCATTCACACTCACATTCATACCTATGGACAATTTGGAGTCGCCAATTAACCTAGCATGTTTTTGGAATGTGGGAGGAAACCGGAGTACCCGGAGAAAACCCACACATGTACAGGGAGATCATGCAAACTCCACACAGAGATGGCCGAGGGTGGAATTGAACCCTGGTCTCCTAGCTGTGAGGTCTGTGCACTAACCACTAGACGGCCGTGCCACCTATTGTGGATTAATTTTTCAATAAAAAAGAAAAAGCTATTGATGTATGTGACACAAATTTTCAGTTAGTAGTCCTCCACAGTGAGTGTATATGTGTCAGGGAGCTTTAAGGGCAATGTGAGGAAGGGTGGTGTTTTTTTCTTTTTTTGGGGGGGGGGTTAAGTAGGGGATCGGGAACAGCCAACACTTGCGTTAATCTGAGGCCAGACCTGTTTTATCTCAGTGTGAGGGGTAGCGAAGGAGGGCCAGAGGTCTTTGCAGGGACAAGGCCAGGCTCACTATTGTGTGGTTATGTGGTTGGGAGTGGAGGGGGGAACCAGGGAAGGGGGGGGGTTAAGATGATGCTGCCGTTGACCTGGTGAGGCGAGGGTCTCTCTGTCTGTCTGTCTGTGTCGAGATGTCTGTGGAAGGCCTGCTAACTGATTTGGCTATAATTTGAGAGGTGTCACCCCCCCCTTTTTCCTTTTTCACCCATGGGAGGCTGGGGTGGCTGCAATAGGAGCTTGCACACACACACACACACACACACACACACACATATACATGAGTATAAAATGATGGATAAGCAGACTTTGGGGATTGAGAACAGGAAGTGATGATTTAAACAGAGACGCCAGCCAGAGGAGGACTTTTACTTAGTTAGTGATCCCCCTTCAGAGGACTCCAGCTTCATGTTACCATGCAGTCATTCATTTTACCACCATGCCAATGGATCAATTACTTACAGTATATTCTCATACAGTGCAAGACCCCCTGATTTATACGTATTCTCTCCTTTCTGCACATTTTTGCATTGTAAAGTTTACTGTCTTTTTATTTTCAGCAGCAAAATACTTACGTTTTATATAAGGTAGGATCCGCAAAACTAGAAATCTGGAAATAGGCATTACTTTTAAGACCTGACTGAATTGAGCTAAATTAATTGGTTTATTTATAGAGCATAGAAAACATCTAGGGAAAAAAAAGTATATGAATGAGTCTTTAATTAATTGGGACTAATATAATAAAGTACGTACCTGTCATCCTCCACATTTTCCCTGGGAAACTTCCATATTTTGCCCTTCTTAAATGATTATTTATGATGATTATTTATTATTATTATTTATTTATTATTCTTATTTCTAGGTGTCAACAAACAAACAACAAAGTGTATTTTTTTGTGCATAAACACTCTACCGCTGGTCGACACGTTTTTGGACTTGATCTGCTTGTGAGATTAAAGTGGCTAAATCTCATTTATTTTGATAAGATTAACTCAAATTTTGGAAATTTGAATGAATGTTTTCAAGAAATTTTATGATATTGTTTTACATCAAAATTGCATATGTTCTTTTTTCTGAAAAATATTCTTATTTTGTAAAAATTTTAAAGTTGCACTTCTTTATCTGTCAAGAAATAAACAAGAAATATCATCAGGTGATTGTATATCTTTTTAAAAACAATTTAAAGTATCACTTAAAAAAAACAAAGTTCCCTTTATTCAGTATCTGAACAACGCTTTTTGGCTTTTTTTACTCAGCAGCAGGGTCATCTCTGACCACATTCCAACAGTAGTCAGCAAGCATTGATGGATTCCACTTTCCCTGATATCGTTTCTCCATAGCTGCAATGTCCTGATGGAATGGTTCCCTGTGCTCATCACTAGTTTCTCCACAGTTCATTTGAAAGAAATCTAGATGGGAATGCAAAAAGTGTATCTTTAGTGACATATTGCAGGAGGTTTGCCACCTGCTGTTTATAATTATCTGCCCTGTAGCTTCCAAGAAACTCAAAAGTCAATTTCTGGTTCGTTTGTCCACTTCTAAGAGACATTTCTGCAAATAAAAACATAACATTTTCTGTCAAAACTCTAGATATATTAATATGAACGTACTGGAACGTGCAGACAGGCTGTCAGATAGAACTGGTTGCTTGTAGACACACCGTACGTTCTGGTGAACTACCGTTTTTGCATAAATGTCCTATTTTGACCCAATTATAATGTATCTTGGAAACCGTACCAATTTTTTTTTTATTAGTGACCTAAACCAAGAAAAATGTCACTACATTTGCATTTTGCCTGTAGACTGGTGTAAAATGAAAATAATTAACTGTAATAGCTTGATATTCTGATTTAAAAGCACCAAGATAATTAATTACATATTATATTCGGACATAAATGATTAACCCAAAATATAAAGTAATTAGGTAATTTACAAAAATATGTTAACTCATTTAAATGTAACTTATACATTAACTAATGTAATTTTTTAATTGAATATTGTGTTCATAACCATACTTACATATAGATTATATAGAATACTGGTAATGTTTATTATTGTATATTATGAGCATTTGTTTTTGAATGTTTTGGGGCTTTTTATAATACCCTGGCTCTAAAGTTTTTGTGTTTTTAAAATTGCATGGGGCGGCACGGTGGTCGAGTGGTTAGCGCAGACCTCACAGCTAGGAGACCAGAGTTCAATTCCTGCTTCGGCCATCTCTGTGTGGAGTTTGCATGTTCTCCCCGTGCATGCGTGGGTTTTCTCTGGGTACTCCGGTTTCCTCCCACATTCCAAAAACATGCTAGGTTAATTGGTGACTCCAAATTGTCCATAGGTATGAATGTGAGTGTGAATGGTTGTTTGTCTATACGTATGTGCAGAGTGTACCCCGCCTCTCGCCCAAAAGACGGCGGGGATAGGCTCCAGCACTCCCTGCGACCCTCATGAGGAAAAGCGGTAGAAAATGAATGAATGAATGAATAAAGTAATTAGGTAATTTACAAAAATATGTTAACTCATTTAAATGTAACTTATAGATTCACTAATGTTCATAACCATATTTAACAAGATTATATGGAATACTGGTAATGCTTCTTATTGTATATTATGAGCATTTGTTTTTCAATGTTTTGGGGCTTTTTATAATGCCCTGGCTCTCAAGTTTTTGTGTTTTTGAAATTGCACGGTGGGCTGCATCAAATTGCTCTCTCGTTCTGTTGATGTTACTGGGGCCATGGGTTGCCTACACCTGCTGTACAGACAGGCGCCAGACAAGCAAACAGCTGGTACTTCCTTGGTGGAGCTTATGGGTGCTTACGTTGCTGTGTGAGCAGTTACCGCCTGGTGATAACACCTGCGCTACAGCTATGTATTAATAACACCGGGCCTGCATACAAATGACATAAAAGTTCAAAATGAATTTTAATGTTTACCAGGCTTGCTTTGTACCCAAAATACACCAGCGCTCTCTCCTTGTGTTGTTTGGCCATTGCCATGACGCCGCGTGGGTCTCCACTATCAACAATCTCCCCATTAGATCAGACACTATTAGAGTCTCTGAGCAAACAGCGTGGCCGCTTTTAAAGGCTGCCTTGTTATCTAATCTCGTCAGCAGGGATGAGCTGGACTTTGGAGTTCACAGACACGACAGAGGAGGCACTTTGTTTGTTGTGGGTATAACACACACTCGAGGTCAGACGGTGTCGCCATTGGATGACACCCCCCACCCCGATTTCCCAGCACCTTCATTAGGAGCATTAGCTTTATGGGCGCTGATAAGAAGTTCTTTGTCTTAGGTTAGTTACGTGGTCAGGTCCAATCAGGACTTGGTATGAGAAGATAGCATGGTACAAACCTTGATACTAAGACACTCCTCAGGTTTGATGATGGTTGATAATGGCTGAAGAACATTGGGCTTATTAAACATCTTTCACTGGTCGTAGTATTAGTATTAGTAGTAGTATAGGGTTTCTAAACCACCAGAGATCTCAATAACATAGTAAAATTTGTCAGATGGAATGAAAAAGGAAGGAAAGTCTGTTTGACATTTGCGTTGTTCCCACTTTTTATTGTCTCAAAAGCCCAATTTCATTCAAGCAGTACATTTTAGTTTGCATTGTTGGCGGTTTTGTTTTATGTTTGGTGTGCACTTTTATTCTCTTATATTATTTTGTTTTGTCATCTTCTCTATTCGACTCCAAATTGTCCATAGGTATGAATGTGAGTGTGAATGGTTGTTTGTCTATATGTGCCCTGTGATTGGCTGGCGACCAGTCCAGGGTGTAGCCCGCCTCTCGCCTGAAGACAGCTGGGATAGGCTCCAGCAACCCATGTGAGGATTAGCAGTATAGAAATGGATAATTATTCTTTCATTGAATAATCAAACAATGATGGTGTGAAATTGGGTGCTGATCCAAATTAGGATTACGATTTGGATCAGAGCATTAGTAAAATAATAATTTTAATTTAAGAAAATTGATCGATGGATGAATCTTCTATAATTAAGAGTTACATAACAATGTATTCCAATAATGCTATTTGCAGTTCCAGACGTCCAAAAAGAGTAGAAAGATAAAGCTGCAATGCATTCATTCACTTCCTGTATTCTAAATGTAGTCTTTCCCATACATAGGAAAATGATAAGGTAACAATATAACAATGTGGTGATATAATTGTGCTGATGTAACACATGAGTGTTATAGTGGTTAGACCCAAGGTCGGCAACCTTTACTATCAAAAGAGCCATTTTACTCCCAGCTGGGATAGGCTCCAGCACCCCCCGCGACCCTCGTGAGGAAAAAGCGTTTAAAAATGAATGAATGAATGAACTTCTAGGGCGGCACGGCGGTCGAGTGGTTAGCGCGCAGACCTCACAGATAGGAGACCAGGGTTCAATTCCACCCTCGGCCATCTCTGTGTGGAGTTTGCATGTTCTCCCCGTGCATGCGTGGGTTTTCTCCGGGTACTCCGGTTTCCTCCCACATTCCAAAAACATGCTAGGTTAATTGGCGACTCCAAATTGTCCATAGGTATGAATGTGAGTGTGAATGGTTGTTTGTCTATATGTGCCCTGTGATTGGCTGGCAACCAGTCCAGGGTGTACCCCGCCTCTCGCCCGAAGACAGCTGGGATAGGCTCCAGCACCCCCGCGACCCTCGTGAGGAAAAAGCGGTAGAAAATGAATGAATGAATGAACTTCTCTATTCAATTACTTAGAGCTCCCGAGGACTTCCGAATAAGTATGTCCACTATTTGTAGACCGAGAGTCAGTCCGCTATGACACTTGGGGGGGCACAATAGACCACATACAAACCAGTATCTTGTACAATGTTCGGGACATTAAAGTGAATAGGTGCATGTTGTTGAAATGATTTGCTCCAATTGTGTGTGTGTGCATAGTTTATTGCATGTAGTCATGAAATAGTTGAAAACAATTTGAACCGCAGTGAAAGTTTATCCTCTGCAGAGACATAATGAATGTAGCAGATGAAAATAATGCTTCTACCATGTCAATCTGCATGAATACATTCTGATATGTGTCCTTCATTGTTTCATTGTGCTGTTTAGCACAGTGTGAACTCCAAAGCCAAAATCCCCTATAGGCTTGTCGTTTTAGCCGAACTTCATGCACTGCCAGGATGCAGGTCAGGAGAACCAGTGTGGAGAGGGGCCAGGGACACCTCCCCTGTCTGTTTTTGAGCCCTGATGTAGCGGTAGGAGCGGGGGGGAAGGTGCTGCAGGTGGATGCAGGATTGTCGAGTCATAAGTTCGAATACATCTTATTTTCTTGCAACAGAGCAGACTTTATCATCTTTGGTTGTATATTTACCTATCTATGGTGTTTATTGAATAATCAGGCAAAATGATTAATGTATGGTTGACTAATTTGTGGTAAATATGTCTGTATTTCACATTTTCACAAGCATTTTCGAGTTCTAACAATATTTTAGTATCATGCCCCCGCGTGTCAATATAAGCCCTCTCGGGCTGATACTGACACTTGGGGGCATGATACCTGGCCTGATACCAGACAAACCATGTGATAACCTATAATTATGACTGACCAAAAAATATTCTCCATATAAAATGTAAACTGTAAATATTACATGTACGTCATCGATCACATTCCAAGCAACAAATGGCGCAATAACAACGCAATTGGCCATGACAGCCGATGAGAAACTTGAAAAAAGTAGTGAATCATACTTGTGGAAACAGCTATATTTGAGCAAATGTTCTTACTATTGTTTTGACATATTGCTATTTTAATTGGAGTCCATGTTGTAAACATGTCCACCACCACGACTTTTCACCCTCCCGCTGCCGCCTGAAGCGCAGCCAAAGGGATCAGAGACTGTTTTTCTGTTTGTTATGTCTCCATCCTTTCAAGGTTCTTTATCAGCCTCCTTCTGCTTCTTTTGCTGATTGCTCCGGTCCGTGCTCGGGGGCCAGAGGCGGCGGTGTACACCGACCCGGCGTGGGCCCCGCCTGCCCAGCGTCACCCATAAGTGCCTCTGACAAGCGCTGTGCTCTGTTATTAACTGTGATCAGCCACCAGCAGGAGAGACTCCACCGCAGGAGACACAAAGCCTGCTTTCAACTCACCCTCTGACATCCAGCGTGCAGCCTCCTAAAACCCCCGTACCCCCCCTTTTTGACCCCCTGGGCTCATACATATTTACATCTTTTCATACAGTGCATGTACAGTGCATACTGGAAGGCGCCTCTGGACCGTATCCGAGCCCGCCAGGCTGATGTGCAGTTTAAGGATACATAAAAAAAAGATACAAGTTAGTGCTGCTATGTGGGATTAGTGCGACACGTAAACAGAGCGCTGTATCGTGTACGGGTGTGTGGCTTTCATCCATATAGGTGGTCCTCACTGCAGTCAGGATGTGGGAGAGCCATCAGCCACTAGAAGCAACAACACAGCACGGCTCATTAGATGACAAAATTGGGGCAGAAATAAATAAATGTTAGCGAGCGACGGTGGGGGGTGGGGGGAGAAAATCATAATGACAGTTGACTATGTTTAGCCCAGGAGAATCGGGATAAACAGCAGCTCGTCCCGGCGAAAAAACCCCCAAAAGCCACTTTTCCCCTCCCACGCGGGCCATAATGAGAACCCCGCCATTCAATTGTTGAATAGTTGAGGCTTTGCTTCCTTTGAGGTGACTGGCTTTAATATAGCAACACCGCACAGACAGCGGGCCCATGCACGATGTCCTCCCCAGCGGCGTTCAAAGCTTCAGCGTGCTGGCGACACGGCTCACATGCATTATTCCTCACAAGCATGGCCCTTTGTTTGCTTTATGTTCACATCCCGCAAATTGTAGGCTTTGTCTATCAACGCTCCTTATTTCTGTTCATTTTTAACCCCCACACGCCCCCCGTCCCCCTTGTGTCCTGCTGGCTCTGCTGCATTGCCCTCGCTAGCAATGGTGTCCATCGGGTGTCCAAAGTGTGGCCATGGGCTGCTTGTTGTTTGATTGGCAGTATTATTCATGGCTACATTACAGTATTAGGTATTATTAGTTACTGTGTGCTTTGTCACCTGCAACTAAGATGTAGCTGTTTTGTTCAGATAGCTTAGTATGTAGTATAGCGACTTACAATGGATTGGTTTTAGCATCTATTCATTCATTCATATTGGAGCCTATCCCAGCTGTCTTTGGGCGAGAGGCGGGGTACACCCTGGACTGGTCACCAGCCAATCACAGGGCACATATAGACAAACAACCATTCACACTCACATTCATACCTATGGACAATTTGGAGTCGCCAATTAACCTAGCATGTTTTTGGAATGTGGGAGGAAACCGGAGTACCCGGAGAAAACCCACGCATGCACAGGGAGAACATGCAAACTCCACACAGAGATAGCCGAGGATGGAATTGAACCCTGGTCTCGTAGCTGTGCACTTTTTTTCTGTTGTGGCCCTCACTGGGAAAGGTTTGGATACCTCTGGCATACATACTTATATTGCACAGAAGTTGGACTAGGTTGCTTAAAGGGGACCTATAATAATAATAATAATAATAATACATTTTATTTGTATAGAGCTTTTCAAAAATACTCAAAGACACTTTACAGAAGAATGGAGTTGAATAAAAACAAGTAAACAGAGTAGAAGACACACCAAAATACAACATTCATTGGTTAATGCACAGTTAAAACATGAGATAAAACAGGGGCGTGGCACAGTAGTCAGATATAAAAAGTTAGACATTAAAAACAGATTTAAAGAGGTGGGTTTTTAGTTGTTTTTTGAAGGTGGGAAGGTCAGGGCAAGCATGGAGTGAATGGGGCAAAGAGTTCCAGAGGGTGGGGGCAGCGATGGAGAAGGCGCTGTCTCCCCAGGTTCGGAGCTTGGTCTTACAGGGGAGTGCCAGAAGGTTGAGGAGCGAAGGGGACGCGGGGGATTGTGTGGATGGAGCAGGTCTGTGAGATATGGGGGGGGGGGGTTAGATCGTGGAGGGATTTGTAGGTTATGAGAATGCTCATTATGCTAATTTTCGGCACTTTTGTGGACTCTTATAGAGAGCTACGCACAATAGCCCGCACAGATAGCTTTTTAGATGTTCCAGATTATGCGCCTCTTTCTGCAGTGTTTCCATGGACTTCCTGCTTCCCACCTAAATGGTCTGTCTAATTTACTCCAGCCCTCCTCTGGACACGCCCACTCTGCGGTGATTGGTCACACTCACAAGCACACTGACAAAGACTTCCGGATAAGTTGGTCCACATTTAGTGAGTGCAAGCAATATACGGAAGTCAGTAGAACATTCTTTCATCTGATTTAACAGTGAGTGAAACAATGATGTTCCTCAAGGAAGTGTTTTAAGTCCCTTATTATTCATTGTCTTTGCGGCAGTGCCAGTGACATTTGACCTCACAAATGTCCGTCTGACACTAAATAAGAGTTTTTTTCCGAAAGAGTGGGATTGTGTTTTAACCGTGTTCCAGTGTGGTTTACTGGATGGTTATTCTCTGTTAAAAAAAACCCTGCGTGTGACAGGTCAGGCACCATTAAGTGAGCGCGCGACTGTGTTACAGCGGTTCCAAACACCCGTTGGCGCCGCTACAAACACACACGCACACGTAGATTGCCCACTTAGCCTTTCGTTTTGCCTATGCCTCACTTAACCCTGCAGCTACGCTTAGCAGTCATTACACTCAGGGTCAAGTGTGATCCCACTACTTATCTGCATCAACAACTGAGACACACTCATGCGCGCATGCATTACTGTGGCTAATAGGCAATGCTGCCCTCATGCGCTCTACAATTAGTAATTACATGAGGTTAAGAAACGTTATTGATGGATGCGCTTCCCATAAAGAGGCTCATAAACACACATACCACACACTGTTGTTCCTTATGGCGGACACACCCAGTGACTCTTTCGGTTCTCATTCTCAGGAACAAGGCCGGCTCAAGCCTACATGGGGCCCGAAGCCAAATTTTTGGCCCTCTCACACAGAAAAAACATTTTTTTATTTTTTAAGTTAATTGCTCTCAGGGGGGCGGCATGGCTGTCGAGTGGTTAGCACGCAGACCTCACAGCTAGGAGACCAGGGTTCAATTCCACCCTCGGCGTTGGCACACTGGCGAAAATACAACGAGTCGAATCCTGGCACCCAGAGACAAAATCTACAAAAGACAAGTAATGGTAATGGAAGTCGTTATGTGTTGATACAAGAATAATTAATAAGTCATAGTTAACTTGCCTGTCTCTTGGCACAATGTTGCGTGACCTGCAGGAAGGTCTGCACGCAGTGGTCCACGGCTCTCCAGCGCACATAGTAGCCCCTAAGTATGGAATGCATATGTAATATTTTTGTAATTATTTACTAAAAACTCACGACTACAATATTATGTGGTATTTAAAATTAAATACACAGAAATAAACATTGAAAGGCAAAATATATTATATATAAATATCTTGGCGGCACGACGGGCGAGTGGTTAGCGCACAGACCTCACAGCTATGAGATCAGGGTTCAATTCCACCCTCGGCCATCTCTGTGTGGAGTTTGCATGTTCTCCCCGTGCATGCGTGGGTTTTCTCCGGGTACTCCGGTTTCCTCCCACATTCCAAAAACATGCTAGGTTAATTGGTGACTCCAAATTGTCCATAGGTATGAATGTGAGTGTGAATGGTTGTTTGTCTATATGTACCCTGTGATTGGCTGGCAACCAGTCCAGGGTGTACCCCGCCTCTCGCCCGAAGACAGCTGGGATAGGCTCCAGCACCCCGGTGACCCTCGTGAGGAAAAGCGGTAGAAAATGAATGAATGCTCTTGGGGGCCCCCCACTGGTGACTGGGCCCTAAGCAGGTGCTTAGTTGGCTTATGCCTTGGGCGGGCTCTGCTTAGGAACATACAAATAATGACAAAATAATATGCTTCAAGTTCATTTTAACCCTTTATTGCATGTACAATATATGTAGGTGTATCTCAGTTGTGCAGTACAGCTGAGTCCAGCTGTCATTGTCACCGTAAACCTTGCTTAACTGTGCAGGCATTTTCAAATAAGTAATATTTTAAAATATTTTTTTTTCCATAGTGAAACTGTCGTAGCCATATTATTGCCTTCGGGGCATTTTCCAAACATAACATTTTTAAATGCTATGCAAGTGTAACAATAGATTAACTGCTGTTAATATTAGTAGGTCAAAACAATACAACCCTGACATGTCTTAGTTTGTCTTGATTTGGCTTACAAGTGTAAAAAGAAGTGAGCCATTGCTGACAAAAAAGTTGGATAACATCAATGGTAAATCTCAGGAGCCTTGTGTTGTCTTTTCTTGTTGATTCTTCTGCTCCTTTTAAAAATACATGTAGCAAATAAAGCCAAAGAAAAAGCGCATAGGTCATTTGATGCATGTGCAGCTAACTGATTTGACTTCAGAGGTTAGATTAGATAAACTCGAAGGTGTACTTGTGTACGTTTTTTCCAATTTAGCTGTTTTATTTTACATTTTATTTGTATTTATTTTATTCTTACCGGTATTTTTAGTATAACAAAATGACCATGTACTAACAGTAACACTTGAAGACACATTAGTGTGTGTCTGATGGTGCTTATGCAGCATTATTAGAACTCACAGAAACATACTACTGTCTCTGAGACACCATCATCATCATCATGTGTGAAACCTGACTATAGGAGGTTTGACGAGACAACTCCCTTCACCGCAGCCCTGCTATCTCTGTGGGAGTTCATCACACACGCACACACACAAGTAACAATAAAGGGACAGTAATTCATTGTGTTGCGGGCAGATGTGCACATCAGTCACTGGGCTATAAATTAACTGTCATAATAGTTTGTGTGGCCTGGGTGCCTGCCCCCGCCCACGTATAGATCCCCCCCCCAACAGTCATGAGATGGGTGCATGGATGATAAAGTGGGGTGATATTTAACAGAGGTGGGTCCCAGATGGCAGCCATAACAATTCTGAGGACATACTTGCTTCCAAAATGAATGCATTGATTAATATTTTTGAGTAAAAAAAAATAACATATACAAATATCTGCTATCCTCTCAAACTAATAGACAACTAATCTATTATAAACTGGATAGTGGCTGGATAGTCATTCATTGCAGCTACACAAGCCAATTGACTTAATACACTATATATACAGTATATATATATATTAGTTTTATCAGCAATATTGGGTAGTCATTGGTTATCATGTTCAATCTAATTTAAAAAAAAAACTTTTTTTCTTATATTTTTTGCCTGGCAAGACGCTTTGAAGACAGAGAGAAGTCCTTTAAAAAATAAAATAAAAGCCCAATCTGGGACTCCAGCGTCATCTACTGGTGAATTCAGGAAATAACACAAAGACAAGCTACAATTGGTAGAACTCTTGTTTTTCCTCCCCCCCCCCCCAAAAAAAAACAACAAAAAAACGTTAATTCACATTGATGGCTGTTGCAATGTCATAACAAGGAGGCAGCGTTGATACATATAACACTAATTGGGAAACATTTATCCTTTTGAGTGTCAAGCCCAGGAGGAGGGTCAGTAAAAAGAGGCACTAAGACGTGTAAAGCCTTCCTTCAAAATAAAACATTCATGTATAATTAGGGACAAATGGGAGGATGCAGAACATTCCACCAGGGAAAATCCTTTCGTTGAGCTTGCTTTTGTTTGTTGTTGTACAGCATCCCACTGTACAGTTTCTCAGTTGTTCTTCAGCATTGAGCAGAATGGGTGATGTAAACCAAAGACCATGTCAAAGATGTGGACAGAGAGTTTCTTTAGTCCAAAAGCAGGAGGCTATTGCTCATAAAACCTGCTTACTCATTGATAGCCAGCAGTGGGAGACTCCAATTATGAGTAAATATCCCTTGACTCATTCCATTTATTCCAAACCACCACTTTTTTCATACAGTCTAGTTATAACCTTAAACCTTGTAGCTGTGTACTTTAAAAGGGGGAAAATGTTGAAATGTAAAAACAAAAAGGGATCCAAGTCATCCTGAGTTGGAAAACCATAAATAAGACTGGAAGGACGATCCCACCCTTTGTCCTGTTTGTGTGCGGTGTCTTGTACAAGTCCATCCAAGAAGCATGTACTGTACTACTAGAGATGCTAGTATCCTTGTAGTCCATTATACACCTTCTGTACAGAGCCTTGTTTCAGAAGATCATGTACACCTGCAGCAACACAAGCATTTTAAAACATAGCAAATTGAGAAAAGATGACTAAATGTATTATATTTGAATAGATTTGCGATGAACACTCACCCTTTTTCTGTTGCTCATCCAGCTGTGTCTGAGGGAACTCCACGTCGAAGGTGATGATGAGAGAGCCGCGAATGTTGATGTTGTCGAAGTTAGGCAGGCCTTCGCCTTTCTTCCACATCCTGGCACCGGGCTTGGTCACCTTGTCTCGCATGATGTGCACCTGACGGACAAAAACCAGGCTCAAAGTAAATATACTTGTTGACAAAATGACTTGACTTGGGACAAAAGCAGAATGGACAATGATAAAGGATAGTTTGTAATCGTTTGTTGACATGGTTTTCCTCCATTTGTGCATATTTTTTGGGGATTATTCTGTTTTCATGTGATACTTAAAGGTTATCCCAGTATCACGCGGGGGCATGATACCGGGCCTGATACCAGACAAACCATGTGATGATCTTATTATCACATACTATTTAATCATGAGCTTATTATCACGTACTATTTAATCAAAAGACCATTTTGTTTCCAGAAAATGTTCAGTTTATTACATGTATTATATCTAAACAGTGTAAACACAATAATTGCAAAAATATTTCAACAATAATATTTTATCGACAGTCTTATCTTATCAATGTCTGACAATTAAAGTTCCATTAATCAAGTTTGGGTTTTTTGGTGACTGGAGAAGCACTAGGAATATTTATAGTGTGTGTTCACGCTCATGCGCTGTTCTCTGATTGGTTGTTTCACGGGCACGATACCAGAGCAGCGCGCTCTGCTGAGTGAACAGCTACGGGGGCTGATACTGGACATGGTTAAACGCTATATTTTATCAGTATGACTGCCCTGGGCTTTGACACAGTATCATTTCGGCCTTTTCCCGTATCATTCATGGGCGGTTTCTAGGGTACAGGGCCAATTAATACTGTAGTATGTGATAATGTAGAGTACTGCGAGTACAGGATTGCTTGTGGTTCAGAGCTGCAGTGTGGCGTTTGCCTGCTAGTTAGAGCCAGACTAAGATAGGGAAGAGCGTTGAAGTGTGGGATGTGTCTTGCGCTAAGGTGTACATGGCTGTTTTGGAGAGAATATGTGCAGTCACCCTGCCTCATCATCATTCTACCAATATTGCAATATTTTCTACAATGGAACTTGGGTCAGTGACCAGTCTAGGGTGTACCCCGCCTCTCGCCTAAATACAGCTAGGATAGGCTCCAGCATACCACGGAGCAGTACAGAAGCAGCACAGAAAATGAATGGATCGAACTTCGATCAATATATTTTTTGTTTCCTATAAAAAAAAATTCTGCAAACATAATGCCTCGGTTCGCATACATTGCCTGGTTAGCATACCATCGATATGGAACACGTCTTGTTATCTTAATATACTGCATGAGTCTAACTTCTTTTGCAACAAAACCTCCCTGTTAGCAGCCTGTTGTTGTTGGCATGGAAACCGGAACTGAAAGTCATTGTCCTCCAAGCTCTGTCACCAGCGGTTGACTCTGTGGTTCTTTGCTAACTAACACTTACGCTGCAAGGCTCTGCTTTTCTTATTGTTCACGGCTACAAAATAGCCAACAATGAAGAAGAAAGAAAGTTGCAGGTGCCAGTACTTTGATAAAGGTGAGACGTTATTCTGATGTGAGTGTGTTTCCTTGTACGAGAGAAGAGTAACAGTACCTTGTGTCCGTCCAAGTGGACGATGTCCATCTCAAAGCCGACCAGCGCCTCCACTAGGGAGATGGTGACGTTTGTGTACAGGTCATCCCCTCTACGTTCAAATACTGGGTGTCTACAAAGAAACATCTCATTAGCATAACAGGACATAATGTCACACCACGCATAGTAGTTCTTGATAGTCAGCTCCTACTTTAGCACTTTGATGCGGAAGCGTAGATCTCCAGGTTCTCCGTCGATGTGAGGTTCCCCTATGAATGTTTAGAAAACAAAACACATGAAAACATTTTAATTCAAACGTAAACAAGAGACATCCGTGAAGGTTACCTTCTCCGATGAAAGGGTATTCCATCTCATCTCTCACCCCTTGTTCAATTTCCACCTCCAAGGTTCTCTCCTCATTCACCAACCTGAGGTGTTCAAAAACACAACACATATATAGTCATTGCCATCCCATGGCGGCCACTTTGCATAAAAAAACAGACAAGCAACCATCCACAAAACCTAAACCCCGAGATAGATACATAGATAACATAGAATAAAAATAAAAACATGTCACTTGAAGAGATCACTTCAAATTCATAATGCATTCATAATAAAATAATGGAAATAAATGAAGACTAAGCCACAAAGTCACGAAAGTTGCAGTAATCCAGCATTGTGTCATGAAGTGATTAACACAAACGCTATAGAGCCGTGTGGGTGTGTCATGGACTCACTTCACATTGGGACACTCGTCGCACACCATCTCTTGGGTCATCTGGAAGCGGCCCGGGCCGAGCTGCGTGGTCCTCATTTCCTGTCTGCAGTTGCACTTCCTTTTCCCGGGAGCTTCTTTGGCTATGGGCTTGTTACGTACCACCTGGTCCACAACGCAAAATCACGGTTACAATTACAACAACTGTCAAAAGAAGGAGTGTTCTCCTCACCTCCACAAAGTTCCCAGAGTAGACCTCTTCCAGTGTGACCTCCAGGTCTAATATGATGTCATTCCCTCTGGGGATGTTTCGGTCCTGTTGTTGCCGGTTGCCGCCAAACATGAAACCGAAGTCGCCAAAGAAACTACAGAGAGGGACAAAACATTTAATACAAGAATTGTATGGTAACACCATAATGCATTGAGACTGTGTAAGGAATCATATTATTTTGGCTTTCACTTGCACCAACTAAAGACTCACCTAGAGAAGATGTCATTGTGTGAGCCGTGGTGGCCTTCCTTAAGGCCATCTTCTCCATAGGCGTCATACTGTTTCCTCTTTTCTTCATCTGAAAGAACCTGCAAAATAAAATAGTGTAGTACTCAGAAGCCTGCATTGTTCAGCCAGTGTCAACTTTATCATTTGTAAATGATTTTTTTGTAATATAGCGCTTGTATTGACTCATTCGATGCAGGTGTAACTAATGTTGTGGACAGTTTGTCTCAAGAGTTGTTATCATTTAAGCAGTACGATTTACAAATTAGTTTGAAGTATGTAAATAGTAATAGAAGAATTTGTAGTCTTTGTGCTGTATATTTAAAAAAAGTTGTGCTCTTTGATCCACCTTGACATATTGGTGTGACAGCATGTGTTGTCAGCCAATCAGACGCAGCCACACGACCGAACTGACCAATGACGATGAGCCTAGTGTTTCCAACAGCAACCAAGGAGCACCCATACAAAAGACTTGTGCCTCGAGCGCTTCCGGCACACATTTCACAACAAAACTCGACACTTTGTTTAACTAATCACCTCTGAAGCTCAGTATGGGGATAACAGTTGTCTCTTACCTCGTAGGCTGCGCCCAAGTCGGCAAACTTATCCTGAGCTTTGGGGTCGTCTTGGTTCCTATCGGGGTGTAACTGGAGAGCTAGCTTCCTGTAGGCTTTCTTTATGTCCCTGATAGATGCACTCTTGGTAACACCCAATATCTTGTAAAAATCGCGCCTGTGGGAGAGAAAATGGCCTTTAAAATTATGACAAACGTGTATAATCTCACAACAACATGCTGGCTTGTTTGTTTGAAATGAATCGCTAACTATTTTAGCTACCCGCTTTTACTCAGTGTAATAGCACGGCCAAGATTATACGGAAGACATACACAACAGTATTTAGTGGGTATTTCATATTCCTGTGCACTGCACTGCTTGAACCAATCACAGTGGAACATGTGTACCAGCTGGCGATGCTGCTTCGCCGCTGCCTGAGCGACCATTCCAGCCCAAAGCCTTGCTACTTACCCGGCGAACACCGCCGTAATAGCCCAGAGTATCAAACAGCACACAGTGCACAGGTTCATCCCTTTGGCAGCCATATATATGTGTGTGTATAAATCCGCGCAAAAATTATAAACGTAACAAAAAAAGCGTGAAAAGAGCCGGCTTCTTTTGAAGGTTGGATCTCGTAGCTGCCAGAAGCCCTTTTCCGCCTTGTCAAGGAAGTCCCTCCTACCGACAGCCCACATTTAAAGCGACAGTGCACGTTAATGTTGAAAAATGCTTATGAATGTACCGTATGTAGTATGAAAAGAGTTGAAACTTTATGTTTTGATTATTTGAGACATAATGGTGATTTTTACTCACTTTGTCTTTCTAAAAGCCGGTTAACACTTGGGAAAAACTGATCGTGAACGTTTGCTTCTTATAAGGTTACATTGTATCACAGTAGGTACGACAAATGCCGAAGCATCCGGTTTGACTCGTTCTTTTTCGACTTAACGTAATTTGGGGCAAAGAATTCTGCCTGGAGGATGTCTACTTTATTTTAAACAAAAGACGTGTCCTTATAGAAGTATTTGTTTCTGGTACCAATCCAGATAATATATTTAATTAATACCTCAATTGTCATTGTTATATTCTATTATGTTTGAATTGCCCTTGAATTGGATCAATTTATATTGCGCAAGTGTACCACAAAGTGGCCTGTGACTGGCTATTGCTAGCTGCTCGAACGCCACAGTCGGCGGGGCGGAGCCTGTAGGTAGGCTGTGGACAAACGAGGCAGTATAGCGAAGGAGGGCGCCAAATAGGAAGTCCATTAGAAATGATTTCAATATCAAGCCTCCAAACGAAATTGGCGGTACTTTTACTTTTAAAGTGTAAATGACTCGAACCCGTTGACGAATCGCTGTCACGCCGAAATGGAACTACAACACCAACACGTTTGGCCCTCGACGAAGGCGGAAAGTAAGTGAGCTGGCGTGTGGCGTTTGTCAGCCTTGTTAGCTTGGTCGGGAGTCATGTCTGAGCCTGCGGTCTAGTTTGGCCAACAAAAAGTCATTCGTTGGGAGGCAAAATCGAGACGATATAACCATTTTTTGACAACACAAGATGTATTAGTTCTAGCCGGGTTATGGTAAGTCAACGCTAACTCGGTGGCCGTTTCACGTGAAGGGTCAGGTTGCCTTGTCAACACGCACCAGTATTTGACGTCAATACACGTCGACGTGTCTTTTGTTGTTATTATTATTACAGCCCCCCCCCCTTGCATTTTGTCAATTAGACCCAAAACACATGTATCTTACCAATATACTTTACTGCTTAGTGCATAGTCTTGGGTGGCTAAGCATTTATTAGTAGTCAGTGTGCAGTCAGGGCCAGCAAGGCATTTTCTGCTGGCTGAAACACTGACCAACATTCATTCATTCATTTTCTACCGCTTTTTCCTCACGAGGGTCGCGGGGGTGCTGGAGCCTATCCCAGCTGTCTTTGGACGAGAGGTGGGGTACACCCTGGACTGGTCGCCAGCCAATCACAGAGCACACATAGACAAACAACCATTCACACTTACATTCATACCTATGGACAATTTGAAGTCGCCAATTAACCTAGCATGTTTTTGGAATGTGGGAGGAAACCGGAGTACCCGGAGAAAACCCACGCATGCACGGGGAGAACATGCAAACTCCACACAGAGATGGCCGAGGGTGGAATTGAACCCTGGTCTCCTAGCTACACTGACCAACATTTACAACTTAAATTCTAATATTTGTTTTGAAATTGTATTAATTTATTCCCATGTTCTCCTCGTGCGTGCATGGGTTTTCTCCGGTTTCTTCCCACATTCCAAAAACCATGTATGTTAGGTTAATTGGCGACTCTAAATTATCTAAACCAGGGGTGCTCATTAAGTCGATCGCGAGCTACCGGTCGATCGCGGAGGTGGTACTGGTCGATCGCTGGTCGATCGCGGCGTGACATTACAAAAATATCATCCCAGCATCAATGCCGTCACTTGATTGATATACAGGGCAGCCATTCAGATGACAACTGAATGTTGCCCTTCGGGTGACCAATCAAATCAAACAACATCTCTAAGTGCAGCAGAACTTACGATGTCAGCCTATCATCCATCCCCGTTACTTGATTGACATACAGGACAACCAATCAGATGACAACTGAATTTTGACCTTTAGGTCACCGCTCATGCGTAAACAACGATGCAAAGTGCTAAGCTAGTCGGCGAATTGCGAGATTTTAAAGCCCTCGCTAAAGTTTATGGTCACTAAAATGAGTGAAGGAGCTGGACCAAGTAAAAAGGCAAAAACTGGACCAAGTAAAAAGGCAAAAAACATATCACTTCCATACGTATATGGAATATTGTGATACGGATATTATCCATGACTGATAAACATTTGGAAGTGTGCTTGAGGCTGGCTATCAGCAGCTACTGTCCGGACTATGCATCCCTGGCTGGTTCAATTCAGTGCAAGTCATCAAAGTAAACTCAGGTAATTACAAAAAATTTAATAGTTAATTATGTGTGTTTTGCAATATTGGCTCATTTGGTTATGTAAGGTACATCAACATACATTGTACGTACAAATAATCCTCAATACATTTGAAAATAAATAGATGTTTTTGTAGTGGGTAGATCATTTTGACTCGGTCATTTTAAAAGTAGCTTGCATGCTGAAAAAGTGTGAGCACCCCTGATCTAAACTGTAGGTATGAAGGGTGTACCCTGTCTCTTGTCTAAACTCAGCTGGGATAGGCTCCAGCATACATCCACAACCCTAATGAGGACAAGCGGCATAGAAAATGGATGGATGGTTACTGCCCCTCACAGTGTCTGTCAAGAAAAGTTCTGCCTGGTCAAGGCCCAGGTACCAAATGCATCGGCCACTACTGTGATCTAAAAAAAAAAGCTTTATTTAAATCTAGTGGTGACTATGTCAAAATCATGGGTCAGCATACATACATATCTATTTTTTTGGGTCCAATCATATGCAGTTTCAATACACACTCACAGGGCATTACATAAAGTGCACCTCTACTGCGAGAACTGTCTCAAAAAATGCTTTGTTTTGTTTGATGCAATGGAATGGTATTGATTTAGCAAAATGTTAATCCTGCGGTTGCAGTGGTGTCAAAGTATACATCTGAGATCACAATGGTAAACAACTGCTTGAATCCAATTTTTCTTCAGACATGGATCCAGACAGAGTGACCATATGGCCACGTATGGAGCCCTTCCTCCTGGGTGCCCTTCAGGTAATGTTCAAAAGGCCTGGCCATCTCCTGTAATATAGTTTTAAAGCGTGGTGTCTGGTTGTAGGTGGCACCCACCTCCAAGCTCAGCCTGCACTACCTCCGCAAGATGGCCACCTATGTGCGGAGCCGCGACGGATGCTTCCCCTCCCTGGGCTGGCCCATGTGGAGGCACATCGCATGCGGAAAGCTGCAGCTTCCAGAAGACCTGGCATGGCTGTACTTTGAGACCTTTGACCTTTTCACCAGCAACTCACCTCAAGAGCGGTTGGAGAGAGTCGACTGTCTTTCACAGTGTTCTAATAAAAGTGAACTGGAACAGCAGAGGAATAAGGTATACAAATGGTTTTTGATCATATTATTTTCAAAGGAATATCTGCTGATTTCACATTTGAATCTTTGCTCTCCAGATGTCTGTGGACACGCTGCAGTTCCTCCTCTTCCTTCACATTCAGCAGCTGAACCATGTGTCTTTGCGTAGTTCTCTGATTGGTGAAGAGTGGCCCAGCCATCGAACACGCTCCTTGTCTTCATCAGACAGAGAGGCCAAGACTAGCTCCCAGAACAAGGTAATTCTCCTCTCCAAACAATAAGTATAATATTAAATTCACACATTAAGTACACCCATCACAGTCGACCGGCATCCAATACAAGAGCTGTAACAGGAATTCTACGGAACCTTCATAGATCACAGCCTGTTATCTTTGTTGTCAAGACTGGTGCATTATCATTACAAAATTAAGGAAAGTGGTTTTTAAAATACTATCACAAGTGAAAGAACTTCTAGCACATACCTCCACTGAGGTCAAATTGGCATCCATTGACTTTTGTCAATGAAGTCATTCATTCCGCCTCTCCACAAAGTATCATGGAAGTTAGTAGTACATTCTTAGAGGTACATTAAGTATCTATATCTACACCACTAACTACAACACAACTATGTAACGATTGCGCCCTCCTATAGAGGTAACGAGGCTACAACGCAAACAAGAAGGTCGCGGGGGGAGCGGATATCAGCTGTAAGAAAAAAAGGAAACACTGTCGAAAATGCTTGGTTGCCACCACCACGGCAGTTTAATCACTCCAAACCAAACCCCGCATATCATCCCCTCCCAACCTACCTAACTAACTAACTAACTAACTAAACCTCCCACCCGCCAACAAAGACAACCATGAAACACCAAAATGAATCCCGAACGTTTACCCCCCCCCCCCCCCCCCCCCCCCACCCCGAAAGTGTCCCAAAGTTCCCCGAAGAGTCAGTGCTTGTCCTCAAGACAGAGGTGAAAGCTGCAGTTCCACTCACGGACACACATCCACCTGTCAGTCCAATCCCTGGGTCCGCAACCTTGCCCAAAGTCCAACAGCTCAAGCCGAGAGGGAAAAGGAAATCCCATCAGGTGCCGCTTGACAGAGTTGGTCCTCGTGGCTCGAACGCTGGCTGTCAGCATCCCCTCGGCGTGTGACGTCACTAGTTTTCTCTTTCTCCAACCACCCCGGCGCGCTGGATGAGCTTCCTTAAATACGCGCCCTCTACAGGCGTGTCTTCTCATCGCAGTAGCTCTTTGCAGATGATGAGGATCCATGATTACAATGATGACGCACGTATATATAGCATGTATATAACTCCTGTACCTGTTCCCCTGTACATAGATTATGACAGCAGTTTTCTTACAGCTGAGTCTGATATAGTGACGCACTTATTGACCCCACTACCTCTGCTGATGGACTTCTGTGGCCATTACAACTATTGCTTATGATGTCACTCTTAGAACTGGGACGACCAGGCCCACTTGTCATTCGTGCAGAACCACCTCGCTGAGCTTCTGGAGCTGCTGGTGGAGCCCGACCAGCTGTCAGAGTCTGGCCTGGCCCTGCGTGACTGTCAGGTACATGCACCACCACCCGCATTGTATTAGCTTATAGCACTTCAGCACTGACTGACCTGTGCCGTTTGGTTTCTTAGATATCGCTAGAGGCCTTGCGCAGTTTGGGCCTGCTCCTGGAGGGCTTACCCCACCCAGGCATGCCTGTCCAGCCTGTCCACAGGCTGCTAAGCAAAGGTCCGCTCCAGGTGCAAGCGGGCTACAGTGTACTGAACAACTCATTCCCTTTGCACCAGTTGCTCTCCTGTCTCCAGCAGAACCTCACTCTCAATCCTTTTGGTATAAAGGCCTGCCTGCGCTCTGGGAAGAAACTAGCTTGGGCCCAACAAGGTATGCTAAATCTTTCACAGTACTCCGATCTTTTCTTTGGGTGAACTTTGTCTTCCATTCTTCCTTTTGTGTCTAGTCGAGGGCACCATGAAGCGAGCCAAGATAGCCCGAAACACTCACATGGCTCCAGCTGGCAGTAAGATGGTGCTCATGTCTCAGGTCTACAAACAGACCCTCGCCAAGACCTCTGACAAGCTGACAGGGGCCAACATTAAAATCCATCGATGCTCTGATGCCTTCATCTACCTCCTCTCTCCTCTCAGGTAAGGTCAAAGATCAGACTGCATGCTTGAAGGACTTGACAATTTGCAGATTTAAACCAAATATGTTGCATGTAATCAGGTTTGGAAATAATCTGGATCTGATCAAAATCCTACATATGTACAAGCATATAGGTTCACACAGTTATTGCTGTCAAATTTCATTGAGAAATTGTGGCGTTTCTTGGCGCCTTTTGACTTCATACAATAAATAAGCATAAAAACGTATCTTTTTTTTCATGTTTATTGGTGTTGGTTGTGTATTCTCCAGGTCAGTCAGTGTGGACAAATGCAGAGACTGCACGGTGGTTCTGGGCCCTGTGGAGACCAGCGTCCATGTGCACTGCTGCCAGAATGTGCGTGTGGTGTGCGTGGCGGGGAGGATCGCTGTTGGTGCGTCATCACGCTGCACGGTCCATGCCCTGACGCCCACCCGCCCTCTTCTACTGCCTGGGAATGCCGACATCACCCTGGGCCCCTACCACACCTTCTACCCCACCTTGGAGGACCACATGGGTATCGTGGGGCTGGCGGTGGTCCCCAACTTGTGGGACCAGCCGCTGCTGCTGGGGACCGATGGCCTTGTCAAAGATCTCACCGCTAACCCCGATCAGGCCTGCTACCGCCTCCTGCCCCCTGAGGAGTTCCATATGCTGGTGGTGCCTTTCCAGATGAAGGGAGACACATTTGAGGTGCCAGGGGAGTTGCCACCACGCTACCAGGCAGCGCTCTACGAGAAGAAGAAGAGAATACAAAGATGGCAGAAGACTGTAATGGAGGCCCGGCTCAACAAGTGGGTGATGCATATGAAAATTTGAATCAGGGGGTGCTTGATCGCTTAAGGGGTAGTTTGTATATTTGTACATGAAGTTGTACATCCCCATCAGCACCGTCGTCCATCAATGGTCATCCTAATGGTGCCCAAGATGCTTCAAAAGAGTAAAAATAAGAACAAGATGATGATGGAATTAAGGTAATAGGGTCCCATAGTTGGCGAGTACACTATACTACATTCAGTTGTATTTACTCCTATGTTATAAAGGCACAAATGTGTGGTTCTTGATTAAACTCTGCTAGCTACCAGATGTAGCGCATGGGTTTAACCAAATAGCACATTTAATTTATGCTGAATTTGGCAGCCTAAATCACCACTGCTCTCTCAGCCAATAGGGAAACAGTCATACCCTAGACATGACACACAAGGATTATGATACATGTTTATTTCTAAACACTATTCTGGATCAACTACTGCAGCTACCGTGGTGTTTGGATGTAGCTTGGATGCCAACACTCAATAAAAATGTGCGCTCATGCCGTGTGTGCGGTGCCATTAGCTTGAGGGACTCTGCACTCAACATGACCCTGACCACAACATCAATAAGTGAAAATGAAATTCCTGGAGCCACCTTTTTATCCACCCCTGCACCAAAAATGTTATTACCAGATTACCTACTCCTTTAACACATGCATGTTCTGTCTGTAGGGAGCAGAAGTGCAAGTTCCAGGAACTGGTGGAGGCCAAGTTCCATGAGTGGCTCCTGGAGACGGGCCAAAGGCAAGAACTGGACAGCCTTATACCACCCCCTCTCCAGTTCTACGGCGGTGCCCCCCGGGGAGACGAGCTGCCAGTTAATGTTGCAGCGTACATTACAAGTAAAGGGGCGGTGGGGCAATCGCCGATGGCTTGTTGAACTCAAAGGGGGCCAGTAGCACTTCACGACACCTTACACCTCAGTTCTATTTATTTAAATGAAGAGTAACGAGTCATTTACATGTTTTAGGGAACTATTATTATGGTAATCAGGTTGAACTTATAGTAAAGTACGGGTCCATTAGGGTGAAGACTCTATGCTGTCTTCTGTATGAAAATAGAATTAACTGAAGTACAGTAGGGTGAGCATTTAACTAAGATAAGATATGCCTTTATTCGTCCCTCAGTGGGGAAATTTGCAACTATTAGGACTATGATTTCTAGCACTGGGTAGGGCATGAACATCTGACATCAATGTTAATCCGCTTCTTGGCAGAAGTCACCACTGATCTGTTTATTTTGTTTGACTCCATGATGAGAAGGAAAGTTTAACATTTTGTACCAAATCGAAAAAAAAAGTATATTTTTCCTGTAAAAGTGAATGTTTATTGTAATTATCCATACATCCCAGCCGCATACCGAATACTGATTGTTTTGCACTTCATATACATACTCCGAATGTAGTTTGTGAAGGGCATTTTGGCTTCCTGTTAGCACACGTCTCTTTGTCATGGTATATCACAGTGACTTCAAACAATGGATTATGAGGTTATATGTATTGGAGAAATGCCTGTAGAAATGAATGTAGCACAGCTGTCTCCCGTGCAGCTTTTAGCTCGATTATATTTGCTAATAAAACAAAGATGATAATATTCACTAAAAATGCCCATTTTCTTAAGTTTTTTTTTAAAACGTATATGGATATATAGTAATAGGAATATACACTGACTGGATATTTTATTTACATAATGAAGTTTTTGATACTTAATATAACAATGTTTATTTAGACTGTCGTTATTTTAATGACCTATCGAGTAGACACACCTCCCAAAACCATGTATTGTTACCTCGTGTGTTGGATGCACCGCATGAAATGTCCTGTAAGTTTGTTCAAGTGACACTGGAAGTGTATCCGCACCTTTTTAAAAGGAAAAAAAGATGGCGCCTAGAGCAGTGTCAAACCAGTAGCATAAATAAGTCCTGACTTGGCAGGACCTCCCTCGCCAGGTGGGGGTTATGCCGGTGGAGCTGGCATGTGCGATACGAGGGGGGGAGAGGGCTGGGTTCGCTGGACGCAGCCAACATAGACGTGGGGTCATTGGACGCTTATCGTGGCCCGGCCATTATGCCGTAATCCTTCCTCGCTTTTCTGGAAAAACTGAATAGCACTAGAATCACTGACTCAATTTTTGGATCTCATTTTCATGACAAAGCGATTGTCCCCCTGTTTGCCTTCCAAATGTGGCGAGGCAGGGCTATAAAAGGGACCACCCAGGTTCCCAGCGCAACATCGAGACCTCAAAGGCAAAGAAGCAACACCATCACCTTTGCATCAACACCAAGGCTGCGCCGCACATTGTCTTCAAGATGGGCAGGGTGAGTGGATACACCTTAAGGCATTTAGGTCTGGTTTCTTGATTGGGTCTTTTGGATTGTAACCTGTTTCAGTACACGTGTAATTCTTCACTTTACAAACCAGTTTGCAGAGTCCCTTATGAACAGCCAATTGGAAATATGTAAGCCCAGATGCAATGTGTAGCGTAGTGGTTCACAAATCTGGCTGCTGCCAGTTGAGGTGATTGTAGTAATCCTGGTGATTCAGGGTTTAGACTCTAGCTGTTACGGTCATTCTTGATTGCACAGGTCAGTGTAACTAATCACATCGCTGACTTTTGAGAAGCAAGCATGGGAATGATTTCCAGTCGATTCCTCGATCTGTTTTAATTGCCCAAAGTCTGCTGGAATAGGCTCCAGCATCTATAGCAGGGGTGCCATAGACAATATGGATAGGTTGAGACGGTTCCAAAGGTTCAGGACAGTTCTCTGGTTCTACCATATCTTACTTATTGTGTGGAAATATGGGGTGATAACTATAAAAGCAATCTTCACTGGCTAAATGTACTGCAAAAAAGGGTACTAAGCATAATTCATAATGCCACCTACAGAGAACATACTAACTCCTTATTTCTGAAATCACAAATACTTCAACTTGCTGATATAGTTAATCTTCAAACAGCTAAAATAATGCATAAGGCTAAAAATAGCCAATTACCTAAAAATGTCATCCAATACTTCTCTACAAGAGAGGAGAAATATGATCTCAGGGAAGAACTACATTTGAAACTTATATGCTAGGACTACGTTAAAAAGCCATAGCATTTCAGTATGTGGAATCAAACTATAGAATGGATTGAGTAAGGACCTCAAACAATGCACAACGATGAGCCAATTCAAGAAACAATACAAGCAGTTGATGTTTGCTAAATACAAGGATGAAGAGTCTTGAACCAGTCATGATGTGCTATACATGTATGTGATAAAAAAAAAAACCTTAAAATATATTAGGAAAGCAGGAAGTGAACAAATGTAACAGTTACTGATTGTAAAAGTACCAGATGGATGGGTAGGATTTAATAAGCTTTGCTTCTTCCTCCTCCTTTTGGACATGTGGAACTGTGAACTGATTATGTGATGCATTCAATTGTAATCTGATGCATGTACAAATGAAATACAACCATTCCCATTACCAAAGGGCCCAGAATTCCTGGTGGCACTGCTCATTTACAGTAAAAGTGCCACAAAAAATAGACGGCTTGGACAGACCATTTTTCTGCATACCACGATAAAACTTTTTGACAACCTTCAACAATTTGTCCTGATATCTTACCATTGTACATTCTGTCCTGCAGATCGTCTTCTACGAGGACAAGAACTTCCAGGGCCGCCGCTACGAGTGCGACAGCGACTGCTCAGACTTTCACACCTACCTGAGCCGCTGCAACTCCATCCGAGTGGAGAGCGGCGCCTGGGTGGTGTACGAGAGGCCCAACTATATGGGCTACCAGTACGTCCTCACCCGGGGTGAGTACCCCGAGTACCAGCGCTGGATGGGTCTCAACGATCGCCTCAGCTCCTGCAAGATGATCCACTTTGTGAGTTGCTTTATTTTCTTCCTACATTAAAGACGACCCACATTAGAGCTTTGGTGATGGCACCATTTATATGGTGCTGACAACTGACACTAAGGTCAGTCTCTTGGGACCATCCAGCTGACCCACTGCTTGCAGGCACGTTCAATCAAAACAATCAATCTACTTTCATGTGTTCTTTGAACCTCATGACAAATACAACCAGCATCCAACATTAATTGATTGGGTAGCGAGTCACAAAGCTAACAAACTGGAAGACCAACATAGTCAACGTTTACACTCAATACTCATCACATACTACAGTATTAATTGGCCCTGTACCCTAGAAACCGCCCATGAATGATACGGGAAAAGGCCGAAATGATACTGTGTCAAAGCCCAGGGCAGTGATACTGATAAAATATAGAGTTTAACCATGTCCAGTATCAGCCCCTGTAGCTGTCCACTCAGAGCGCGCTGCTCTGGTATCATGCCTGTGAAACAACCAATCAGAGAACAGCGCACGAGTGCTTAGTGCCTAGTGCTTCTCCAGTCACCAAAAAACCCAAACTTGATTAATTAAACTTTAATTGTCAGACATTGATAAGATAAGACTGTTGATAAAATATTATTGTTGAAATATTTTTGCAATTATTGTGTTTACACTGTTTAGATATAAGCTGTTACTGACACTTGGGGTAACCTATGATAACCTATAATTATCAGAAATATTTTTAGATCAGACTTCCCGTCTTATAGACTAGAGGTCCCCGACCACTAGGCAACAGCCTTGTACAGGTTGGTGGGCGGCGCCAACGTTGGAAAACAAAACTATTCTGTGATTTGGGGACCACTTGATTACAGAGCAGTGCCTCCTCTTTGACAAAACAATAGAATTGATGATTAGCTCAAACTTTTACTGGTAATGTTTGTTGCCATTCGATTGGTCCTGTTCATGACTGTCTTTGCAGAGAGATATAGAGTATTTCTTGTTCCTGTTTGTTTGGAGAATAGTTTTATGAGCGATTCTTTCATGTATTTACCGTATGTGAAGGCTTCCCCCTTTACAATCGCTAGTGCAGCCACATTAGCAGCTGTAGTTGTTTGCTCTGCTCAACCTTCCGTAGTACATTAGAGGCCAAATCACTCTTACTGCCATCTGTAGTTTTTATTTTCAGAAAAAGCTGAGTGCTTGTTTTGAAAATGTCTTTCAACGTTACATTTTTTTGTAAATTAATTTTGTTAATAACACGGATAAGCCGGCGTCATTGGCAGTGAAGGCATACGAATATTTCCATTCAGAATGAACAGTCATTTGTTTCATTTTGGGGATGTATTTATTGTTATGGGTGGTTTACGGTGGGGGGCAGCACACTCAAGACTGCTTTTTTGTGTCTCACTGCACACACTGGCACCCCTCCCCCTTTCCTTGCTCATCCAATCAGCAGCCCGAACGCAGTCTAGATGCATTCACGGAAATTCGGTGAGTCGGATATTTCAAACTTTTTGAAAATGCACATTTCCTTCACTTCAGACAAATGCCAAGCTTGCCGCAGGCTTCCGCCCCCCTGGTAAAGAGGAGTTTTAAAAGTCAGCAGGACACTCCTGTCAAATAGCGGCTTGTTGGCCGGTACACTTCTGCCCTAGTTTTTAAAACCAAATCAATCATGTCAAATAGATCTTTGCCTGTCATTTTGCCAGTTGTATTTAAAACCATAGTGTGTTCCAACTGAATACATGATCTTTGATTATGGCTCTAGTTTTTCAGCATTCTTGTCAAATACAATCTTTGACTAGCCTTTGGGCAGTATGACATCAAACCAGAAGAGCACTTCAGTCTGAGAATGTTGTATTTTTGCAGTGTCTTTTATAACGGTAGGCTTTCAATGTCTTATCTTTCCAGACTAGCGGGACCCTCTACAAGATGCAGCTGTATGAGAAGGCTGACTTTGGGGGCAAAGCCTTTGAAGCCACGGAGGACTGCCCTTCGCTCTTGGAGAAGTTCCGCTGGAGGGAGGTGAACTCGTGCAAGGTCTTCGACGGCTGGTGGGTCTTCTACGAGCACCCCAACTACCGTGGGCGCCAGTACTTCCTGGAGAAGGGCGAGTACCGCAAGCCAGGTGACTGGGGGGCAGCCAGCGCCGCAGTCCAGTCCTTCAGGCGTTTCACAGAATGAGAACCAACATCAGGCTATGATCTAGGACGGGGCAAAAAAAACACGTCTGAACTGAGGTCAACAAAATAAAATATCCTGTCCACAAAGCAAATCAAGATGTTTCACGACTTAAGTTTGTTTCAAAACTAAGGGAACAGATGCTTTTGCAACATACAGATGTGACTTGTAACAGACAATGTAACAGATTATATAATAGTCACTTTGAAAGAGCTACTCAAGTGTGAGCTACCTTAAAGCAGGCTGAAGGTCCACAGTGACCAGTTGAGGGTTAAAATGTGTCCCAAAGGAAAAACAGTTTCCTCCTCCACCAATGAGCAGCAGTTCTACTTTCTTTTGGTCTGTCAGCTCCGAGCAGAAGGAGTGCAACATCAGGGGCCAGGGCACTGAGCTCTAAGGATAGCAGAGAACACTTATAGGTTCCGTTAAAGCCATGACTGTTTTTTCAACCCCGTTGAACTGACCGTATTGAGACGGAAGTCCACACTGCAGCGTGTGTCGAGGTTAATCATGGACACTGCTGGCACGTCGTCAGGATACAGCCAAACTCCTCCCACCACAAGCAGGTGTTTGCCGATCACGTGTGCAGAATGTGAATACCTAAAAGTACATTTCAAATAAGAACCACAGCAAAAAGGCACATATACAGTAGCTGTGTAGAAAAAAAACAACTAATATTAGTCTTTATAATAGCCATATTTTTGTTTTAGCTTCTACAATGAAATATTGTAAAGAAAAAAACTAGGAGACTGCTGGCGGGAATTAAGTACTGCAGTCCATTTTAAATGACAGAATTTGAAACAATTTCCATTGTAGAGTGCGACCTCCGTTAGCGGCTCCATTAGTTATCAAACATTTTTGCCTCATTTTTTGCCTCATTTAGAGGCAAAGGCATTCTTGGCTGAGAGAGGCTGCAGCGTCTTTTTAGACTTAAAATGTGATTTCGTGTGATGAACCCACCTGGGACAAGGAGGGGGCTGTACGTCTATCATCTCCCAGCAAAAGCCTCTCTCATTGGGTTTCAGCACAACTGTGTCCCCCAGAGGCTGTCCTCTTCTTCCCAGTCCCCCGAAGACCAGCACCCCTCCCTGGTAGGGACACGCCGAATGGGAATGGCGATCATCCGGTGCTGTGCCCTCTACTGGCAACTGAAACAAACACATATTGAATATTATTGTAAAAATTGTAAATTTGGAACAGCCTGCTAGAGGAAGCAATACTCCAGAGTACTCAAGACAACATTCATTCATTCATTCATTCATTTATTTTCTACTGCTTATCCTCACGAGGGTCGCGGGGGTGCTGGAGCCCATACCAGCCGCCTTTGGGCGAAAGGCGGGGCACACCCCGGACCGGTCGCCAGCCAATCACAGGGCACATACAGACAAACAACCATGCACACTCACATTCATACCTATGGACAATTTGGAGTCGCCAATTAACCTAGCATGTTTTTGGAATGTGGGAAGAAACCGGAGAAAACCCACACATGCACGGGGAGAACATGCACAGAGACGGCCGGGGGTGGAATTGAACCCTCGTCTCCTAGCTTGAGGTCCGCCGTGCCGCCCTCAAGACAACAAAAAAATAAAAAAGAAGCCATCTGTTAGCTTACATGCTAACTATTACGGTGGCCAGTTCTTACCCACAGTTTTGTGGTAAGCCTTGTATGACACATTTAATAAACTCAAGTAAACATGTTTATTCGCCACAATCCCACCAGTTCAGCCTCCAATTAGAATTTAGTTTTGCTCCGTAAATGAAGGTGACCAAACATCCCGTCCTGGGCGGAATTTGGGAACTGTGCTGTATGTGACATAATGCTTGAGAGGCTGCTGTGTGGGCAGTTTTCTGAATTATTGTTGTCAAAGAGACCACAGAGTTAATCCTCCGGCACTTGTGGAGTTGAAGTCTCGTAACACTGGGAGCGCCATGCACGACGGTCGTTGAAATTCCCAAGTTCATGCTACTATACGGGTTATATTCCCAATTGGCTGTTTCCTGTACCTTATATAAATATAATATGACAGTTGACACACGATAGTATAATCTTTAAAAGTCTTCCAGGAAATCATGCAGACATCATGTATCAGGCTCACCTCCATCCAGTGCTGCTGATCAACATCCAGAAAGTAGCCACCACCCAAAACAGCTTCACACTCATTTTTCCCACCAAAGACAAAGAGAATTTTTTTTCCTGTAGAAAAATACCCAATTAGGCTTTTAGCAAGATATAATTTCTTGATATAATTTGTATACCATTATGAGAGAGCAGAGTAGCAGTATGTCTCCACCGAAGTGGCGGATGATCCCCTGTGCAGACCATCTGCTCCTCATGAAGTGATCCACCATGATGGGTGACTTTGACAAGGCCTCCGATTGGGCTGAGAGGAGAGGATCGGCCGCCGTATATGACAGCACCTCCCCCGGGAGTGGAGGTAACGGTATGGTACAAGCGAACACCCAAATGTGCCGAGGGTTTTACAGTGACACTTTCAGTCCAGCTTTCAGGGCCTTTGAGCAAGAGTCGACTTGGAGCGCCTCTGCCACTTCGGCATGAGCCTCCAGTGAGGAGGATGTGTCCGTCATCGAGACAGGTGGACGCCGAGCCGAGACCCTCCACACAGGCTGTCAGTGTCTTCACTGAGAGGTAAATTGGGCTCCAAGATGGGCTTTTTAGGGGCACTGAGGGTACATTTCACAGTGTGAGTGGCAAATGCATTGTGGATAATGTATTTTTACACATGTATAAATAAGTACCTGGAGGATGGGTGAGCAAGGACTGCGCTGTGAGAGAACCTCGAGATGCTGTGAGGATGAAGTAGTGAGAACATTTCTGGTGCCACTCCTGACCAAATGATATAAAAAGAAGAAAAAATCGTCAAAGCTGATGCTAGGTCTAAAAATGAGACGTTCCAATTAATGCCTCTATTTAATTCAACACAGTCTCCTAGTTATCAACAGCTGTGGCTGGAGGCAACATCCTGATGTAGAAAAGAATTTCTTTAATATATTTTCCATAGTGGCAATAGCTGTATTTCTGGTATAATGAATGGTCAGCTCTTCTCGTGTGTGTTACATTGTCCTTCTGTTTTTTTTTTTTTTTTTTTTTACAATGACCTCATCAGCACACAGTGGTGTGAAAAGGCGTTTGCCCTTTTCTTTATTTTTAATTTTATTTGTATTTTTATTTTATTTTTTTTTTCATGTTTGTCACACTTAAATGTTTCACATGATCAAAAATAATAAATATTAGCCAATGACAACGAAAGTGACCAAAAATGCAGTTTTTAATGAAACGTTTTATTAAGGAAGGAAAAAAAATCAAAATCTACTTGGCCCTGTGTGAAAGAGATTATTGCCCCCCACCTCCCCTCATAAAAACATAACTGAGATTGAGATCTATGAGTCTGGGAAAGGTTATAAAGCCCTTTCTAAAGCTTTGAGCCAACCAAAATTACCCCAAAAGCACAGTGACAACTCATCTAAGTGGTCACAAAAGACCCCACAACAACATCCAAAGAACTGCAGGCCTCACTTGTCTCAGTTCAGGTCATTGTTTATGACGCCACCATAAGAATGGCCTGCATGGCAGAGTTCTAAGACCAAAACCACGGCTGAACAACATCATTAAGGTTTTTCTCAATTTCAAGTTTTAAAAACATCTTGATGATCCCCAAGACCTTTGGGAAAATCGAAAACAAACGTCATACCAAAAGTAAAATATAGTGGTGGTAGTGTAATGGTCTAGATCCGTTTTACTGCTTCAGGATCTGGGTGACTCACTGTGATAAATGGAACCATGAATTCTTGCCGTCTACCAAAATATCCTGAAGGAGAATATCCGGCCATCTGTTTGTGACCTCAAACTGAAACGAACTTGAGTTCTGCAGCAGTTTTCAGTGCTAAAATGACATTTAAGGCCGCATTGTTCACTGCTGCTACTTTTATTTCATGATTTAAACTGACCTCATACTCGTCAAAAGGCTCCAGTCTCTCCACTCGGAGTCTCTCATCATCTGGGATCAACCTGATGAAGAAGTCATTCATGTCCACGCACACACACTGCTCCCATCCCTGAAAAAAAACAAACAAACATCCATTAAAACACGCACATTTGCAAGTTCACGGCTCTGCAACTTCAAGGATTTGTGGTCAAACAGTTACTCTCTTTTTGCTATTTTTTCTGAAAAAAATGAAATATGTGATCATAAAAGTAAAATATACAGCATACACCTGTATTTACCACTGTTAACCCAGGCAAGTTAAAAACACACAGGGTGCCCTAACTTTTTCACACCACTGTATATTATATATATAGTTTATATATATATAGTTTGAGTCATGCTGCGGGGCGGCACGGCGGTCGAGTTGTTGGCGCATAGACCTCACAGCTAGGAGAGCAGGGTTCAATTCCACCCTCGGCCATCTCTGTGTGGAGTTTGCATGTTCTCCCCGTGCATGTGTGGGTTTTCTCCAGGTACTCCGGTTTCCTCCCACATTCCAAAAACATGCTAGGTTAATTGGCGACTCCAAATTGTCCATAGGTATGAATGTGAGTGTGAATGGTTGTTTGTCTATATGTGCCCTGTGATTGGCTGGCGACCAGTCCAGGGTGTACCCCGCTTCTAGCCCAAAGACAGCTGGGATAGGCTCCAGCACCCCGTGAGGAAAGGCGGTAAAAAATGAATGAATGAATGAGTCATGCTGCATCACACTGACCTTGTCCAGGAACCTTTGCCTTTGTGCATCAGTGTCCGGGTATTCTCTAAGCGCATGCAGAGTGGAATTAAGTTTGACGAAATGTTCCTGCATGATGCGACCAAACGGATCTTGAGGATGGATCTGCTCGTACATCACAAAGAGGGAGTGGGGCAGTAGTCTCGCTGCCCAAGCAATGATATCATCAGACCTGGACAGACGCCATGCGTGTAGAAGTGAATATGAACATTACTGTACATGTCAATAAAATAGAAACACATCAGAAGTTTCAAAAACTCACTGCTGTGTTTCCATGTAGGTGAGGACCACTTCGGAAAGAATGAGCGTGGGGGTAGCCTGATCCAGTCCCACCATCGTCAAAGCATCTTCAACAAGGGAGGCATGTCGCACATCCACCCCTAACAGGAAGTACTGACTACTAGACACATACACAGGCCCTGCACAGACACACACACACACACTCACATATAATGTACATACAGCATAATATAGGCAATGTGAACTAACCTGTAGGAGAATGTTCATACTGCGGGTCTAACATTGCTGCCAGAGCCTGGTTGGATCTGATCAGAGCTGCTTTACGCCGGGTGACGTCGGGGAAATCCACCTCGAACACAACGGCCCTTTCAAGCGCTGTGGCGTTGGCACACTGCCGAAAATACAACGAGTCGAATCCGGCGCCCAGAGACAAAATCTATAAAAGACAAGTAATGGTAATGGAAGTCGTTATTTGTTGATATAAGAATAATTAATAAGTCATAGTTAACTTGCCTGTCTCTTGGCACAATGTTGCGTGACCTGCAGGAAGGTCTGCACACAGTGGTCCACGGCTCTCCAGCGCACATAGTAGCCCCTAAGTATGGAATGCATATGTAATATTTTTGTAATTATTTACTAAAAACTCATGACTACAATATTATATGGTATTTAAAATTAAATGCACAGAAATAAACATTGAAAGGCAAAATATATTATATTATATATAAATATCTTGGCGGCACGGCGGTCGAGTGGTTAGCGCGCAGACCTCACAGCTAGGAGACTAGGTTCAATTCCACCCTCGGCCATCTCTGTGTGGAGTTTGCATGTTCTCCCCGTGCATGCGTGTTTTCTACGGGTACTCCGGTTTCCTCCCACATTCCAAAAACATGCTAGGTTAATTGGCGACTCCAAATTGTCCATAGGTATGAATGTGAGTGTGAATGGTTGTTTGTCTATATGTGCCCTGTGATTGGCTGGCACCCAGTCCAGGGTGTACCCCGTCTCTCGCCCGAAGACAGCTGGGATAGGCTCCAGCACCTGAATGAATGAATATACAGTCTATTGATGATTATTTTGGTAATAATTTTTTCAAGTCTTAACATTTCCTGCGGTAATGAAAAAATAAAGCACATAAAAATAACAAAAGAAAACAATTGCAAATATATAGAGAGTACATAACATGACACTGTATTTCCATCCATCCATTTTCTATGCTGCTTAGCCGTGACGGTATGCTGGAGCCTATCCCAGCTGTCTTTGTGTAAGAGGCGGGGTACACAGTCAGTTTCCAAAGGATTCATTATTAATGTATTTAAATCTGTCTACCCCCCCTCCCCCACCCACCCACACACACACACACACACACACACACACACATACACACTCAAATAATATGCAGTACTTAAAAAAAACAACATACATTTTACTGCTAAAAACTAAGTTACTTTTCCCATGCAAGTTGTACATAGTATTCCAAGCATGTCATCACTTGACCTTTATTACACCAATGCTGTCCACTCATGTCAAATAAATGCCATGTGAATGTGTTGTGTTCCACAACAAGGAGACCTTTGTGCTGACCTGTTGATGAGTGGAGCTCTTCTCGCCACTTTGCACACAAAATGCTGAAGGAAGGGATCGTGGAAGTAGCCTTGAGCTGCAGCAGATACTTTACTCAGCACACTGCTGTCATTAGTGCCCTGCACCTGTGGACAACAACATTGGCGACAATCACACCTGAATTCATTTAGTCTCTCCAATTGACGATATAAACTTACCGCCGTGTCCGCACCCTTTTGCTTCTTCCTGTTAGTCATGACTTGGGTAAGCTCACATAGTTACAAATAACTTAGTTTAAATAAAAAGGTTACGTACACATACTGTTTCACAATTCTATTTTACCAAGTTGTGTCGTCCATGTGGAACCATCGTTTAACCCGTTTGCCATTGAAACTGCACCACAGCGCCCCCAAGCGGCTCGGAGAATGCCACAGTGTTTTCACAGTAATACATATAATATTCAACTGTACACTGCTTGCCCTTTGCTTATTTGTTTCTCTTACTTGGTCTAATTCAGTTGAGAATGTTGTGTAATATACATTATAATGATATAAATTGTTAATTTGTTTACCTCAAGACGGTAACATAGGGTCAACCTACCGAGCCTGACAATGCGGCAGCCAGTACGCATGCGTGTGTATGCCAACAGGAAGCGTTTTGCTGTCAACCAGCTGATGAAGCGACATTATTGTCAGGGGAAGCTGACGTTCTTTAGGGTAAGAGTTTCTTTTGGCATTTAAACTGTCTATGTCATTTGTCAGTAATTGTTAATTTGTTGTTAGTGACGCGTCTAAAAATGTGAGCTTGGGTTTAGCATTCAGCTTTAGCTGTCGTTCAACCTGTAGTGGTCATAACGGTGTCATGCTAGCGGCACACAAACACACAATAAGATGGCTACCGGAATAAACACAGAAGCTAATAAAATGTTGGACTTCGACATCACAAAAGTTCCTGTTTTATTGTGCAATGCTGCAGTGATAGAGCGGGGAGGAGGAGACAGCTTGTTCCGAAAGGGAACCCATCAATTGGGTCCCATACAAATCAGTTGCATTGCAAAGGTACCATGCTTGATGCTGAAGTCAGTGTGTTTTGCTGCAGTACCCACCTCACCAAGACCAGACAGGGTATCACCAGGCAGCCTTGAGGACACAGCTGGAGGCAGAGCCAAGTGACCAGCAGCATCCTAGAGTCACTGTGTCCATCAGTGGGACAGCACCCTTGCACGGGTTGCTATGAGCTCCAGAGGGAGTGGTGCTGGCCGCTCCAACGGCACGCCACCACAGACCAAGATCTGTCAGTTTAAACTGGTGCTGTTGGGCGACATGGCCGTGGGCAAATCCAGCCTGGTGCTGCGCTTTGTCAAGGGGCAGTTTGACGAATTTCAGGAGACTACCATCGGAGGTGAGGAGGAGGGAAGGAGGGAAGTGAAGCAGGGGAATTTGCTAACATGTCATTTGTTTGCCCAGCTGCTTTCCTGGCCCAGTCGGTATGCTTAGACGACACCACGGTCAAGTTCGAGATCTGGGACACTGCGGGACAGGAGCGCTACCACAGCCTGGCACCCATGTACTACAGAGGGGCTCAAGCTGCAATCGTGGTCTTTGACATCACCAAGCCGGTAAGCAATAAACTTAGGAAATACTCCATTGACAAAAGAACCTCTCAAGCCAATTTCAAAACGATTTTTGAAGTAACGGAAATATGAATAATCCATTCCGGGGTCTAACACTGACATTTGTAATATTCATAACAATTGTACAAGTGTAAAAATCCATTGTACTCAGGAGACCTTTGAGAGGGCCAAGGCCTGGGTGAAAGAGCTGCAGAGGCAGGCCAGTCCCAACATTGTCATCGCTTTGGCAGGAAACAAGGCTGATCTGTCAGAGAAGAGACTAGTGGAGTATGAGGTCAGTAGCCCCTGTTAAGATTAAGATTAAGATATGCCTTTATTCGTCCCTCAGTGGGGAAATTTGTATTGCACAGAAGCAAGAGTACAGAGTCAGTTAAGCAGTACAAAAATACACAATATAGAAAAATAAACAATATAAACAACCCAAGTATTAACAAAAATCAACAGTTTTCCCAGAGATATACAATACAGTATGTAGATAATATGAAACAAGATGAGATATATGACCAGTCTATACACTGAGATCTTGCTAGTGAGTTAATATGAGGCATTATTGAAATACTTCACATAGAACTTAGTATATTGCATTTAGAGCCCTTAATATTGCACATGGAGGTTGATCAGATATTGCACAGTGAATGGGGTCTGGAGTAACTATACTGAGTATAAGAACAAAGTATTGCACAGATGTACATAGTGGTGTAGAAGTCTATTGGGAGCAGCGCTGGTTGTACAGCCTGACAGCTGCAGAAAGGTCAGTAGCCCCTGTTAAGAAAGCCAAGTATGGTGCCTTTGTTTTTCTCTTAATTTTTACAATGTTTGACATTTATGATTCTTTTCATTGTGTCTTTGCGCATCGAAGGAAGCGCAGACATACGCCGACGACACTGGCCTGCTCTTTATGGAAACCTCGGCCAAGACCGCCATGAACGTCAACGAGCTCTTCCTGGCTATTGGTGAGTTTTTCCATATTCTTGATCAAATTCATGAAAATGTCCCAACTTTGCCCAAAGTGTCAATATTTAAGACCGCCTTAATGCTCTTGGGCATGAAGTTCACTAGACCCTAGCTTGTCTCTTGAATCCTTTCATGCCTCCAATGACAACGTTATGGAGTTAGTGGACGTTAATGACCTTGTGCTCCTCCGCCTTCCATTTGAAAATACCAAACAGATGCTCAATAGGTTTTACATCTGCAGCCATGCTTGGCTAGTCCATCACCTTTACCCTAGTAGTGGCCATCTTGGAGGTGTGGTTACCATCATATTGGAATGCTGCCCTACGGCTCATCATGCTGTGCTTCACTATGTCCCAACACATGTTGGCATTCATGTTCCCCTCAATGAACCGTGCGTCCCCAGTGTGTCCCACTCATGCAGCCCCAGACCATGACACTGCCACCACCATGCTTGATGCTGACAAAGACTGAACCAAATAAGTTTATCTTGGTCTCATCACACCACAGGATATGGGTACAGTAGTCCATGCCCTTAGTCGGTATATTTAGGAAACTGTTAGTAGGCTTTTATGTTTATATAAACACACACATTAATTTTATTAATAGGCCCCTTTCTGGGCATATCGTACAAACAGGAAATAGAAAAAGTAATTTAATATTGCAAATGTGGACTAAAATAAGTAGTTGATCTAAAAAGTGAATGCAATGTCTGGAATAAGTGTGCTTTGAGTCTGGTGAGGGTAAACAAATCAAGTCCTCTGTCCCCCATGGTAGACAGGTGAGAAGAGGGGGTAGTGAGATACAGGGGACATCGAGGATCCAAGGGAGGAATTATCATTTTGGTTTTTATCACTGTTAAGTTGTACAAAAAAAAATGGATGAGATTCAGCGCTTGGGTTCAGCAAGGCAGTCAGAGAGGGAGGAAGGTGGCAGAGTGGTATTGGGTTTTAGTGTAGATGTAGAGCTGGAGGTCATAAATGATTGCTAAGCGGTAGTGTCGATGACAAGCAGGGACACCAAGATACAGCCTTGGGGCACACTTGAGAAAATGGGGGACAGATGGGATTTGGATGATCTGACTTGAACTGCCGGGGAGACATGATGGGAACCAGTGGAGGGGCGGAGGCTGATGCCAATATTCTGCGGTCTGTTAAGGAGGACACTGTGGGAAAGGCAACAGACAGCCCTAGGGGAATTGGGATAGTGAGAAGTAGGGATGCTCCGATCAATCTGCCACTGATCAGTATCAGATGATTGGCATATGCAGATAAATGGCTTTCAATGCTGATCCGATCACAAAAGCTGATCCCCTGTGGCCAATAATATTGCAGCTGGCAGCGATCCATACATGTTGTCTTGCCCTAACTAACGTCTTATCACACATGCCATGAAAACTATCTTGCAGGGAGAGGAGGGTGGGGGTCGCACATTAAAAAGGTTAATCCAACAGGGGATTTTTGTCAGGGCCGGTTCTAGACACAGGGTTTGCCGAGTGCTCTCTTACTCACCCAGACGTCCATCTGGAGCTCCATCAATGTACTCTCACATCCAAAGTTTCCTTATAGAAGGCATCTCATCCTTTAAGTAAGTCAAATATTCATTTTCTACTGCTTATACTTAAGGGTTGCGAGAGTGCTGGAGCCTATCCCAGCTGTCTTAGGGCGAGAGGCGGGGTTACACCCTGGACTGGTCGCCAGCCAATCACAGGGCACATATACACAAACAACCATTCACACTCACATTCATACCTATGGACAATTTGGAGTCACCAATTAACCTAGCATGTTTTTGGAATGTGGGAGGAAACCCACGCATGCACAGGGAGAACATGCAAACTCCACACCATGGAATTGAACTCAGGTTTCCTAGCTGTGTGGCCTGCGCGCTAACCACTGGAATTAGCTGCCAGGGAGTCATTTTCAAAAGTGCTGTGCTGTACTTTGAAGGACCGGAATTGCATATACCGTATCATTGTACTGAACTAACTATTGTATTAAAATAGAAAATTAAATTAAAATAGACAAATGGAAATACAAAAATATGTATTCCTGTACTTTATAGTAGGCAACACAAGTTGTAAGCTTTTTTTTTTTTAATCCTTGCGTTTTATAATGGATGGAAAAAAGTTATTACTTGGTGTTATTTTTGCATGCAGGTTCAATTACTATTGAAACAAGCTCTGCACCTCCTTGATTTGCATAATCCTTGTACTCTTGCTCTAATATTTTGCAGCCAAAAAGATGCCAAAAACAGACACCCAGAACCCAACACATGCGGCACGACATCGGGGAGTCAATCTCCAGGACCCGGACGCCCACTCTACCAGAGCCTGCTGCGGTGGGAACTAGACCACCTTCCCCCCCGTTTTCCCTCCCATGTGACCACCATTACCATCCACAACCACGGCAGTCATCCTAAAGCATCCTATCTCCCTCAGCCAGCTTCTATTCGTCATCAGTGAATCAAGCAGTTGTCAAGGAGGAGGAAGAGGACGTTAAGCTGTTAACTGAGGAATAATACAGCGAAGGACACTAATTGTGAATATTCAGCCTTGCATCATTTCAGCTCGAGCCCTATCTGATTGCCTAAAAATACTACAAAGCAACCAAGGAAGAAATATGAGGAAATGTGTAAAATAAAAAGTTAAATGTGTTACAGCCTGGCTGGCCTTCTTGATCCTACTTTGTTTGCTTAAGATGATACAGTACAACACTTTGCACCTGCGTACTCCCTACATACATTTTCTTTACACTACACTATGACAAATGTAATACATTGCAACCTAATTTGATGAAAATTTTAAAAGGAATGTCCCATGTTCAATCTAAATTGTTAACTTGCCGTGAATTCACAGGCTGTCTCTCAAAACACTGAAATGTAGTCACACACTCAGAAAACATTTGTAAAGGTTTGCCTTTTAAAGATGTTAATGTATTTTAAATAAAGTGAAAATTTAAAAAAAATGAAAGTGGAGATTTGTTTTTTTCAGAATGAGCAAATAATCCCCCAAAAATAAAAATCCTGTCTTTTAAAATTGAACATTTTTAAACAAAAATGTAAAATGTTTAATACGCCTGTGCTCATCAAAACAATATGAAATACAACAAGGAATTAATAGATTGTATAAAGCTAAATCATTATTTTTCCCCCTTTTGGCAAAAAAAAAAAATTAAAAATACAACCAATGATAATCCCTGCTGTCTTGAAAAATCACATTTACCAAAAAACTACAATGAACTCAAATCCTGTTTCTAAAAATAGTATATAAAATATATTTTAAAAAAGAGGAAAAATAATTTGTCCTCTATGTTAAAAATGCAGAAGAAATGCATAAATAGAAAAATAAAGGAGGATATCTAATCATCATTACACTCGTCTTCCACTGTGGCATAGATGATTTGGTTCCTGCGTTTGATGCGTGGCATCGTGGTTACACTTCCATTACCCCCAGCCTCGATGCTGGTGCGTTTGGGGGCGCGTGTTCCTGCAGGATCTGCCTCCTCGCCCTCTTTGTCCAACTCTAGCCCAGAGTTGGACTGGGTGGTTGTAGGTGTGGAGTGGCAGGGGGGTGATAGGTCAATGAGGGGAGACATAGGAATGGGGGAAGCCTCCAATTTGGGCGGGGGAAGAACCATGCGGGGTGTGTGGGTAACATCCCCGCCAGGGGGTTTTGGATCAGAGTCGCTATCAAGCTCTTCCTCCCATTCGTCCTCTATGGTGATCTCATCTGGATTAAACGAGCTTGACATGCCTGAGGTGTCCGTCGGGTACTCGCTGGGCTCATCATCTTCCAGAGAATCATCTTCCTCCTCTCCACCCTGAGTCCCCTTTGTGTCGTCGCTTTGCCCCACCTGGGTGTAGATGTCCGTGAGACCTAAAGTGGAGCACAGCACGGTGGTCTGGGGGTTGGTGTTGTAGCTGGGGGCCGAGTGGGGCTGTGGGTTTCCGGGGTCATAAGCGGACACGGTATGACTAAAGTTGTCTGGGATGGCGAGCTCGCCGCTGAGCTCCTCCATCACCTTCATCATTGCTTCTTCTGATATGCTAAAGTCCCACCTGATGGACACCAAGGCGGGTGGTTAAAACTTTATCAGTACTCGTCAACATTGGCTACACCTGCGCAATCTACAGCTCTTGTCGTGGCCCAAGTTTGTGACTAAAGATAAAATTCAACGCATTTCCAGCGTTTCCTTGGTGCTGCCAAGTTTAGACATTTTTGCAGAAGATGGCGCAGGTCTACCTCATGACAAGACAATGAAACGCACTTAGAATCAAGCGTATGTGTGTGTACCGTTCATGCAGGCCGTTGTTCTCAGGGGGGTTCCAGGGATGATGAGTGGTCCTCTGCAGATGGTTGGTGGCTTTCAGAATAGCGAGCCACTCTGGGTCATATTCCAGACCCTCGGATGAAGTGTCCCTATCTGGAATGTCCACAATCTACAAGGGAAGTGTGATTGCTTAGAGGTACCGCTTTTACATCCTCAATGTACTTCAGCACGCTAACTTACCTGCAGGAACTGCCGATAGGGCAGACATTTATCCAGCGACAGGAATTTAGTGACGCGCGGCGTGGTGTTGGCTTTAGGCTAACGGTAATTCAGGACAGACAGCTCATGAAATCAAATCAAGTATTAAGAATAATAAAAGATTTGGATTAACCACCAGTCTCACCAGATGTTGCTTGAGGGCAGCAAATTTGACGTGAAGATGTGCCGAGAACCAGTAGCTGGGCTGGAGGTGGTCCAGAAGCTCGGCAGCTGCTGGGCTGCCCAAAGAGTTGGACTCCACTTCTTGACGCAGAAACTTTTTCTTCCGTAACAACTCCTCAGTGTGGCCGTGGTGGTAGATCCCACGGGGCCAGTCATGGCTCATGAAAATATCGACTGGCATGCGGATCTGGTGTGGATTTGGAGGATTTTGTCAAGTTTAATGCTGAATCAAACTTGCATTAAAGCCATGTGGAACAACATTGCATGTGGAATAACATTGCATGTCAAGAAAATGCAGCAGCAGCAGCTCCTAGCTGATTGTGATGTGTATTCAAATTATAATAGTCATAGTGTGGGTGTAGGCAGCACAGCGGTCGAGTGGTTAGCGCGCAGACCTCACAGCTAGGAGACCAAGGTTCAATTCCACCTCAATTCCATTCCGGTTTCCCCCCACATTCCAAAAACATGCTAGGTTAATTGGTGACTCCAAATTGTCCATAGGTATGAATGTGAGTGTGAATGGTTGTTTGTCTATATGTGCCCTATGATTGGCTGGCAACCAGTCCAGCGTGTACCCCGCCTCTCGCCCCAAGACAGCTGGGATAGGCTCCAGCACCCCCCGCGACCCTCGTGAGGAAAAAGCGGTAGAAAATGAATGAATGAATCATAGTGTGGGTGTAGGCAGCACGGCGGTCGAGTTGTTAGCATGCAGACCTCACAGCTAGGAGACCAGGGTTCAATTCCACCTCAATTCCATCTCTGTGTGGAGTTTGCATGTTTGCATGTTGCTTTTTCTCCGGGTATTCCGGTTTCCTCCCACATTCCAAAAACATGCTAGGTTAATTGGTGACTCCAAATTGTCCATAGGTATGAATGTGAGTGTGAATGGTTGTTTGTCTATATGTGCCCTGTGATTGGCTGGCAACCAGTCCAGGGTGTACCCCGCAGCTGGGATAGGCTCCAGCACCCCCGGCGACCCTCGTGAGGAAAAAGCGGTAGAAAATGAATGAATGAATAGTGTGGGTGTAGTTTAGGGCTGTGCATATTGTAACATATAGTGATATATTTGATGTACAATTCATGTGATTGTACATGTATACAGTAACAACAAAACGTATTCTACTACCTGCTTTAACTTGAACACCTCAATATTTCGGACGTGATAGACACTTCTCAGGGTTTCAGGGTTGTATGGAGGGAATTCATGGTGACCTTCAAGGGCAAACACACCAATCAGTCCTTTTCTATGTATCCATTTGCTCAGTAAAGAAAAACTCACCTCTTCTGTAGTCATGTGATTTGAAGATGCCGGACATGCCTCCGATTCGGATCCCTTTGTAACGGACAACGCCGGCATAACCTACAAACATCATGTCGCTCATCAGGGACGTCAGGTTTTATTTGGCGATGTGATGAGAGAAGATGTATTCTCATAAGGTCCGTACCCAAATAATAAATATTGGGGGCCACCCAGCCACCGTAAGGCAGCTCCTGTAGGTGATTGGAGGCCTCGTGGTTACCTCCGATGAAGACAGTTAGAATTGGAGCCTTCTTCTCTCCAGAATAGTACCTCGAAAAAAAAAAAAAAAAGTCTCACTTTGGTCTTCTTTTTTTTTTTTAAGATAGAGGAATGTGTAAGAAGCACTCACTTATAAAAAGTCTGCATGGTTCTGTACTTGGCAGGCACCGCCATGCACTTGAGGTCGCCTTCATTCCTCACGGCCTGAAAGTCCCCGCAGCAAAGCAGCAGATCGACCTTGAGGGCTTCCTTCTTCTCCAAGTAGGCGATGGTCTCGTAGATCTTGTCTAGCTCGCCATGGCAACAGCCCTCCACCGCAATCTTCATACTGTTACTCTCTTGTCGCTCCCTTGGTAAATACTTTTTCTGGAATCTCTGCAGGCAGGGATGCGTTCATAAGATCTCTTTACAGTGTAACACATTTATTAGAACAGCAAATGTAAAGATAAATCTGTATACATTATTACAAAATGAGGTGTGAATGAAGATGTTTTTGATTGTTATCATAATTTGGAAGTGCTATGATTTTTAGGTAATTCCGTACATTCCTGTATTCCTAGAACATTTGCGTGGCTACATAAAGGGTCCAACATCTCGTTTAATTTACTTTAGTTTGGCTGAGTGACGCATTAAAAAGAATGTAGAACAGCTCCACATAGTATGAATGCACGTCTTTTACACCCACGTTGCTGGAATGGTTATTCTTATATAAACCACAATCAACACAAAAGGCGCCGATTAAAAACTACTTACATAGACGAACGAAGGAACGTAGTCAACACCGATTCGCGTTTACACAGCATAAAATCGCCAAATCGTGATGCAAAACATGCCTGCACACATTGTCAACGAAATTTCCCACCCTGCACACACAACCCAGTGCGCCTGCGCAATAGGTCAACAACAAGGCGCTGACTTTTTTTGATCACCGGGCGTAGATTCGACGCTTATCAAGAGAAGCCGATTGTGAAAATAATTATATTTTTTATGTACATAAAGAAGATATTAATATGTACTCTATATATTGTTTAATGTGCCTTTGATCCTTTAGTCAGTTATTTTATATGTGACGAATCTACTTCCAAGTGTCCACCATACGTCACGCTAACCTTTACACGACTGACAAATCCACTGCCTGTCAGGCAGCACGCTAAGTTAGCGGTGTTACTTTGAAGCCTCGCAATTACATTTATGCCCGCAGCGATATAGTGCACACGTTTTAAAACAAATTAAAATCACAACCTAATAGTCGCTTTATTCAACAGCATTTTTCTTTTTAAAAAAGCCGCTTAAAGCTATTCGGGGGGCGGAGTGTCTGCAAAGTGTTGCGCCGATTGGGGCGCTCCATCGGGGGACGAGAGATGGCGTGCTTGTTGGAGGCCCCACTCCGCATCAGTGTGCTGTCTGTGAGTGTCACTCTTACGTATTCAATTAGTTGTTTGTAGTTACACTGTTCCCCAATTATTGTTGTGCCTCATTAAGACCAACTAGTTGACACAAGTCTAGAGTCGTCAAAATAGACGAGCTTCTTGTGTCCCTATGTTAGCATACAAGCTAAGTCTTAGCGGTCCGCCTCCTATGAGTGCTCACCACAAGTGAGTACTCGTTTCAGGCATACTGCTTGCACGGACAGGCGGGGATATTCGGACAACTGTGATGGCCGTGTCCACTCGCCCCCTCGGCGTGTTTGGCGAGTCGAACCGAACGGACGACGGAGCTGTCAGTGTCACCCGGAATAGGTTAGCGGCTAACCTCTGCGAGTTTTCACAACTGTTCATTATAAGACAAATCTTGACGGTTGGTTACACATTTGTTTAAATACGGCATTTATGCCTCCAGTCATCCACTCTTTGCTCCCCAACGTTGAAGTCAACTTCAAATATGACGTGAACCGAAATGCAGTTAAATTAGCCGGTTAGCCGGCTTACTTAGTTACCGGGTGGCGACCATAAACGGCCGAACCAAACATCCCAATTGCTGCGTTATTTATTCTGACATTCTGATGGTGACAATGATTGACAGATCTGACGTATTGTGTGCACACATTTGGTGCCGTGACCGGGTCACACCATGTGGACGGTTCTAGCTATCACTGACAATAACAAAACTTTGATAGTGGGTGTCACATGCAGCTGCAGGGTGCAAATCTACTAACTGGCATTTCTATTAACCCTTCGGAGTCAAGGGTAGGAATTAGCGGTGTATATACTTTTGTGTTTACCTTTTATATTTCATTATTTACAGAACTGTTTACTGTATCCTGCCTCTTCTGATTTCCTTTTTCAGTCATGAACATAAAAAATGTGTAATTCCCAAACGTGGCCAAGTTTAGCCAACAAACCAATAGTCTCATTAAATAAAAAAACAGTATAAAACATGAATGAATTAAGAGGTTTCAGAATTTAATTGCCCAGCTTTACTTTAGCTTTCAGTGCAGATGTATTTTTACTTTAAAGATTTTACACTGTTTAATGACCCACATGTAGTTTGAAAGCTATATCACCTATTATGCTGTACCTGCATACATGACGGATACGGGATCGTGGGAGAGTTCAAGGGGTTCTTATTGTTGCATGCATAGAACAATAATGTTAACACTTGGACTTATTATTAAACACAGATTTGGATGTTAAAAGTAATATAAAACTGAGAAAATCAATAGCGTGTTAGTTTGGTGATTGATGTACTTCTTTTTTTTCCTGTATTGTAGGAAGTTACTGCCACAAGTCGCCATTATGTGGACCGCCTGTTCGACCCCGACCCACAGAAAGTTCTGCAGGGAGTCATGTAAGTTTATGTCATGTCAACCAATGAGGCATTTTATAGTCAACAAGCACACACGAGCTGTTATTCTCTGTGTTTATATACTAGTCTCTTTCATAACACTTTTTGCTGAATCCATTTTGGTTCTTTTTATTTTTATCTTCGGAAGAGCTCTGGTTACAGCTTCCAGTCAGCAGTACTATTCCACAAGCCTTGCTGCCATTTGATAGCATTTGGCACACTTGCAGAACACAGGAAATGTTGCATACATGTTAATGCAATGAAAAAAAAACTATGATGCAACGCAGTAGTTTTATAAATCGGTGCCTATCGGCTGATACAGTACCTTAAAACTAGACACACATTTAACCAAAGATACTTTGAAACATTATTGCACAAATTGAGTCATGTTGTGTTTGTCTCCATAGTGACATGAAGAATGCTGTAATTGGCAACAATAAGCAGAAAGCCAATCTGATCGTCCTGGGAGCTGTGCCGAGGTAAGCGCCCGCCCTCGGTTCATATTTCACTTTCTGACCAGGAAATAAAAATTGAAAGACAAAAGGCAACTTTGATGTATGAACCATAAACGAGTGTATCAGGTGACACATTTTTTTAATGTCTTTTGATTAACATTAATATAAACGTTTGTTTCCCTTTCATTTTTACACAATAAAAGCAATAACATGTCAAACACAAGCTTTTCCAGGATGTGGGTGCATTTTTCATGTGTATATAAAATAAAATTAAAAAAAATCAATTTCAGGGTCATCATAACATCATACAGGCAACGTTTAAAGTGACATTTTACTATTATTAACTGTTAAGTGTAAAAATAGGTTAACCAGTGTAAAACATAAAAATAAGTCAACCTTTATTTTGATGCTGCTGCTTTGAGCACACCTACTTCACACCACTTCTTGTCTATATTCTTCCATTCTCACCCTCGTCCTTTATTAAAAGAAAAGGCACAGAAAGACAAAAAGTGAA